>NC_092049.1:129645641-130245641 GCF_003086295.3 Arachis hypogaea | reverse complement strand
TCCTCTCCATCGCACTCCATCGCAGCTCCTTCCCTCTCCCTCCCTCTCATATCATATCATCTCATTTCATCTCATTTCTGTAATAAAAAAGAACAACAATCTAATATCTCAAAATTCCATCCTTTCAAAGCAACTACAAAGCAAAACTTTCGATTCTCTCTCTCAGATCAGAGAAGAACAGGACGAGAATATGAAGAAGAAGAAGAAGAAGCTACAATTTCTGAACATCCCATAAATCTGTTACCTTTTCTTCCTCTTCGCCTTCTCTCTCCTCTCTACTGCCGCCGCCATCTTTACCGTCACTTCCCTCTATACCAACAAAGTTGTCTCCTTTTCCTCCACCATCTCTGCAATCCCCAAAATCTTCAAGCGTTTGTTCATCACTTACCTCTGAGTCACGCTTTTGATGTTTATATGTAACTGTCTTCAGGATTTTCTTGGTTTTATTTATTATAGCAATTGATACACAGAACTCGTTTATGCAGTTTTTCACGGTTATTGTGGGTGTGTTGGTCATTATGAATTTAGTAGAATTGTTGGTGCAGAATATTTTTTACTGTTTGCAAAAGTTACCATCACCAAGGGATTGATAAGAGTGCTTTACATGATCATCTTGGTAAGAAATTTGGGGGGTTTGTAGGTGGATTTTTTCTTTTTCTATTTTTTTTAATGTAATTGATGGAATATTGTAATACATTTAGAAAGAAATATAAATGGTATTGGTAGATTGTAATTTGAATTGTGATATTGTGTTCATTTGTGCATGCTTCTATCTGTGCCTTTATATGATCTGCGATAGGAGGGAGAGGGAAGGGAGCAACGATGGAGAGGGAAAGGGAAGGGGGCTGCGATGGGGAGAGAAAGGAAAGGGAAGAGTGTGTTGGGGGCTGCAATGGGGATGGAGGGGGAGGGGAGGGGGGCTAGGTTGGGTAGGGGAGGGCTGCGATGGGGAGGGAGATGGAGGAGGAGTCTGCATTGGGGAGGGAGAGCTTAGGATTTGAGGGGTGGTTTGCCATGTCACCAAAATACGGTGGCCATGTCAGCATTGTGTTTGTCAGAGATTTGCTCTGGCGAATTCGGGGATACGCTTGTCAAATTTTAAAATTTTTTAGAGACTATTTTGTCAATAACAAAAGTCGGGTACCAAAATGTTAGCATTTGAATCTTTCGGGTACTAATTTAGTCATTACCTCTATACTTTATTAATAATGATATATTAGAATATATCCATAATAAACAAATATTGTTGTGTTATTATGCACTTTAAATATTTGTAACTAAAAATTGTTATTAATATAGTTTTAATATAGATATTAATTATATTTAATCGTTACTTCTTAATTTAATGGAATAATAATAGGTATTAAATTTAATTACTTTTGTATTATTACTATATAGAATTTCTAATTTTTATTTTGCAAAATTGTAAAATTACCATGTATACAAAATTGCTGATGATGCGGCACAATCATAGAAACCAATATGTCATAAAGTCATTTTATAATAGATTTGTATCAATTTTATATAATAAAAATTAGATTCAATGAATCAAGTATCAAATTAAATTAAATTTATAAAAAGCTATATCAAATGAATAAATTACCTGGAAAATATATATAGCTTATTATTTCAAATAAATTTTGTAAAAGAAAATTGTTTTTGTAAACTTCAGTTGTTTTGTTTTGCGTCTTCCTTTATCTTATTACAAAATTTCTTTTTTATAATAAAAGAAGTTGCTATATTACAAAGAAATTCTCTTTCCCTGAACAGGGACGAAGCAGTACTTGTGGAAAATATTGCTCAACATATATTTGAAATATTGATTCCTAAGTTGCCATCTTCAATGAAGAATCTTGTGGGGATTAATTCAAGAGTGGAACAAGTGATTACTCTCATAGGCCTTGGATTGAATGATGTTCGCTTTATAGGCATATGGGGAATGGGCGGCATGGGTAAGACCACTATTGCTAGAGTTGTCTTTGAAACCATTCGAAGTAGATTTGAAGTTACTTGCTTTCTTGCCGATGTAAGGGAGCAATGTGAGAAAAAAGATATTACTGACATACAAAAGCAACTTCTTGATCAAATGAATATAAGTTCAAATGCTGTTTATAACAAGTATGAGGGGAGGAAAATAATTCAAAACTCTTTACGTCTCAAAAAGGTACTTCTTGTTGTTGATGATGTAAATCATGAAAAACAATTAGAGGATTTGGCTGGGGAGCAAGATTGGTTTGGTCCTGGGAGCAGAATAATAATTACAACTAGAGACGTAGAGGTGCTAAAGGGACCAGAGGTGCATGAAACTTATAAGGTTGAAGGGTTAGTGAAAAGTGAAGCCCTTAACCTCTTTTGTCTGAAAGCCTTTAAACAGGAGGAGCCTACAGAAGGGTTTTTGGATTTGTCTGAAGAAGTGGTCAAGTACAGTGGTGGTCTTCCATTGGCACTTAAAGTATTGGGTTCCTATCTTTATGGTAGACCTACTATTGCGGTTTGGTATAGTGCTATTGAAAGAATAAAGAAGTCTTCACATTCTGAAATTATTGATGTATTGAAAATAAGCTATGAGGGTTTAGAAGATACAGAAAAGGATATTTTTCTAGATATTGCTTGTTTCTTTAAAGGATATGAGAAAAATTATGTAACAGAGAAATTAAAAAGATGTGGTCATGATGCTGAAATCGGTATTGATATTTTGATTAATAGATCATTGATCACTATTGACGAATATGATGATGATGATTATTATTGGTTGGGGATGCATGATCTGCTTGAAGAAATGGGCAAACAAATTGTAGTTCAGGAATCTCCGAATGATGCTTGTAACCGTAGCAGATTGTGGTGTTTGGAGGATCTTGAATTTGTACTTACTCAAAAGGAGGTGAGTGTCGTTTTTTCTCAACTATAGGATGCATAGAATTAAAATAAGGATTTGACAATGTCTTTGATATTATATCTAGATAACTAAAAACTATTTTTTCGTTTTTGTGGTTATCTCAATCAGTATAGTTTTTTCATTGGTTTTTTTAATTGTTTATTTATTTATTTACATGTATGTATAGAAAACTAAAGCTGCTCATGGCATCGTTCTACGTAAGGAGTATAGCGAGACTGAAGTGAATCAGAGAGATTTATCTTTGTCAAAAATGTGCCAGTTAAAGCTTCTCATTTTAGATGGCGTGAGAGCTCCCATTCTCAGCGATATTCCTTGTACATTAAAGGTATTTCGCTGGTTTAGTTGTCCACTGAAAACTCTGCCCCTTACAGATCATCAACGCTATGAGCTTGTTGAAATTGATCTGTCTTGTAGCGAAATTGTAGAGTTATGGGATGGAAAGAAGGTAGACCTTTTCATCAACAGTTCTATCAAATTTTATTACATAAACATTTCCAGCATAAATATTAACCATGTGATATTTTTTTTTTATGTTTTTTCAGATTCTAGAAAAGTTAGAGCACTTGGATCTGTCAAAGTGCATGCAGCTGAAGCAAACGCCAGATCTTTCTGGGGCTCCCAATCTTAAAACACTTAATCTTTCGGCATGCGTGGAGCTGGATTATATTCACCAGTCTCTCGCACACCACAAGAGGCTTGTTGAATTGGATTTAAGCGAATGTGGAAGTCTTGAAACACTTGGAGATAAATTGGAGATGAGTTCACTCGAGATACTAAATCTAACCTGGTGCAGTAGTTTGAGAAGACTGCCAGATCTTTCAGGGGCTCCCAATCTTAAAAAACTTAATCTTCGGGAATGCAAGATGCTGGATTATATTCACCCGTCTCTCGCACACCACAAGAGGCTTGTTGAATTGAATTTAAGGGGATGTGATAGACTTAAAACACTTGGAGATAAATTGGAGATGAGTTCACTCGAAAAACTATATCTAGAGTGGTGCACTAGTTTGAGAAGACTGCCAGATCTTTCTGGGGCTCCCAATCTTAAAAAACTTAATCTTTGGAAATGCAAGAAGCTGAATTATATTCACCCGTCTCTCGCACACCACGAGAGGATTGTTGAATTGGATTTACGTGAATGTTGGAGTCTTGAAACACTTGGAGATAAATTGGAGATGAGTTCACTCGAGAAACTAGATCTAAGCTGGTGCAGTAGTTTGAGAAGACTGCCAGAATTTGGGGAATGCATGAAACAGTTATGGATTCTTATTCTGATACGTACAGGTATAGAAGAGCTACCCCCAACGCTTGGAAATTTGGCTGGCGTGTCTGAGTTGAACTTAAGTGGATGCGACAAGATTACTGGTCTTCTCTTATCACTTGGATGTTTCGTTGGCCTTAAAAAGTTGGTGTTAGGTGGTCTTCCAGATAAAACTGATGGGTTAGAGTCTCTCACAGTCAGAGCTGATTATGACAATTGTGACAGCTCATCTTTGAGTAGCCTGACCCTTTCCTCCGATATTGGCTCATCTAGAGAAGAGGCGACCCTTTCCTATGATATTGTCCACTTAGCATCGTTGACGGAATTGGATTTATCTCAGAACTGGTTTTTAAGAGTTCCAATAAGTATCCATCAACTTCCCAGACTTACATGTCTGAAATTACGGGGTTGCTCCGAATTGGAGGTTTTACCAGAGCTTCCATCAAGTCTAAGAAAATTAGACGCACAGGGGTGTGATTCACTGGATGCATCGAATGTTGATGATGTTATATCAAAGGCGTGTTGTGGCTTTGCAGAATCAGCTAGCCAAGATCGTGAAGACTTCTTGCAAATGTTGATCCCTAGGAAGGAAATTCCAGCATGGTTTGAGCATCAGGAAGAAGATGACGGAGTATCAGTCTCATTCCCGCAGAATTGCACTTCAATTGAAACCATCGCACTTGCTCTCTGTTTCCTAATTGAAATTGAAGAAGATGCTGACGAAAAAATGCTATCGGTGATCTGCAATGGTAAAGAATTCATCAACGAGAGTTTAGACGTGTTCGATGGTTCAGATAATTTGTTCATTGTGTGCGTGAAGGGTTACTATTTTAGTAAGCTGTTATGCCAACACAATCGCTTCCAATTGTTATATCGAGATAATGACTATCTTGATATCCGAGTACAGAGATGTGGAGCACGTTGGGTGACTAAGCAAGACGTTGAAGGTTTCAAGAAAACAAAATCAAAAACTGGGAAAAGGAAAGCAAGTCTTGAACTGAACATGGACATGATCCCACATTCTTCAACTTCTAGGAATAAGATGCTTGTGGTTGCCCCTCCACTATATGAACAAGGGGAAGAGCGAGCCACCACAGCGGAGGGCCCTATCCACCATTTGGCATCTCGCAAAAGCTCTGACCCACCTCCCTTTGCATCCCAGTTCTCATAGCTCATGACACACCTTTCTCAATATATTACATCTATCATTGCCAAGCTAAATGGTTCCCCAGATCTGAAGCTTTTGACACAGCTCATTGCATCCATCTAGATAAAAATGTAAATCTTTTTAATATCAATATTGCTATTTGAACTTTGCATTTTAGTTTGTAATTCTTTTTCTTTCTATTTTTAGGAAAAATAATATGTTGGTTTCTGATAGAGGAGAGTTTATGTTATCTGATTACTGGGAATGTGTTTTTGTGTTAAATTGCGTGTTTCAAATTGTGAATATGGAAGAAGATGGGTGGGGACGAATATGAATTGAGCATTTGGGGATTGTATTTGAATTCATGCGTGAGGGCTTGCTTTTTTTTGAATGTCTTGGGACAAATATTTTAATATTGGTTTCATGTGTAAATTGCTCCAATGAGGTTACAATAATTTTTTTTACTGGGTTCGAGGATTTTTAAGAAGATGGTGCTTGAGATTGAGAATGGTTTGAATTTTTCGTTGCTGCAGCATAGAACTTGTCTGACAACCCAGATTGAGATTCATTAAAGAGGGAAAAAGAAAATCTGCAGGCCACGGAGGGTACCAATGTCAACTTAGTTGCCATTCTTGTAAGTTTCAGAGTTGTTTTGATCTGCAATTAGTGATAAAGAATAACCTATATGTTGTCTAGTTCTGTGGGTTATGACTTTGATCACTAATGTTTGATTGCCATATGAATCAAAGGTTAATGGGTATTGCATTATGTTTCTTGTTTTATACAGTATCTTGGGGATTTGATAAATCAGTACTGTTTAATTTATCTGTTAGACATGGTAATCGATGCATCATCCCTTAGAGAACATATAGAATGTGCAAAGCTTATCACCTTTACATTCTCTGATTGACCAATGATAACTTCAATGATGAATGTCGCCGAGATCTCGGGTTTTAAACTTTAAACTTTTGATTCAGCCCCAGGAACAGGTCAGCCAAGGTGAACCTGAAGATTTTTCTGATTATCATTTTTTTCATGCCAAAATATAATTCCCCTTCAACTGAAACCATTGCACTTGCTCTTTCTTTCCTATTTGATGTTGACAAAGACTCGGAAGAACAGCCTTCGATGATCTGCAATGGTAAAGAATTCATCAACGGGAGTTTATTGAACATGTCGCATGGAGGAGATAATTTATGCATTATCTGCGTGAACCGTTACTATTTTAGTCACTTGTTATGCCAACACAATCGCTTTCAAATGCTATTTCCCAGTAATTATGAAATCCGAGTAAAGAGATTTGGAGCACGTTGGGTGACTAAGCAAGACATTCAAGATTTCAAGAAAAGAAAATCCCAAACAGGGAAAACAAAAGAAACTCTTGAACTGAACATGGACATCATTTCACATTCTTCATCTTCTAGGAATAAGATGCTCGTGGTTGACCCTCCAATGTATGAAGAAGAGGAAGAGCATGATTGCCAAGCTTAGATCTCTTCAGCTAAATGGTTCCTCATATTTGAAGCTTTTGACACAGCTCACTGCATCCATTCAACTTCCATTTGAACCCAGAAAGAAATGTAAATCTTGAGTTTATTTGAAGTTTGTATTTTAGTTTTAATTCTTTTTCAAATTGCGGATATGAGAAAAAAGAGGGATAGGTTGGGGAGGAATATGAATTGAGCATTTGGAGGTTGTATTTGAGTGTGATGGCTTTTCTACCTTTTTTTTTTCTTTTCTCCTTGAATATCTTGAGGACAAAATTTAATCTTTGGTTTCATGTGTAAATTGTTACAATGGGGTTATAGGGACTTTTTAATTGGGTTGGAGGGTTTTTAGGTAGATAGCTTGAGATTGACAATGTTTTGAATTTTATGTTGCTGCGGCAACGAGTGAGACTTGGCAAGCATGACGTGACAGATTCAGATTCATTAGAGAGTGAAGGAGAAAATCTGCAGCCCATGGTAAGTACCAATGTCAAATTAGTTGCCATTCTTTTATGTTTCCAGTTGTTTCGATCTGCGATTATTGATAAAGAATTACCTATATGCTGTCGGGTTCTGCGGTCTATGTCTTTGATGTACCTCATAGAACTTTGAATACTGTTTGATAAACAACTAATTTTTAATCACACATTATTTGAAGTTCTTACTTGATAAACCTTTAATATGCTGATTCGTTTCTTAAAACAACTGCATGTTTTCAATTTGCAGACATCTTTTCTTTCCAAAAAAGGTCCAGCTTTCAAAGAAAAGAATACACATTGGACAAAAGCAACTCTCTGTGCCCAGATACCTTTATATCTTCCATTTTTCAACCAAGTTCATCTTGAATTGTATCAAAGGATTTGCAGTGTAGGAACCTTTCTAGTTTTGATTTTGTATCCTCCTTTAATTTGAAAACTTCTAATCTTATTGTTGTTGAAAATGAATTGTGATCTTAATATTGATGTAAGATTTTTTCCCTCTTATAATCATGGTATGAAGGATAAAAAATTAAAATTTTCATTTTGTGAAATTACTAAAAGATATGTTAATGTTGATCTCGTAATCATAGATTGAATGTACCATGCATGCTGTACACTTCAATATTAAGTTACTGGTAAATTGCAAACTTGGATAGGTATCTCATAAAGTAGAGATTTGAACAACATATTTTTCTGAAGGTAAGATACATAGATTGAAAAGGCATGGATTTATTAGGAAATTTTGTTGCTTCAAGCTAATATATGTAATTAATTATGCTCTATAAAGTTTCATGGCATTGGAGGAATCATTGTATTTCTCCTCCACTGCTGTAACTTCTTTTATAAATAAAAATCTCGTGACATGTTGAGGAAAATGATATATAAATTTAAAATATGTATGATGAAGTTTTATGAAGGATTAATGCAGATAATTATTAACTCAAGTGCTGAAACAATTTATAATCTGTTGCAAGAACTTTGATAGTTAAGTGTTTGACATGAACAAAAGAGCTGAGATAATGGATTTATGTGAGACAAATATATTTGAAGATGATGTGATCGATGAAGTGATCAACTTTGGGAGAGAAGAAAGGTATGGCCCTTTTCCAAAAGCTAAATTTAATTTTGTTAGGAGAATAACTCTTGAAAGCTAATAACATTTTCACATTTTTTAAATATTTTTTAATATAGATATTAGCATTGTACGACATGATATAATGTCTCTTTTCTTTATACGCATTATGCATTATAATAATAATATTATGTGCATTGATTAAAGAATTGAGGGAATGATCTTTCGGTAAGGGAAGATGACCTCCAAAGACAAGATAATCGAGATGATCCTTCGGTGAGGGAATGTGATCGAATTGAGATAATCCTTCGATAAGGGAAGGTGATCGGCAAACTTTCGAGAATGAACCTTTGGTAAGGGAAGGTGACTCCCATCAATTTGATAATAATATATCTTTGTTGTCATAACTTCCTTCTTGTGTATGTCTAAATAATCTTGATTGTAAATTGAACTGAGGGAATGATCTTTCGGTAAGGGAAGGTGACCCCCAAAAACAAGGTATCGATATGATCCTCCGGTAAGGGAAGGTGATCGATCGAGATGATCTTTCGATAAGGGAAAGTGATCGCCAAAACGTTTGGGATAAGAACCTTCGGCAAGGGAAGGGGACTCCCACTTTTTATACCGGTTTGAACTCAATACCTTCCATAAAAGTTACGAGAAAAAGTAATGAAAAGTACAATAAAAAGTGTGATCATGATTGTTCTTCTGTTATCTTTTTTTATTTATGATTATGTTTATTATTTCATTCAAAAATCCTTCCTTTATCCAAAGTTCTTTTTTGTATGATGTAGGATATTGTTCAAAATCTTTATTTTATTCAGATCTATTCTGTTTGACTTATATACTATTCTTTTCTTATTTATTATTTATTTTGCCTTGCTTTATGGCCTATGAGGACATAAAATCAAAGTTTATGAGTTTGCATTTTATATGTTTTAACGCTATAGGCGTTTTGTATGCGTCATACATGTCATACCATAAGTAGATAAGAAGCATCTAAAAGTCACAACACTCCGACTAACAAAGACTTTTGAAATACTAATTGAACAACATTGCATCATCACTATTTTTATTTTAAAACTCGGAGTGGCTGGGAATGGATACGATGACACCATATAGATAAACTATTGAGAAACTTTTGTTTCTCACCCCTCTCTCCGTACCATCTTCAGGAACGATGCACTACAAAGCAATACACTGCTCAGTTGAGGTGAAAAGACAAGTGCACTATTAGGAGCAAGCTATCGAGAACGTAAATACAAAACATTAAGCGTTTACCTTAAGAAGGAAGAATATGCGATTGTTTTAGCCATAGTTATACAAATTAAGAGAATTAGGATTTTCTGTGCGTCTTATTTTATTTTTATTGAGTGATTGATTGTAATTATGATATTTCTTTTTATGATTATTTGGTATGAGTAAAGCTTGTCATTGTTGTGCCTTCATAGTTTAGCACGCCCGTTTTTCATGTTAGTATTTTCAAATCCACTTATATTTTTCAACTAGTAACTTTTCTAATACAAACTAGTTATTCAATGTTTTTATATATAAATTATTTTATATAAATATTTCATATTTGTTTTAAAAAAAATTCGCAAGATTTTGAATATCAACTACTAAATATAATCCAAATAAAGCCTAACTCAGTTTAAAAGCATTAGGGTGTTACAGACTGGAAGTACTTGAGATATTTTGCTTAGTGGGTGTATCTGCATAAGACAGAGAAACGCTGACACACGTCTTCTGTTTGGCTGTTGAGACACACAATTTTGAAGGACACGCTGGTATACAGATGGACACAAATTACATGTATTCAGTATACCTTCAATAAGTTGAGACACAAAAATTAATATTGAGACACTGATTATTTTGACAATTTTACCCTTGTTTTATTTCTATATTTTTATTTTTGTCATCTCCTCTCACCCATCTTCAGATCTCTTCATCTCTTCTCCCTTCCCTTCTCCTCTCCATCTCAACTTCCGTCTATTCTCTCTTCTCTCTTCATGGCCAATCAAGCAGAATTTCTTCTCTTCTCCCTTCTCCTACCCATTTCAACTTCTGTTTCTTCTTTCTTCATGGCCAACCAACCTCCTCTACTGAAGTGCCTCTGCCATTGTCACTGCCTCACTTCCTCCTTATACTTTCCAGATTGCATCTCTGTCTTCTTCCTTCTTCTAAATCTCCAGATCTGCGATTTGTATCTCTGCCATGTCGCAATCGAACCTGTATCATCGACCCATCGTGCCTCCATCTTCATCTCTGTTCATCCTTCTATTTGTCTTTTTCTGGATTTTTTTTCCTAAAATAAAATTCTATTTTTTCTTTGTTTTTTATTATTAATCTGTGTTAGAAAAAAATTATAGTCTGAATACTATGAATAATTTATTTCCATTGGCTTCTACGCATTGAAATATCTCACCCTCCAATTAATTTTTTTAACAACTTAAAATTGACACAAGAGATTCAAAATGAGAATCATGCCAATTAATTACTTGTTATTTGATTAAGAAGATATGTATTGAATTTGTTGTTGAAATTTCTGAAATTTTTGTTATTTGAATAATTTTTTGTTATGAATGGAAATGGAAGAAAAGAATCACTGCAGCCGTTGATGAAAAAGTATAAACAGTGATGATGGGGTAAAGTTAGATAACGAAGGTATTATTGACTTTTTAAAATTTTATGTGTTTTATGTATGTTCTTTGCCAAAACATAAAACATATATACATATATTTTGTATCTATATCTATATAGTCTATGTCTCTGTGTCTATGTCTTATGTTATACACTAAACAAACAGAACATAATATACTACTAACTAACTCATTAACCACTTGTAATGTTAATAATCCCAATACTCTCAATAATTAATAATTACATAAACTTAAATTTCATTATTCGAATAGTGATTGCTATGTTATTATAATGCACTAAATTTGTGCTAATGCAGAGTAATGAGATGTGTTGTTAAAGTAATGTTAGAATCTATATTAATTATTATTAAATTATTTCTAAATATTCAGTCTAACAATATTTATATTCTAGATATTCAAGTTTATCCTTTAGAACAGAGTGTTAAAGATAATTTATGTGTTTATCTCTAAATTTTAAGAAAATATTAGAGTAAGCAAGCAAATTACCATTACCAAAAAAAAATTTAATTATTTTATTGGTTTTTATAATTTTATTAAATTTTTAATTAAAGTCTTATATTTTTTAATTAAGTTTTTATATTATTTTTAATTTTATAATTAGGTCATTTTTATATCAAAATTGTTAAAATTAACAAAATATTTTTCTCAAAATATATGTGGTCAAAAATCTAGTTAGATTTTTAATTATGAATACCTATATTCAATTAACTTTAATACTTTTTACAAAAAAAGAATGACCTAATCATAAAATTTAAAACAATATAAGAATCTAATTGAAAGGAAAAAAAATATAGGAATTTAATTAAAAAATTAATAAAACTATAAAGATTAATAAAATAATTAATAAACAAAAAATAAATATGGAGTAAATATTTATTTTAATCTCAGACTATTTGCCTAAAAGACAAAAAAAATTTTAAATAAATGATTAGAAACTGAAAAAAAATATTTACTCCTAAATATATTACTTAATATAGTTACCCAAAAAAAAATTTACTTGATATACAATTCTTGACATTATTGAATGAGTCAAGTAAAAACTTGGCCTTGTAATATGACATAACACAGTTGGCCCATTTGTGTCTTGGCATTACAAGGCAAAGCATAAACTAATAAATCAAACATCAAATATTATCACTTTGTTCATCATATGCTTCTTGTATTATGGTGCATCCATTTAAGCCACTTTCATTTTCACATCCTACCCAAATACCCATCATGCTCTTCTTGGCCACACCAATGTCCAATGGTCAATATTTGTCTTCTTTGATGTTTATTCCTTTTTTTTAAGGTCCCTTTACTTGTTGTATTTTAATTTGTTCTTTGGAGTAATCTTTAATTTGTCCAAACCCTATTCACCTGGTCCCCCTTTCATCATCTCTATACACATGATGTTCTTAGGTTAATCCCCCTTTTATATATATCTTTCTTTTCTTGTGGTCAACAGTGTTGAAACTATTACATCAGAGGAAATTTCCACACATCTTGGGTAGGCCAAGTTTCAAAATCACAACAACATCTTCACAAGTGTTCTGTCCCCCTTTTGCTTGCTTTATAACTTAATCATGTTATGCAATAATATATAATAGTGTAAATGTATAAAATTATATATTAATAACTTGTGGCTATGCTATATACACACCTTATTATATGATTTATTACATACTTTTCAAGGCTCAATTTTATCGAAATGGAACCTATATGTGTGTTTTTCTTGGATATGGAAGCATGGGGGACTAGACGTATATGTGGGGCAGTTTTTTTGTCAGTTTCACAGGGAAAAACTCGGACCGTGCGTTTTTTTTGTTTATAAATTTTGTATGTCAAATCGCACGGTCCGATTTATACACGAAGGAGATATAAAATTTGGGGTGCTGTAAATCGGACCCTCCGTGTTACCTTAACGTGAGTTTTTAATATGTAAAGTAGTACAAGTCGCATGGTCCGAGTTCCAAACTTTGATTTTGAAAAGAACTCGGACCCTCCGTTTTGAGTGCAAAGGGAAATTGTCTGAAAAGCAGAAATCACAGGGTCCGAGTTGTTATCCCTGACACCACAAACATGTTAAGCACACCCCTCCCCCATAATGAAGTCCAGCACGTACCATAGGACCATATGTAAATTAAAAAGCGTACTTTTCAATATATACAATGGATAAAAACAGTCTTAACTATTTAATTTATAATTATATATAGTTGATCTAAAAAAGATAAGAGTATTTTTAATTTTTTATCTATAAACCATAAAAGATACATAATAACAAATCTAATAAATATCCAAAACCTTTTCGAATATTATTTATCAAGTGAAATTGGTAATTGATTTTTTTTTTTTTTTTTGGGTTTGGTTTCCAAATGATAATATAATATATATTCTGACACAGTGTTGTAGTTGCCAAAGGAATTTTTTCTTCTGATAGTTTTCTTAGGCCATGATTCAATATATACTAAAGTATTTCAATTATCTAATATGCAAAGTTTGTATCTTAACTTTCATATTTATCTTTTGGAACAACTAACTAATAACACAGCTTTCTTTTTTCCTTACAATGAAACATTTGAATTTCTTTAATTTATTGAAAACATGGCAAAAGAAACTAATAAGAATCTTTATGATTACATAAGGCGTCATTCCTTTCCATCATTTTATGGAAGTAAGTATTTAAAGAACAAGTTTTTACTCCAATATATAAATGTAATACTTTCTTAAAGAAAAAACAAATAAAAAAGTCGTCTTCTTTTTTTTCCAACAGAATTTCATTGATTAGATCTTAAAGACTCAACCTTATTAAATATACATCAATTTATTAATAATAAATCCTCAAATAGATTTCTAAAAAATATTTACTAAAAAATTATTCAAATTATATTGGTCATTTTATTATTAAAAAAAAAACTAATTTGTTTAATAATAATATTTTTTAAACGTATTATCTAAACACATTTAGACGCATTCTTCAAATGCTGACACAACCGATCATCAGTTCGTTAAATAAGGTTAGATAAATAGTATGTACTATTATTTATTAATATGTAAAATATTTATATAATAAAAAAATAGTTAATTTGTACTGTAATATCAATAAATATCAAAGTATTAATATAGAATATAATTGATCTAAAAACATTATATTTTATACATGTATTGTGTTTATAGTAGCTACAATCCTAATCGAATTTTTAAAATCTTTGATGTTATGATTTTAAATCCATCAATAATTCTACAATATCTTCTCTACTAAATCAGACAATTTAATGATTTAATAAGTCTTGTTGCAATTTAATGTTCTACACGTTTAATTTACACTTACAATTTTATATTAAATATTTTTTCTACTATAATTGTCTCCTCGCTCGTGTCTTACAAAATAAGTAACAGGTTCTTTAATTGAAATGTTTCGTCTTCCTGTACGTAATTTTATCTAAAACTATTATAAGTAATGTTATATGATTAATAAATATTATATCATTTTTAATTAATATTTAATTAATAATAATTTATATTTATATTTATTAAAATTTATACATATAAATTAGTACAGTTTATATTTATATATTTTAAAATTTTTATATATAAATTAATAAAATTTATTTATTAAAAATAATTTAATATTTATTTTAATTAAATAATAATTAAAAATACTAAAAATGGTGGTGCAAAAGTTTCTCAAACATCATTATACACGCCTTAGAAATGTTTTAAATTGATGAGTGTGAGAATTCATTTGTAGGTCCACCATGGTAGACCCATAGTGATGAAAATTGAAAACATT
Organism: Arachis hypogaea; assembly: GCF_003086295.3. Lineage (NCBI taxonomy): Eukaryota > Viridiplantae > Streptophyta > Magnoliopsida > Fabales > Fabaceae > Arachis > Arachis hypogaea. The sequence continues at coordinate 130,230,867 of NC_092049.1, read as the reverse complement.
CTAAAGCCAAGGGGTTGCCTCTTAGTTGACTTGAGTCAACACGGTCAGACCAATATATTTGAAACTCTATCTTCTCATGATCTCATAAAAAAGCAGCCACTAATGCTGAAAACCAAACTACAAATGTTAAAATATTACAAAAACAAATGTCATATATAATCAACTAAATAATCCGAACAATAATAATGTTAATAATTAATTAAGCAATAAGCTAGTGGTTCATGAACACAACCAACCAATCTTCCCTAGCACAGAACGGTGCCTATACAACAAAACATGTCTTTAAAATAAAACATGTTGGCTTTATATTATACTACGTACTATCTCATCATCACTTTCCTATAGTTATAATCATTTGATGAACAAGACACCAAAAAAAAAAAAAAAATCATTTGATGAAACATAATATATAGTATTTTCTGGAAGTGACATAAACACGTATAAGAGACATGAACTTAATATTTTATTTTTCTCCATAATCATCGTTCGTGCTGTTTAGTAATAAATAATTATGAATCTATGACCATTTAGAATAATGGATGATAATAATTAAATAATTACTATTTAATTTAGATTTAGATACGCACTAGGCTTCCACGCTCTTTCCTTAGTGAAGCACATGGAGCTTGCGTGCAATATTAATATTAACACAAGTTCTGTGAAAGATAGAGTAAGGCCACAACATGTTACCAAACCAAAAATGCAAAAAGCAAACCTAGTCATCACGGTAACATTAATACAGCACGTAGTATAACATGACTTTTCAACTTAGATTGTTCAAAATTAAATATACCATGTTATTGGAATTTGGATCTTCTCGTGGCACGATTAGATTTTGTGGTTAAAACTAGAGCAGAAAATTGCGTGTGTTGTAGGATTGTCGAAAACATGCATGGTCCCCATAATAAGATATTGACTTCTTTTCCTAGTGTGAAATACGGTTTTGACCATGGAGCTTGAAAGAATATTTGATAAAAAATAAATAAATAAAAAAAAATTTGATAGTCCAACAAGAAATCTCATACTTATAAAATAGGACATTAAAAAGAAAAATTACAGTTATTAAGTTGTGGGTGCAATTATATTATGCATAGCTAATAATATTTAGGAGATAATAAAAAATAATTTAAATAATTTAAAATTATATTATTTATTAATTATGATTAAAATAACTGTATAAATTTTTATATAATAAATATATAATTATAAATATTATATAACTAAAATTATAATATTAAATTAAATAAAATAATACAGTATCTCTCTAGTAATAATATAACTCTGAAGAGAACAATAATTTCAAAAGAATTAGGAGGGGAGCGGTGGGGTGGTTTTGGTGGTTTAAGAGATATTTACTGGTCTTGTCTCTTTTCGGTTAAATTGTTTATTTTGGAAAACCACAATTCTTTTAAATTACGTAAAGATTTTTAGAAGTTCGCTTTATGCTGAATCGTTCAATTAAAGTAACATTCAAACCAAGCAATTGAGCTGTGTATTATACTTTAGTTTTGCACTTTTGCTGTTTTGCATTTAATACAAACTAATATTTTCTCGCAATAATATTACGGAATAGTTTATTTATTTATTGTTAATGTTTGAAAGTAAAACATATTTCATCAACATTTAAAATAAGATAACACTTAGTGATGTAAAATGAAATGTTTTATAATATAATAATATATAATGAAAATAAAAGGTTCATTATATACATTTCTAGTTTTAAAATATTTTTATATATGGATAAAATAAATTTATTTTTATATACTAACAATATAAAAACTTTAAACAGATATTTAATCAATTGTATCTGATTATATTAATAAAGTAACTAAATTTAAAATTATTATTTAAAAAATGATCAAAATATATAAATTCAATTAAATAATTGTATAAAATTTTTTATATTATTAATACATTAAAATTAACTCTAAATTTAAATCTTCTTAATTAAAAATAAATTACTTACTATCTTAACTAATTTTATATGTATTATTAATAAAGACTCATATGCAATTATTAATGATTAGATCATTTAATTAAATTATTATTTAATAATTTTTAATTATTAATTTTATATAAAAATAAAAGACAACTGTATATGAATGTTTAGTGTTATTATTACTACACAATGTGATAAATACAATATGGCTTAATATAAATGAAACCTATTTAAAATAGAGTAAAAAGGAATAAAAAGAAACTCTAAAAAAAAAAAGAGTGCCGTCCAAAAAATACCAACCTCTCAACCTACCTAATCTTCCATTGGTCATTGTCCCCTCCTTCCTTCGTCACACCATCTTATCACCATTATATACCTTTCTCACCTTCCTCACTTCTCTCCAATTTACAACACAACCTTCTCTCTCTCTCTCTCTCTACACAATGGGGTTCCCCGTAGGCTACACGGAAGTCCTCGTCCCAAACATCTTCCTCCGCCTCCTCACCTTCCTCGCCGCCCTCCGAAACCTCGTACTCTCCCTCTTCCGCCTCCTCGGCCTCTCCGAACTCCTCGACACTACCACCACCGACCCCTACCCTCTCTCTTGGACCCAGGCCCACCAGGCCCAATTCCGGCCCACCACCACCACCACCACAACCACCATCCCTTCCCTCTCCGCTATCCTCATCCGCGAATTCCTCCCCGTCATGAAATTCAGCGACCTAGCCGGCGCCGGAGATTTCATTCCGGCCACGACGGAGAACGGATGCGCTGTTTGCTTGAGCGAATTCTCCGGGGAAGACGAGATCAGGTGTATGGCGAACTGCAGACACGTGTTCCATCGCGGTTGCGTGGACCGTTGGATGGACCACGATCAAAGGACTTGCCCTCTCTGTAGGACTCCTTTCGTTCCCGATCACAAGGTGAACGAGTACAACCAACGCCTCTGGGAAGCTTCTGGAGTAGCGGAATTCTACGCAGATTAAAAATGTGATCTGCATAGAACTCCTACTCCCTTCGCCGATCTGAATCGCCGACACTGTAAACTAGTGTCGGCATCTCAGATCGAATTAGTAGAGATCCGATACCAATCTAAAAATAGAAACAAACTCCTCCTTCCTTCTCCACTCTCATTACTTTCCTCTTTTAAAAAAAATGATTTATTCATTTTTTTCTCTTATGATATTTACTATCTAGATTAGATTTTTTGGATGTAGGTAGAACTTGGTAGTTGGAGAAGCTAGTGAAATTTGTATATAGTTAAAAACAAAAATTGATGAAATAAAATGTAAGTGATACGAGAAATTGACAAGCTTTTGTATCAATTGTATACACTCTGCTTTTCAAGTTTTTGTTTGGATTCTGTTGTTAATTTACTATTTTGGGAGCTCCTACTAGATTAGCATACTTGGTTTAATTAACTTTTAACATTGTGTAATTAATCTGCAGCCACATTTTGATTTCATTACTTTATAATACAAACCGAGACGTGTTGTTCTGGGTGAGATGAGAATGGAAAAATGTGGGAATCGAATCTTATTAATTATTATAGCAAGTTGTCAATTAATTATGCTGATAATTAATTTTCTAGTGCATTTTCCTTGGATAACCAAAAATACAAAATAAAAGATTAAAAAAGTTCTGGCAATTAACCAATTTTACTTTGTGAAGCTAGGTGAAATTAAATGTGTTTGTTGTTACTTGTAGTAGTACTACTATTCTAGTGTTAATAGTATTTTCACTATTGTGATGATAGAGTTATCATTATTGACAAGAGGAAAAAATTGCTCATATGACGATGGATTAATAGTAAAATATTACTAAATTGCTTCTTTTTTCCCCTGCGTGGATAATTCATAATTGGTTTTTCTTTTTCCCCCTCTTATGGACACATGCATCTCTAGCTAAAATTGCGGCAACTTACATGGTAGTTTAATGTTGATTGTGGGGGACTGGATCCAATGATCATTCATTGTAGTTTCTGGAAGTATCTTCAATAAGATTAGCTTTTATGGCATATGACAAGGAGGAACAGTATGTTCAGTACTTTGTAAATTTTTTAGTTAGCTGGAGGTGATTTGAACAGTGTTCTACCCCAATGGGGAAAGTCAATAATTGCTTTTTGTAACTGTATCTTAACTGTAGACTAATAGTTCACTTCAAACTTCAAAGTGACTTTAGAACTACTCAAACTAGTAACATTTTTCAAAAGCTGTTCTTTTTTTTTTTATTATTATTATTTCTATATGATTTGAAGTAATTATATTTTGATATATGTCTTGCTTTGTAAAGATATATTTGTTATTGCTTTCCTAGTAAAATTTTCTTCTTTTACTAATATACTGTTGTTTCTAATACTATTTTAATGTTGATATATTTTTCCTTTCGTTCAAACTTTTTTTTTCCCCATATCCGCTAGCAAGAGATTAGTTCAAATAGTAAACAACTTTGTATTGTTTAAGCAAGAATCGAGTTTAAAATTGTTGAACGGAGTCAAGTGCACGACCAATATATATCAAATTCGAAAAATGAAACCTGAAATACTAGATTCGCAGCAAAAATTTCCTATTTACGAAAAAAAAAAGATTAGTTTTTAAAAAATTTCAGATAAAACACTTTATTTATAAAAAATTTTCTTCCTTTATAAATAATCTTCAAATAGATTGGTTTTTCTGTCGCTTGAAAAAATAATTAATTTGTTTAGGAATTTATTTGTTCAAAACGCATATTAAAAATTTGATTAAAAGCGATGAAATAACTAATCTATCTAATACGAACAATCCTTGAATTTTTTTTTAAAAATTCGTTAGAGTTCAATTTGAATGTTTACGCAGAAAAAATATATAGACTTGAACTCTAGGTTAAATTAGTCTAATTGTCCTTCTAAAAAATAATAAAAAATAAAATTGATCAAAGCTAATTATAATTGTTTAAGTTGGTTTGCATTTTAAATAAAAATTGATCAAAGCTGACTAGTGACCCAACCCTCTAGCGGCCTCTACAGCCTTATAAATATACAAAATTTAAGAAGTAAGAAACTAAGAAAATGAGAAATTAAATCCAAAGTGCAAGCGAAGTTTGATTTGGGCAACCATTTTTTTATACAAGGATGACATCAGTTAAAATAGAGCAGTGATTGGAGAAGACCCAAAAGAAGAAAAAGCTGTCCAAATGGAACCCTACCATATATGAGGTAGGTGAATATATTAAACTAGTTATCATAGTTCACATGTTCTAGATAATGAACAAGGAGACAGAAAAATAGTTGTTATATTATTAATACATTCTGTATACTAGTGTGAAGGTAGATAGAGATTAGAGAACATGTGGCATACATCATGAATCATGATCATGTTTTTCAACATGGGTGACTGTCTTTGTATGCAGGTCTTAACCTGTTGGTCAACCAGACAGCTACATTTTCACTTGTTAAATCTAGGTATCCACGGTAATCTTCTTTATTTCACACTTAGTTTATAAAAATAGTAATGATTATTGGTTGGTTCGATCGGAAAAATTAGTTGACTAATTTGGTAATAAGTTCAAGTGAGTTTTTTTTTTTCTTTTTATGTGTTTTTTTAATTAATTTTTATTATATTAATAAATTATTAAACTAATTTAATTATTAAAATGACTTAGTCGTATAGGATTACCAATAATATTATAGTTCAGGTTGCAAGTAAATAGGATTGTCAAACCGATTAGTTCGGTCCATTTAGATTTGGCCCGTAAGTTAAATAGGTTGGACCGTTTAAGTTCGTTTTATTTGTGGGCCATAATTTTTCAGTCCGGACCATTTATAGTCAGTCCGATGGATTAAATGGATCAACCTGTTTATCCTTTTATTTTATTTTTTGAAAAATATTTTGACAAAAAATATCATTTTTAGGTTAAAAGCCTTTAAAAAATAATATTTTTTATTTGATAAGTCGGATTTTCGGATCAGATCGAAAAAAATATCGGCTAAAAGTATTACTTTTTTTTAAAAAAAATGTAAAAAAAATAAATAACCACCCGTTTAACTCGTCATTTTTTCGAGTTAATCAGATTCATTCCGTTTAACCCGAAATTTAATCGAATTTAATTTTAAAGACAAAATTCATCCATTTAAATGAATAAACCATGTGACCCGATGAATTTAACCCATTTTAACAGCCTACAAATAAATTGGTATCGAGAACAACCAGTTTTGTCTGATGTTAACAGAAACTAAAAAGTAAAAAGTCCTTTATTTTGGCAAGCTGGCTACTAGAGAAAAGACGAACGGTTATGTGACATTAGACAGCGTACATTTGTGCTCATATGTTTGTTAGTATTTGGATGTTGTTAAATTGGTGTTGACATCAAACCGTATACACCGTTACCATTATTTTATTATTGTTAATCAAACATTTAGGTGAAGTGTGAAGAGATGTTGAATGTTGCATAATGCATGAAGCATGGTTACAACTTAGAAGGAGTCAATATTGATCTCATAAAGAAATTTCAACCTCAGAGGAATCTCGATTCTTAGACTTATTTCTGGCTTTGTTTTTAGGTAAAGTAATATTTTAATTCGAAAGGATTGAGTCAAATTTTAATTTAATTTTTAATATTTTTAATATTTTATTTTAATTTTAAAATTTTTTAAATAAATTTAATATTGTTCTACTATTACATTTGACATGAATAATAGAATAAATAGTCAAATTAATTTTTAAAAGATTATTCATTCTTTAAATTCGTCTGTAAAAAATTTTAGTTATATTTCTTTAACCTATGAAAATAAAAAGATATGATTTAACTAATAATATTATTAATTATTCGTATTAAATTTAATAGTAAGATTATATTAAATTTATTTAAATTTTTTTGAACAAAAATAAATTATTTAAAACATTAAGAAGTAACTTAACATTTAGCCCAGAAATTAGAATAAAAATAATACTTTATCTCTTTTTTTTTTTTGTGTTCAATATTTCTTCATTTTGGTATTGGTTATTGTAATTGGAAATAAAGATAATGATATATATATATATTTTTGGTCAGTAGTTATTAGATGCTATTTTGAAACCTGGATTCTAAAGTGGGCTTTTGGAGAACATATGAAATCTGAAAATAGATCTTACTGAAATATGAAGCTGAACTATGTTCTATCTCTTCAAATCCAATCCACTAAATGACCAAAATTTAAAAAACCCCAACCCACTATTGTGGTAGGTTATGGAGTTTATCTTCCAGACGAAAAAAAAAAGAGTTTATCTTTATTCTTACAGCATAATTTACTTCTTATGCTTTTTAATTCTTTTATTCTGATTCTTTTAGGCAACTACTCCCATGAAGATGCCAAAAACATCTTCTCATGATGATCCTTATTTAAAAAGTGTAACTTATTTATTTAGCAACACTTTAAATAAAAGTAACACTTTTACTTCAAATAAAATCAAGCCCTACAATTTATCATCCAATAGTCAAAATGATATATCTTCACATGATGATAATCATTAAATCTTCATTGGAGTAGGTACCATTCTTTTATTACTACTATTATTTGAGTTACTTTTTTTTTTTCAAGACTCCATGATAGTATGATACACTACCTCAAAAGTTTATAGACTAAAATAAGTTGAACTCAATTAAAAAAGTTGACACTTCAAACTCCTAATTTCAACTCATAAGTCATAATTCACCCCCTTTTTCTTCCACCTTTCAACCTTGCTTTGATCTCAAGTGACCCTCACAAATCACACCACGTTGTCACATATAACTTAGAAAAGAAAGAAGATCTCTAACACACTCAAGAAAACCACACAGAAAGGAGAATATTGACAAATATCAATTACCAAAGGAATAATAACATTATGTCAAGTAGTAGTTGCATAATTTAATGTGTTATCTTTGCATTGTGAAGATGATCGCTGCAAAACAGGGTTGTGCAACAGCACCAATGGCTCTTGCATGCCTTTGTAACTTCCATGATCCTTTTACCATCTTAGATGGTGTGATCGAACATTTCTGGGGTATGTAAGAACAAAACCTTGATCACATATCAGAAACTCTACGGCTCAACCACTCTTTCTACTTAGTATAGTAGACATAATTTCCTTTCATTGATTCCAGAAATGTCGTTTTCACTTTTTAAACAAACACTAAACATTTTAATTGATGGAGAGAAGATTAAAATACATGGAGTTCAAACTTTTATATAAGCAAAGTTTTATAATAAAATAATAATTCTTATAGCAATTAAGTACTAGTTATAATAGTTCAAAAAATTAGTAGAAATTTTGACTAGTCAAATTTCTTATTCAAATTTGTTTCAAATTCTTGATTTTTCATTTTTCATAAATATTGTGTTATCTTGCACTAGAAAAACAACTTGCATTCTTATAGTTTCTATCACCTTCTAATTTAGGATACAATTTTTTTTTTTGGTGACTAATTTAGGATACAATTTGATTTTTAATACTAATTTAATTTGATTTTGAATTTCTTCAATGTTCTAACTAGCATGTTGTATTTGTACTATTCTTAAATGTTCTTGATTTAATTATCTAACAATAAAAATTAAAAAAAAATTTTTCTTTCCTTGATCAATTTCAGATTTTTAGTCTGCGGTTAATTATTCATATTTAAAAGTTTGGATTAAAATATATTTTTGGATTGTTAGATTAATTAGATCCATAGTTAAAAATATTAGACAAAAAAAAATTATGTTCATCTTTAAATTTTTCTCTATTGGTTTTTGTAAACTTTATGAATGAGAGTGTAAGTGTTGGAGATAAGGGGCAAGTTTTGTGATGAAGAAATGATAATGTGTGATAGGACAAACTCATTCTGGTGTGAGAATGGTGGAGCTTGTGACTTGAGAAGATAGTTCAAAGAGAGAATTATTCAACTATTCATGCATGTACGAACCTGGATTTGGTGGAGACCACGGTAAACATTATGGATCACCATGTTGCTACATTTTCTGTTTTCATAGTGCTTTGGAAAGGGAGTGATGATTGCTCTCTTCCAACAACAACGTCACATGGTTCTCTCATCTCTCACTTTTTAGTTTCTAGTATCTTCTCTTTGCAAGTTAATTTGTGCTACTGTTCTGAAAATGGAAATGCCTTTTAATCTTTCTGCATTAAAAAGGATACTAATAGGGACATTTAAGAAAATAAAATGTTCTGTTTTTGAATCCTATACTAATTATTGAATCTCTAATGCAAACATTAGGTAGGTTTTGAAGTTTTGATAAAATATATATATTTTTTTAATTTTATTCTTATATTAGGTCAACTTATTCTCTTCAGTTATTATTTGAGATCTATGATCTATTTTATAATAGAAATAAGTGAGTCAGATTTAGTGTTTGTATAAAAAAATTGATTACAAATAAGTTTTTTTTTTGAAAAAATAGGTAGAAATAACATTTCTCTTATTTGAGATTTATGGTCTATTTTATAACAGAAATAAGTGAGTTGATTTAGTGTATAAAAAAATGAGCGCAAATAATATTTTTTTTTTTAAAATTTGCCAACAATTTTAAATAAATAAATCAACAGTTAAAATTTTGAGTCCATAGTAACATCCTGAACATTTTTTGCTTCAGTAATTTTATTTTAATTATTAAGTTTCACCCAAACATGTAAGATGTTTGCAAATTATGGCTATGGCATTGACAATGAATAAATACCAATTGGTTAAGTATTTGAGCTAAATTAAAAGTAAAAGAATAAGGAAGACATAATAAGCTATAAGCATATATTATTTAATAAAATTGATAAGTCCAGTCTTATTTCGGTCAATTGTGAGCGGTGATGGACACGGCGGATGTGTCATTTACTGGGTTGCAAGGAGGCATCTCTTCTAGTCAGATACCTGGGCATTTCTCTAGGAGCAAATCCAAGGCTGATGGTTATCAGTGGCTAAGAGAAAGGGGGTTGAATCTTAGCCCCCTTTTTGCTTGATAATACTTGCTGACTTTTGAAACCAACTTTGGAAACTTTTTGTCTTTTTATTTCGTCACTAGCCACGAGACTTTTTCTTTTGTCTCGTCCCTAGCCACGAGACTTTTCTTTTTGTCTCGTCACTTGACACGAGATATTTTTGGTTTTTGCTCCTATGTAGTAGAAACAGAAATGGAGTAGAGAAGAGAGAAAATTACACCCAGATATATCCTGGTTCAGCTGCTAAGTGTAGTGCAGCCTACATCCAGTCTCCATCACAAACATGATGGAATTTCACTATAATCTTCCTGATTACAATCTGTAAAGTGCTAACCCAACTTACAAGGGGATTCCCACAGAATCATGAAACACAACATAGATGAACAAAGGAACTCTAAGGACATCTATGGCTTTTTCTTTTAATTTTGCACTCTCTGCCTTTTTTCGCTCTATGGCTTTTGCATACAAACCTCACTGTTTGCCTTTTTCCATGAGACTCAAGACATGACAAAATTAAACAGAAAAATACAAAACATAATACATTGAAGGAGAAGAAAATCTGTTAGCTCAGGTAGCTCTGAGAACCCTGTGCCTTGCACTCTCACACTTTCTCCTTGCTCCAAATAGTGGTTGTTCTCTCTTTTTATAGAAGAGGGAAGCCTCCACTTTTGAAGCCAAAAACCAAGCCAACTTCTTCTTCTCCAAGAAACAGAACCGGTTCGGCCACATAGAGAGAGAAGAGATAACCATGCAAAACCCAACATGCAATTACCTCTAGTCCTTCCTTGGTCATCACTCTTCATCAATCCGAGCTCTCCATCCTTGGCTTGCTCTCCAAGATGGATTTCTGGCCCTTGATGCTTCATGATGATGATGGCTTCATCTGCTACAATCTCTGCCTCTTCCATCACTTCGCCACTCTAGCTACTTCCTGTGGTGGTTGAGCAGAATCAGAGACAAGCCATCTCTCCAAGATCTTCTTCCTTGCTGGCCGAATCTCCTTCTCCATTTTTGGTATGGAGGAGCCAAGATCTCATCACAGAATCTTACTACAAGTGATAAGAATCTCAGCCACTACATTTTTTATGTTTTCTTGCCATCATTGCGATGGTCTTTTGGCGAGCCTTTTCTTCTTTTCGGTAGCTCAATGTAGCTTCCATGGTTTGCTGGGTATTGTCCGAAAAGAGAAGAAAGAAAGAATGAATGAGAGAGAAGAAACAAATGAAAGAGAAGTAATTAAATGAAGTTAAACAATTAAGTAGAAAAAGTTGCTTTTACTTCCCTTGCTTGAGTGGCGTGCTGCACAAAGTAAATCAATCATGTCACTCATAATCTCTCTCATAGTTCCCATGCTATTAGTGAATTTGAAATCCATCATGTGGCAAGCTTTGAGATCCGTTAGAAGACATAAGGCAAATGACAACATTTGCTTTCCTGATGAATTGTTTTCGGATCAAGCATGAGAAACATTCATCAAAACTAAAATTGGGCTTAGTAGCAACAACATTTAATCTGGCCCAATAAAATTTTGATTCATCCAAACTAATTGGACTTATAGCAATGTTTGAGTTCTGGCCCAATTAGTCACAAATTGCTTCAGCCACATATTATAGGAATCATACACCAAGGCTGAATATTGGTTTTGATTTGGGCTTGCAATATTTCTTTTATGTTTCGGCCCAAATAAAACCTGCACAGCAAAATTAATTAATTAACATATATGAATTGAAATTAGATTAACAATTTTGCTGTTAATAATGTTTGATCATCACTTAATTAAAAATAGAGTTTTCCAAACTCATCAATCTCCCCCTTGATGACAAACATTATTAAAATTGAAATGAAAAGAAATTTAGGATTGAGTAAAGAGTACTCCCTTGAATTTTGAATTTCTCCCCCTTTCAAATTGTCACATGGCTCCCCCTTAATATATGCCATTTTTACCAAGGGAAGCACTAACCTGTAACATTTTAATCAAGCTTCAAGTAACAATATTATTTAGCATATTCATTACTTGATGCTAAATGCTTGATTTATGAGCAGAGTTGGATGATAATCAAAACTCTTTTGTTATCAATAAATTGATTTTCTGCTCAAATATTACACACATCAATTGAGTACAAAACAATGTTGTTCAAACATTTCAAATATTTTCCAATCAAGATATCAGAGCAATATTATTCAAGTAAGGAAAATATTTTTGAATCATACATGATCACATAAAAAACATGGCAGTTGTTAGATATCACAGTTTAAAGGAACTGCCAAAAATAAATTATCAAGCCAGCATGTTTACCAAGATGAATCAGAATATTCTTATTTCAATAAAGGCATGTTCATCAAGATAAATCAACAACCAGGCATTCATATAATCAAAACAAATGCATTGTCAAACATCATCATAAACCAAATGTCAAATGCATTTCCAGCAGCAGTAATCACAGTGAAACAAATGCAATAACAACATGCATCCTTTTAACAAGGGTGATCATGAATTTTCAAACAAAAATTTCATCCCCTGTTTTCCACCTCTGTTTTTCAGATTTCAATTTTCAGCTTTTCTCCCCCTTTTGTCATCAAAGGGGCACCTGCAAGAAGATATAACATGGAAGCATAATATGCAAAATATAACCCAAAAGTGTCTACAAAGTATCACAGAGTTATTGTTCCAACAGAAACAAGCCAAAACAAAGTACCAAATTGAGCCTAAGTGTGCCAATATCAAACGGTAAACAGAAATTTAATCATCAGAGAGATTAAAGTCAGATCCCTCAGCCCCTGCTTCACTACCAACTTCATCATCAAGGCTTTCCAGCATTAGACCGACCCTTTCTTGGCATTTCTTCCAGGCCGACTCATTTTCATATGCAAGTTTGCGAGCAGACTTGTGAAATTGAACCATGAGATCGGACATGTTTGAGAATTCTGTGAGAATGTCTCTTAGGGAATCGGTCGCCTTTGAGGATTCTGGCCAGCTCTCAAAGTCATCATCAGAAGCCATAGATTTCTTTCCCTTTTTAGCAGCCCCGCCTCCTTTGATCATAGAGACTTTGTTCTCTACATCTTCATTTGTTAAATCTACCTTAAAGTACTCAAAGATGCACGTGAGAAACATTCCATAAGGTAAATTAGCCTTTTTTGTACTCTTTACAGACTCCCACATATGTCTAATCATGAGATAACTAAATGAAATGGAAGATGAAGTAACGAGAGCAAATATTATGAGACAATCAGATACGGTTACCCTGTTATGAGAGCCACTCTGTGGGGTGATAATGTGAGTTATGATGCGGTGCAGCAGGGAGTTGGTTGGTCCAAGAGCCTTGTGAGTCGGAACAGTGCCGTCGAGTCCAGACAGATTCTCACAAATTTGATGAAGAACTTGCTTGTATGCAACCCCAACGTGTGAATCCCATTTATCACTCATGTAAACCTTCGGCCCTTCATCAATGTAACCAAGGGCAGAAGCAATAGTCTCAGCATTCAGGGTGATATGCACACGTTTCACGTAGGAGTGAAGGCTGCCATCAATAAATCTCAGATTCGCATAAAACTGTCTCACCAACCCTGGGTAAACCATTTTGTGAATAAGGAGCAATGGTGACCATTTGAGACTATCAAACAGGGGTTGTAGATTGATTCCTTTGAAGGCCAGAGACTCGAGATTCACCAAGTAGGAGGGGCACAGATGCCGCTTTTCCAAAACCTCTTTGTGGAATTCATAGAAAGCACATGTAGAAAACCTTGAAGGATCAAAGTGAGAATGTGGCTTATGAAATTTGTTCTTGAAATCCATTGAGCCAAGGTTTACGGGTTCCCGGGTCTCATGAAGCACGAAACCTTTGGTTTTCTGAGAGCTTTTCCCTGACGCATGAGGGGTGGACTTCTTCGGTGGTGATGGAGGAGGTGATGTATGAGATTCCTCTTCCTCTTCCTCCATACTTGGTTCCTTGTTCTTGTCACTTTTTCTCCTTTTAGAAGATTTTTGGGCTATAATTTTGCGCCTCTGATGATCGAACTCTTGACGGTTTAGAATTCCACTAATGAATTCTCGTTGTTAAGTATAGTTTTCAAACCAATCAAGAATCCTTTCATACAAAAATTTTGGTTGTCACAATTAACAATCCCCAAATAAGAATTAACCGGAGTATTTTGGACTCCGAGTCGTCTCACAAAGAGTTGCAATGAAATGGTCAATTATTGGCTATGAAGAACAAGGGGGGTTTGGTTGATTAGAGGGGCAATAAAATAAAAAGACAAGAAAAGTAAATTGAGCAAGTAATTAAAGAAAGCAAGTAATAAAGAGAGACATTCATGGCAATGGATTGAGATCATAGGCTTTCTATCCTAGTCATGCATGATTAATTCATCTTATTTAGTTAACTCACACATCGGGAGAATGTCAAACAAGACTAATTAATCATGTCACAATTATAAACAAGAATTTATCTCATTACGTCAACTCCAACAAATAGGGAGAAAGTCTAACGAGACTAGCTAATCTCAATCCAAAAGTCCTAACCAACTCACTAATTAAATTAGCAAAAGATTAGCGTCAACGGAAACAATATTCCATAAGTCCTAATCAACTTACTAATTAAATTAGCAAAAGGTTAGCGTCAATGGAAACAATACTAGCTAACAACTCTAGATCACCAACATGAGTTGGGTTTTCATGACTCAAGATTGCCCAATTACTCTTTCCAAGCCAAGAATGCTCAAAATCTACTCTAACATCCTTCCAAGCATTTTATCAAACACTTGGAAGGCATAAAAGGAAAGCATAATAAAAGTGCAAGAATAATAAAATCTACCAACTACAAATTGCAAGAAAAGTAAATCAACAACTCAATTCATCAATAAAAAGACATCAAACATTAAATTGCATTGAAAGTAAATGGAAATCCAACAAGGGTTCATAAACATAAAAGAGAGCAAAATAAGAAATGACAAGTAAAACTAGAAGAATAGAGATGTAATAACAAGAAATTAAAAGGAGAAACTAAATCAAAACAAGAATTAAAAGTTGGATTTAAGAAAATTAAACCTAAACTATCCTAAATTCTAGAGAGAAGAGAGAGCTTCTCTCTCTAGAATTCTACCCTAAAACATGATGAAAACTAAACTATGACTACTTGGTTCATTTCCCCTTCAATCCTTGGGTTCAATAGCATCAGAAATGGGTTGGATTGGGCCCAAAATAAGCTGCAAAATCGCTGGGGGCGATTTCATTAAAGTGGGCCACGGACAGCATCGGCGCGCGCGCGCAAAGTGCGCGTGCGCGCCCCTGAACGCGAAGCAACATATGGCAAATTTTATATCATTTCGAAGCCTCGAATGTTATCTTTCCAACGCAACTAGAACCGCCTCATTTGGACCTCTGTAGCTCAAGTTATGGTCGATTGAGTTCGCGGAGGTCGGCTTGACAGCTTTACGGTTCCTTCATTTCTTCATGAGTTCTCCCACTTTGCATGCTTTTCTCCTCACTTCTTCCATCTAATACTTGCCTTATGAACATGAAATCACTCAACAAACACATCAAGGCATCGAATAGAATTAAAGTGGATTAAAATCACCTATTTTAAGGCCTAAAAAGCATGTTTTCACATTTAAGCACAAATCAAGGGAGAATTACAAAACCATGCTATTTCGTTGAATAAATGTGGGAAAAGGTGATAAAATCCCCCAAAATAAGCACAAGATAAACCACGAAATCGGGGTTTATCAAATCTCCCCACACTTAAACCAAGCATGTCCTCATGCTAAGAATAAAGAAGGACAAGAAACGGGTATGAACATTTATTCAATGCAAATAAACTATATGCACCTATCTATATGAATGCAACTAAATGCAAGATGATTCTACCTACTTGATTAAAAGTAAATCAATCCTCCAAGAACATATATAAGCAAGTAGGGTAAAGGTCATATGACGATTCATGAATCCTACCAATTCAAAAATCAAAATGAAGTACAAGTAGGCTTGCAAGAAGAAAAGCTCATGAAAGCCGGGAACAAGAAATCGAGCATCGAACCCTCACCGGAAGTGTATCCGCTCTAGTCGCTCTAGTGTATAGGGTCGATCCACTCAATTCTCTTCTAATCATGCTTTCCATGATTTGTTTTTCATCTAACAATCAACAATTATTCAATGCATGCATACATTCATCATGAGGACTTATTCATAGGTTGTAATGGGGCTAGGATCAAGGTGGGATGCATATGGTCAAGTGAGCTTGAAATTTGTATCTTTGATTAGCCTAAGCTCTCACTAAACACATATAACAACCTATACAATTCTAATACACAACCTAGCTACCCATGACTCCCACTTTTTCACATACTCATGCATTATTTTTAATTCACATTCCATATGCATTGATTTTTAATTGAACTTTACTTTGGAGCATTTTTGTCCCCTTTTTATTTTTTTTTCTCTTTTTTCTTTTTCTATATTTTTTTTCTTATATATATATATATATATGTTCTTTTTTTTTTCTTTTTTTTTTCTTTATCATTTTTTTTCAAAGTATATACAAACATATCAATGCATATGGTTTTACATATGGTGCATGAATATGTACCCAATTCCCAATATTTTCAACAAAAATAAAAATTAAACTTTTACCTCAACTAATGTCCCAAGTTTCCCATACCCAAATGATAAACACTCTCACTAGCCTAAGTTAATCAAAGATCCAAATTAAGGACATTTATTGTTTTTCACTTAGGGGTAGTGATGTGCTAGCATTAAGAACAAAAGGGATTAAATAGGCTCAAATTTGGCTAACAATAGTTGATGAAAGGTAGGCTATTTGGGTAAGTGAGATAAATAAAATGATGGCCTCAATCATATAAATGCATGTATACATGGAATAATGGACATATAGAATCAAACAAATCAAAGATTACAATCATAGAAAGAGAATAATGCACACAAGAATGAAAATAAGTGGTTATAAGATGTAACCACACAATTGGGCTCAAAGCTCACCTGCTTGTGTTCTTAGCTCAAAAACCATGTTCCAAAATAAATTCTTCAAGCAAGTTCAACAAGAAAAAAATTTTCAAATTGGTAGGGTGCCCTAAAAAAAATAATTTTTCTTGGAAAAGAAATCATCACCCTAACCAAGTAGTCCTAACATAAAAAAAAATGGTAAGAATATATACAAATCCTAACTAACATGCAATCTATCATGCAATGCAACAACTAATCTAACAAAGACAAAAATTAAAAATTGGTGTTGAAAAAGGAAGTTGTTACCCATGGAGGTTTGTCGGACGACCTTCCCACACTTAGAAATTTGCACCGTCCTCGGTGCATGCAAAGAAGAGCAAGGTGGACGGGTTGCTACAATTGATGAGCTCCTTCAAAAGATTGTGCGAATGAACTTGTTTGTTGCCCCATTTAGAAGCTTTTCCAATCCTTTCCTTCTTGGTGGCCAACCTAAAAGGAAAGAAAAAGAAAAAGAATTAAGCCTACAACAAAGATAGCAAAGCAAATAGAACATAGGCGGGGGCTAATACCAAATAAGAGTAAGGTTCTCACTATATGGTAGCTACAACATATAAGTGAGAAGGCAATATAAGCTAAGGCATTTTAACTAACACTTGATGCAAGAGTAAAGTCAAAGCATGAAGAGCACTCAAAAGCATCAAGTTCGACTAGAAAGAGTGGGTCATGAAAGACATGCAAGTTCATATCAATGCATAAAGAATATAAGAGTCATACAAGATTAAGCATTGATTTAAAAGTTTCATCACCCAACAATATCAAACAAGTCAAGAAGCACCAAGATTAACCAAGAAATTCTCAACAATTGAATATAAGAATCCAACACCATTATTAAAATAAGAAACTTAGAAAATAAAAGGGAAAACAAGTAACAAAAATAAAATTAAAATGCATTGAATGAAAATAAGCAAATGCAATAAAAGAAATTGGAAGAGAAAATTTTTTTTATTTTATTTATATATATATATATATATATTTTATTTATTTATTTATTTTTTATCTTTTTAAGGAAAAAAAATTTTTTTTTGGAAGAAAAAGAAAAACAAGAAAAAAAATAGAAAGAAAGAAGAAGAGAAGAAGAAAGAAGGAGAAAAGAGAAAGGAGAAAAACAGGGTGCAAATCCGTGCATATGCGCCATGCGTGCTTAAGCACGGATACAGCAGGTACAATCCGCGCGCGTGCGCCATGCGTGCTTGGGCGCGGATTCGACAGAGACAATCGGCGCGCGCGCGCCATGCGTGCTTACGCGCGGATCGCCTGGCACAAAGTAGGCATAAAGTGGGCACAACTCTCGGATTTTTGTACTAGGAGTGTGATATGCACCACCCGCGCGCGCGCGCACTGCGCGCTTGGGCGCCGATTCCCCTTTTTTTTTTTTTTTAAAGAAGCACAAACACAGAATTTAATACTCTCCTAATCTATAAACATTCTAAAGCAAGCAAAATTCAAATTTAACAACAAATCTTTTTGTTTTTTTTTGTTTTTTTTTTTGTTTTTGAAAAATTTTCAAACATACTAAAACCAAAACTTATACTACAAGTAAAATGCAATTTAACAACAACTAAACTAATCAAAACAAACTAAGAAGCAACCAATCAATCAAAGCAAAATGTATAAGAGTATAGAAAATAATAAAAACTACCTACAATGGTAACTCCAATCTCTTATTAACCAAATCTAAAAGAGGGTGGAAAGAGTTTACCATGGTGGGGTGTCTCCCACCTAGCACTTTTGTTTATTGTCCTTAAGTTGGACTTATGGGGAGCTCCTCTTAAGGTGGCTTATGCTTGTATTCATCCTTGAACCTCCAAGAATGCTTGCTCTTCAATTGGTTGTCAGAATTTCCAACCATCTTCACCAAGCTTGGGTGAGGTTCTTCCCAATATATGAGCTCCAAAAATTGGTCTTCATGTTGTGATCCGGGATCCCATATTTTATTTTCACACCCATCCTCAAATTGATCATCATGATTCCAATTGGGTGGTTTAGCCTTGGAATTCTCAAAGAAGCACCCAAACATTCTCCTAGACCCATGCAATTTGTTCTTACACCAACCATTGCCATTCAACTTTGAGCATGCAACCATCATGAACTTAGAGTGATGCTTCCAACCACTACACAACTCTCTCCTACTCTTAACTCCACAAAGAGCTCTAAGTTGACCATCATTTTCAATCAAACCATATTCAAGCGAGAAAGTGAAGCTTAGGGATAAGAATTTTACCCACTTGAATGTTATGTTGGATGGTGACTTAGGAAGGGACGTCTCTAATGGTCTTGTAAGTTCCATTCCCTTATGCTCTTCTTTGAATTCTTCCACCTCCTTGCAACTTTCCACAACTTTAACCTCTTCCTCTTGGTGGCTTTCTTCCAATTCAATTTCTTTTTCATTGCTCACCAAGGGCATGAGAGGTGAGGTGTCTTCTTCCTTACCCTCTATGTCAAACCCAATTGGAGAGGATTCAATTGTACATAAGAATTCTTCAATGATTGAATCCATCTCTTGGTCAACCTCTTCAAAGGCTTCAACCACTTCTTCCGGCTCAATTGTCTTAACTTCCTCCTCTTGTTGCACTACTTGCTTCAACTTCTCTTCTTCACCTTGAAGCTCTAAACTCACTCCCTCACTATGCTCCGTGATTGCTTCTCCACATTCAACAATGGGAGTGTCTTGGTTGCTTAGGCTTAGTCGGGAGGAGGCCATATTGCTAACGGCATCCACTAGGATAGCCATCTTGGCTCCTAGCTCTTTAAACTTCTTTTCATCCTCCTCTTCTCGCCTTAAGATATGAGATCCAAGATCTCTCAATTCTTGCATGGGGGCTTCATCGGGAGGTGATGGTAAGAAGGTTCATTATTTGGGAGGAAAGTTTCATAATTGAAAGGTGGTTCATCTTGGTAAGGTTGTGGTGGTTCAATATTTTTCATTCTTTCCATTTGTTGCACAAAACACTCCATGGTTACTTGAAATTGATCCAATGTCTCCTTGAAACGATCCCTTGACTCTTATTCTTCTTGGATATCATGGGTAGGATCATATGACTCTTGGAGTGAAGGGCATGAGTATTCTTCCATGGGAGGTTGTGGTGGAAAGTGGTATTCATTTTGTGGTTGGAGATTTTCATACATTTGAGGTGGTTCTTGAGAGTAATTGTGTTGTAATGGTGGTGGTTCCATGTATGGTTCATATGGCTCATAAGGTGGTTGGTATGGTGGATAAGGATTAGGGTCATATGGAGGTGATTGGTGGTAAGGGACTTGTGAGTAAGGTGGTTCAAAATTATGTTGAGGAGGTGGTTCATAGGCATATGGTGGTGGTTGTTGACAATCACAATAAAGGTCACCACATCCATTAGATTGATATGCATTAGGATTAGAGTTATACCCATGAGAATTCGGAGGTTGTTGTTGCCAAGAAGGTTGATCAATCCCTTGAGGCTCCTCCCACCTTTGATTGTTCCATCCATGATGCATATTGTCATTATAGTTCCCATTTCCTACAACATAATTTGAGCCAAACTCATAGTCAAAGAGGTGAGAATTCATAATAGCAAATAAAAACAAAAGCTACAAAAATAAGCAACAAGTCCTAAGTCTAACAAAAACTAGCAAATAAGCAAAAGGCAAACATATTCACATATTCACAATAGTCAATAATGTAACACAATTGCAACTCCCCGGCAACGGCGCCATTTTGATGAATGAATTTCTTGACGGTTTAGAATTTCTCAAATAAAATCTCGTCGAAGTATAGTTTCTAAACCAAGCAATAATCCTTTCATACAAAAAGTTGTTTGTCACTAAAACAAACCCCTAAATTTATAAACCGAAGTATTCAAACCTTGGGTCATTCTCCCTAGGAATTACAATAAAGTGTCTTGTTATTGGTTGTGAGTTATTTTGGGGTTAAGATTTTTTTACAAGAAATATAAATGGCAAAGGAAATAAACTAACAACTAACAAGGCTCTTGGCAAGATATGAGAGTTAGAAATCCTATCCTAGTTATCCTCTTCAATTGTGATGAGAATTGTTCATTGCTCCCACTTAGTTAACCTCTAACCATGGAGGAAAGTCAAGTGGATGAATCAATTTGATTCCTCAAGACCTAATCAACTCCTAAAGGAAAGACTAGCTTTAGAGGCATTCAAATCAATTAGCAATCTCTAATTGTCAATCAACAAAGGAATTAGATAACTCAAGAGTCACTAATCACTCTACCTAGGCCAAGAGGAACAAAATCTATACAAAAATCCAACCAAGCATTTCATCAAACACCCGGAAGGCACAAAAGAAAAGTATAGCAAATCACAACAAGAATGAATTCTAGCTACAATTGAATACAAAGAATTAACAACAACAACCAAGGAAATCACAATTATCATGAATTACCTCAAATTGCATTATTGAAAGGGAATAAAAGAAACAACAATCTATCCAAAACAAAGTGAAGAATTACAAGAATTAAAGTACATAACTAGAGAGAGGAAGAGGGGAAGATTAAGAATTGACAGAGGAGAATTGAATTAAGGCATGAATTAAACCTATATATAAGAAGAGAGATTAACCTAGACCTAATCCTAATTCTAGAGAGAAGTGAGAGCTTCTCTCTCTAAAACTACTCTAAACTAAAGCTATGACTCTCCTCTCATCTCCTCCTTTTAATCCTTGATCCTTTTATTCCTTTCTATCAGCAATTGGCGCCAAAAAAAATGGGTTCAGAAACCCCTCAAAATTGCCAGGCACGTGTTGCCTTAATGAAGTCATGTGCGGACATCGACGCGTGCACGCACGGTACGCGTGCGCGTACCTGGCTGATTCCGCAATGTGCGCGCGAGCGCCTTGTGCGCGTGCGCGTGCTTGGCTGTGATCAATTCTTTGGCTTTTTGTGCTTCTCTCCACTTGCATGCTTCCTTCCTTACTTCCTTTGATCCATGCCTGGCCTATTTCAATCCTGGAATTACTAGCAAACACATCAAGGCACCTTATGGAATCAAGGAGAAATCAAAATTCATCAAAATAAGGCCTAAAAATCATGTTTTTACAATTAAGCACAAATACAGGAGAGATAACAAAACCATGCTAATTCATAGGTTAAATGCGAGAAAAGGTCATCAAAATACTCTAAATTCAATACAAGATAAACCCTAAAAAATGGGGTTTATCAGCCTCATTGATTTGGTTTTCTTGGTGGGAGGTGAAGGAGAAGATGAAGAAGTGGAGTGAATGTGTATGTGTGTATGTGTTTGGGGAGTGGAAGGCTTTTGAGAGAGACGAATTCTTTCACTCTTCCTTGGTGCTGTTTTCTTTTTCATAATGAGGAAGATGAATGGTGATGGAAGTTGGAGAGAGAGAGGTGGCCGAATGGTGTGGTGAGTGGAGGGAGGTTAGAGGGTCATTAAATGCTGATTGGAAAGAGATAGTGGAGGGAGTTATTAACCATTAAGGGCACAGTTATTAACCAGGGAAGTTTCAAAAAATTGAAAAAGGGAGTTTCCTTGAATCAAGGGATTAGTTGGAAGGAAAGATTTGATTTGACAACATGCTTCTTCCAACAAGATTTGATAAGACAACCAAGAGATTTTGTGAATTTATTTTTCAAACAAAAATGAGGAACTAACAAAACTGTCATGGTGGGTCAAGAAATTTTTGGTGGGGCCCATGAAAATTGAATTCGGCATTGCCTCTCCCTTGATTATAGCTCTTCTAACATGCCCTCATTTTTATCTCATCCAAACCTACGAGACAAAACTGAACAGAGTCAAATATTCATAAGTTATCAATAGAACTTAAATCAAACATTCCCAAACTTTTTCTCAAGGTGCAGAATCTGTCTTCACAGAGGAGTTTTGTAAAAATATCAGCAATTTGGTCTTCAGATTTTACAAATTGAATATCAATAGTACCCTTTTGCACATGCTCTCTAATAAAATGATATTTTATCTCAATGTGCTTGGTTCTTGAGTGCAGAACATGATTTTTTGAAATATTTATAGCACTCATATTATCACAAAATAAGGGTATACTATTGATTTTTAATTTTTAATCTTCCAATTGTGTTTTTAACCAAATTAATTGAGAGCAACATGCAGATGCAGAAATGTATTCTGCTTCAGCCGTGGATAAAGCCACTGTGGCTTGCTTCTTGCTTGACCATATGTTGAGTGAGCTTCCAAGGAAGTAACACATGCCGGATGTGCTCCGTCTATCCCCTCTATCTCCCGCATAATCTGCATCACAAAACCCTACTGCACAAAAGTCATCAGATTTAGGATACCATAATCCAAAATTACAAGTCCCCTTAATGTATCTAATGATGCGTTTAACAGCCGTAAGATGGGATTCTTTTGGGTGAGATTGAAACCTTGAGCATACACCCACACTTTGGACAATATCCGGTCTAGAGGAGGTAAGGTACATAAGTGAACCTATCATTCCTCTATACCTTGTTTCATCCACATCTTGGCCATCATCATCCTTTTCAAGTTTTGTGTTAGGATGCATTGGTGTACCCATTGGTTTGGAATTTTCAAGGCCAAACTTTTTGATAAGTTCTTTTGCATACTTTCCTTGGTGAATAAAAGTACCACTAGGAGTTTGTTTGATTTGGAGGCCAAGAAAGAAAGTTAGCTCTCCCATTAAGCTCATTTCAAACTCACTAGTCATAAGTTTTCCAAACTCTTCACACAAGGATACATTGGCCGATCCAAATACAATGTCATCAACATAAACTTGAACAAGGAGTATATCATCATTAGATACTTTAATAAATAAAGTAGTGTCGGTGGTACCCCTTTGAAAATGATTTTCCAATAAGAAGGCACTAAGCCTTTCATACCAAGCTCTTGGAGCTTGTCTAAGACCATAAAGAGCCTTAGATAGTTTAAAAATATGATTTGGGAAATCTTTATGTTCAAAACCGGGGGATTGAGCCACATACACTTCTCTATCAATAAAGCCATTAAGGAAAGCATATTTAACATCTATTTGAAACATTTTGAAACCTT
Source organism: Arachis hypogaea (assembly GCF_003086295.3). Lineage (NCBI taxonomy): Eukaryota > Viridiplantae > Streptophyta > Magnoliopsida > Fabales > Fabaceae > Arachis > Arachis hypogaea. The sequence goes on along the minus strand of NC_092049.1, from coordinate 130,206,989 downwards.
TATTGGCAGCATAGGCAAGAAGCAACCTAATTGCTTCCATTCTAGCTACCGGAGCAAAAGACTCATCAAAATCTATACCATCTTCTTGATCATAACCTTGGGCCACTAATCTAGCCTTGTTACGAACAACTTGTCCATCCTCACCAAGTTTATTTTTAAACACCCACTTAGTACCCGTAACTTTCTTACCATCCAGATGAGGTACTAGTATCCAAACCTCATTCTTGTCGAATTGAGCAAGCTCTTCTTGCATTGCTTTGACCCAAGATGGATCTTCAAGAGCTTGTTTGACATTGTTGGGCTCCATTTGAGACAAGAGGGCAAAATTGCTTGGTTCGGATTGCCTTTTGGTGGAGGATCTTGTTGGTACTCCTTGAGAGGGATCACCAATTATGAAGTCATGAGGATAACCCCTCATAGACTTCCATTCTCTAGGCTTTCGAAGTGGTGTTGAGCTTTGATGAGTTTCTGGTGGTCTCACTGTTTCAGTTTCTCGTGTCTGCTCAGGAGATAAAATGGAAATATCTCCTCCAATCTGACGAGACAAAACCGGACTGGCAGATTCTTCGTTTTGAGCAGATTTGGGATTTTCTTCACTTGTTCCAGCCTCTTCACCATCTGAATCATTATCTATCACAGCACTGGGAATTAAGTTAGAATCACAAAAAGTAACATGTATGGATTCCTCTATAGTTCTATGTTCCTTGAGATAAACTCTATAGGCCTTGCTTGTGGTGGAATATCCAACAAACATTCCTTCATAAAATTTTGGATCAAATTTTTCAAGGTTTTCTTTATTATTAAGTACAAAGCATTTGCATCCAAAAACATGAAAGTACTTAAGATTTGGAGGGGTTTCTTTCCATAGCTCATAAGGGATTTTCTTCAACCCTTTTCTACTGATTGTCCTATTCAAAATGTAATAAGCTGTATTCACAGCTTCAGCCCATAAAAATTTAGGAATCTCATTCTCACAAAGCATAGCCCTAGTCATCTCTTGAAGGCTCCTATTCCTTCTTTCAACCACCCCATTTTGTTGGGGGGTTCTAGGGCATGAAAAGTTATGAGAAATTCCTAAGTCATCACAGAATTTTTCAAAGTCTTGGTTTTCAAATTCTCTTCCGTGATCACTTCTTAAATGGGCAATTTTTAAATCCTTTTCATTTTGAATTTTCTTGCAAAGAGTGGAGAAGGCATGAAAAGCATCATTTTTATGAGCAAGGAAAAGTACCCAACCAAATCTAGAGTAATCATCTACCACCACAAGACCGTAGTGTTTACCTCCTAAACTTTGAGTTCCTGTTGGTCCAAAAAGATCAATATGTAACATCTCTAATGGCCTTTTGGTTGAGATTTCATCTTTAGGTTTAAAGGAGGATTTTACTTGTTTGCCCAATTGGCAAGCATCACAAGTAAGATCCTTATCAAATTTGATGTTTGGAATTCCTCTAACCAGATTTTTCTTAACAAGCTTAGAAATTTGGTACATGCTTGTATGACCCAACTTTCTATGCCATAGCCATTTTTCAGATTCAAGAGATGTAAAGCATGTCACATTTTGTTCTTTTAGGTCCTCAAGAGTCAATCCATACACATTATTGTATCTTTTAGCTTCAAATAAAATATCCTCAGTTTTCTCACAAACAACTAAACAAACAAACTTCCTAAAAATAACCTCAAAGCCTAAATCACACAATTGACTAACACTAAGTAAATTATGTTTCAAACCATGTACAAGAAGAACATCATTTATACAAGATGAAAAGTTTTTACCAACTTTCCCAACAGCCACTATTTTTCCTTTTGCATCATCACCGAAAGTGACAAGTCCTCCATCATATTCATCAAGCTTTATGAAGAAGGTTGTCTTTCCGGTCATATGCCTAGAGCATCCGCTATCCATATACCACATATTTTCTTTCCATTTGGATGCTAGGCACACCTACAAAACAAGCTTAAGTGACCTTAGGTATCCAAATTTTCTTGGATCCTTTCACGTTAAACCATCTCCTATGTCCTAAGCCATTGTAATCAAAAACAACTTTACAAACTTTATCACCAATCATTCTTTCACCAAAAAAACATTGAATAGGAAAATGTCCATTTCGATTGCATAGTCTACAAAATCTTGGAGTTGTTGTTTTGTTAAAGTAGGTGGGGTCTTGAAATCTTGTATCATTAGAGGATGAAGCAAAGTTTTCAAAATGAGATTTTTCAGCAGATTTATAAAATCCCAACCCAGCTTTATCATAAAGAGGTTTTTGACTAGCCAAGATTTGATTCAGATTTTCAGAACTTTGGGTGAACTTGGCTAAGTCTTTCTTAAGCCTTTTAACCTCTTTAAGCAACTCTTCATTTCTTTTAAAACAATCTACATATGCAAGAACGGAATGATCACTTTCACAGCTCTTAATTTGGGCTTTTAACTGCTTATTTTCTTCAACAAGATCACAAGCAGTTTCGGCCTCCCTTACTTTTTCTTTAAGAAAACTGTTTTCAGCTTTAAGAATGGTGATTTGTTGTTCAAGTTCTTGATTTTCCAGCAGAAAACATCTTATTTTTTCAGAAAGGTGGTCTATCATAAGATGAAGATCTTTAGAGTTGGGTTATAAAAGACTACCTGATCTATGTGATCTGCCATGAGACAAGGTTGTGACTTGGTCTCGGATTCCTCATCATCATCATCCGAGTCATTTTCCAAATCTTTCCATGAAGCCATCAGACCCTTCTTCTTTCCTCTTTTTGGCTTCTCTTCCTTCTTTAACTTGGGACAATCAGATTTGAAATGCCCCATTTCCTTGCAGTTGTAACAAGTTACTTTGCTAAGGTCTTTCTTCATTTTCCTTGAACTGCTGCCTTTCCCTTTGAGCTTCATCATTTTCCTGAATTTTTTTGCAAACAACACAAATTCATTTTCAGATGAGTTATCACTGGATTCATCATCCAGAGGGTTAGTAACAGAAGAAAAAGCTATTCCTTTCTTTTTTGAATCCTTTTTTAAGTAGGTGTTTTCAAAAGCAAGTAAATTTCCTCTCAAATCATCATAAGTCATAGAGTCAAGACCACTACTCTCAGAGATAATTAAAGCTTTTGTTTCCTACTCTTTTGTGAGACATCTTAACACTCTTCTCACTAGCACAAATTCAGGATACTTGATTCCCATAGCATCCAAGCCAACAATAATGGTGTTGAAACGTTCAAACATCTCATCAATGGATTCTCCTTCCTTCATTGCAAACATTTCGTACTCTCTATTTAACATATCAATCCTTGTCTTTTTCACAATGGTTGTTCCTTCATGAGTAACTAGGAGTTTATCCCAGATTTCCTTTGCTGTTGTGCAACGTGATACTCGTCGGTACTCCTCAAAGCTGATAGCACAGTTGAGCAGATTGATGGCCTTGGTATTGAGCTCCACCTTTTTTCTATCTTCATCCGTCCAACTTGCTTCAGGTTTAAGGGAGACAACTCCTTCGGCACTTGTAACAGTTGGATATTGAGGCCCTTTCAGGATGATCTTCCAAAGTCTGTAATCCACTGCTTGTACAAATATCTTCATCCTCTCCTTCTAATAGGTATAATTTTTCCCGTTGAAAAGAGGAGGATTGTTGCTTGATTGTCCTTCGGTCAGATTGTAGGACACCACATTTGAGCCACTGTTTTCTGCCATGAGGATCTTTACTCCAAGCTGCAAAGCTTGATCTATTTGAGACCAAGCTCTGATACCAATTGATGGTTATCAGTGGCTAAGAGAAGGGGGGGTTGAATCTTAGCCCCCTTTTTGCTTGATAATACTTGCTGAATTTTGAAACCAACTTTGGAAACTTTTTGTCTTTTTATCTCGTCACTAGCCACGAGACTTTTTCTTTTGTCTCGACCCTAGCCACGAGACTTTTCTTTTTGTCTCGTCACTTGACACGAGATATTTTTTATTTTTACTCCTGTGCAGTAGAAACAGAAATGGAGTAGAGAAGAGAGAAAATTACACCCAGATATATCCTGGTTCAGCTGCTAAGTGCAGTGCAGCCTACATCCAGTCTCCATCACAAACATGATGGAATTTCACTATAATCTTCCTGATTACAATCTGTAAAGTGCTAACCCAACTTACAAGAGGATTCCCACAGAATCATGAAACACAACATAGATGAACAAAGGAACTCTAAGGACATCTATGGCATTTTCTTTTAATTTTGCACTCTCTGCCTTTTTTCGCTCTATGGTTTTTGCATACAAACCTCACTGTTTGCCTTTTTCCATGAGACTCAAGACATGACAAAATTAAACAGAAAAATACAAAACATAATACATTGAAGGAGAAGAAAATCTGTTAGCTCAGGTAGCTCTGAGAACCCTGTGCCTTGCACTCTCACACTTTCTCCTTGCTCCAAATAGTGGCTATTCTCTCTTTTTATAGAAGAGGGAAGCCTCCACTTTTGAAGCCAAAAACCAAGCCAACTTCTTCTTCTCCAAGAAACAGAACCGGTTCGGCCACATAGAGAGAGAAGAGATAACCATGCAAAACCCAACATGCAATTACCTCTAGTCCTTCCTTGGTCATCACTCTTCATCAATCCGAGCTCTCCATCCTTGGCTTGCTCTCCAAGATGGATTTCTGGCCCTTGATGCTTCATGATGATGATGGCTTCATCTGCTCCAATCTCTGTCTCTTCCATCACTTCGCCACTCTAGCTACTTCCTGTGGTGGTTGAGCAGAATCAGAGACAAGCCATCTCTCCAAGATCTTCTTCCTTGCTGGCCGAATCTCCTTCTCCATTTTTGGTATGGAGGAGCCAAGATCTCATCACAGAATCTTACTACAAGTGATAAGAATCTCAGCCACTATATTTTTTATGTTTTCTTGCCATCATTGCGATGGTCTTTTGGCGAGCCTTTTCTTCTTTTCGGTAGCTCAATGTAGCTTCCATGGTTTGCTGGGTATTGTCCGAAAAGAGAAGAAAGAAAGAATGAATGAGAGAGAAGAAACAAATGAAAGAGAAGTAATTAAATGAAGTTAAACAATTAAGTAGAAAAATTTACTTTTACTTCCCTTGCTTGAGTGGCGTGTTGCACAAAGTAAATCAATCATGTCACTCATAATCTCTCTCATAGTTCCCATGCTATTAGTGAATTTGAAATCCATCATGTGGCAAGCTTTGAGATCCGTTAGAAGACATAAGGCAAATGATAACATTTGCTTTCCTGATGAATTGTTTTCGGATCAAGCATGAGAAACATTCATCAAAACTAAAATTGGGCTTAGTAGCAACAACATTTAATCTGGCCCAATAAAATTTTGATTCTTCCAAACTAATTGGACTTATAGCAATGTTTGAGTTCTGGCCCAATTAGTCACAAATTGCTTCAGCCACATATTATAGGAATCATACACCAAGGCTGAATATTGGTTTTGATTTGGGCTTGTAATATTTCTTTTATGTTTCGGCCCAAATAAAACCTGCACAGCAAAATTAATTAATTAACATATATGAATTGAAATTAGATTAACAATTTTGCTATTAATAATGTTTGATCATCACTTAATTAAAAATAGAGTTTTCCAAACTCATCAAAGGCTTGTTAATACGTGAAAACCTGTGATAGACAAGGTGGAGGAGAAGTTGAGTCTGTGGAAAGCAAAGACGCTCAATAAGGCGGGTAAGCTTGTCCTAATTAAATCAGTTCTTAATAGCCTGCCTGTTTACTATCTTAGTTTGTATAAGATGCCTAAGGGAGTGGCGGAGAAGTTGATCTCCCTTCAAAGACGCTTCTTATGGAGTAAAGAGGATAGGAGGTATAGGATGCCCCTGGTAAAACGGGAGTTAGTTATGGCTCCAAAGAAGGCAGGAGGGCTGGGAGTTGGTGATACAGTGGTTCAGAATACAGCCTTACTCTTTAAGTGGTGGTGGCGATTTTCGAAAGAGGACTATCTGTTGTGGAAGAAAGTTGTCTGCTCCTGTAATAACATGAACCCTGCTGAGATGCTGAGTGGCCAGCCAGTACCTACAAGAGGGGGTCCCTGGAAGAAAATCTGCCAACTCCAGATCAGAGAGCCACATGTGAGAGAAATAATGATCAGAGGCTTGTCCATGGAGGTAGGGAATGGTGGAACAACCCGGTTTTGGGAGGATAACTGGCTACCTGGTGGTCTGTTGAAAGATGTGTTTCCAAGATTGTTCTCGGTCTCAAACCTGAAAGGGTCTTTTATAGAGAATTGTGTGTTTTGGGATGGGTTAGAGTGGATTTGGAACCTCCAATGGAGGAGAGAGTTATTTCAATGGGAGTTGGAGCTAGTAAACTAGCTTCATGAGAGGTTACAAACGGTTAAGCTCACAAGTGAGCGAGAGGATAGTGTGATCTGGAAATTTGATAAATCTGGTTCCTTTTCAACTAACTCATTTGTGCAGGTGATGCCAGCAGAGATTCTTCAGGAGGACGTCATGAGATATAGTTTCACTAGTGCTATTTGGAGAGGTCTAGTCCCTCCAAAGATCGAACTGTTTTCTTGGTTTGTGTTGGTTGGCAGGGTAAATACCAAGGATAGATTGTGTAGACTAGGCGTTATTAACCAGAACGACAACATGTGTGTGTTATGCCGTAAGTCTGTAGAATCTGTGTTTGATTTGTTTATTGGATATGAGCTCACTTGGCAGGTGTGGGGTGCTTGGCTGTTCGCTCTTGGGAGGCTATGGACTATGCCAGGTTCACTAAAGGAGCACTTTCTAAGTTGCACGACTGGTTCAGTGAGAAAAGACGACAGGAAGCGGTGGTTCATCGGTTTCTCTACAGTATTATGGACAATTTGGGTAGAAAGAAATGAGCGGATCTTCAGAAATCAGGCTTCTAGCGTGGTGGAAATTATTAACAGGTCATTCGGATTCTCAGACGAATGGATTGGTGGTGAACCCTATGGTTGTTGATGGCAATGCCGGAGATGACTAAAGGCTGTCACATGTTGGGTGTTACTGGTTTATCCTGTTCTGTCTGTTAATGCTCTGCCTTGTGTGTTGAGCTCTTTACTTTAAAAAAAATTACCTAATAAAATTTGTATTGCAGTTTTTTACTGAAATTGAACTTCTAATGAATTGCCTAAAGTAACTAGCAGCAGTGGGGACACAAATGTGAGTATAACACAAAAATTTCACCATGAGAGTGAATTGAACCTTTCTTATTATTGCAACTTTAGAATTAGATAACAATGTGTTATTGTCAAGTACGGAGAACACTGGCTGTTTTGGCAATTTTTTCAGTGGGAGTTGTTTGTGCTGATGTCTTCTATAGTAAGAAACTGCTCAACAAGAAAAAAGAGATATACTTTTAAGATTCAACAATTATTTAAAATGAAAGTACAAGGAATTCATGGTGATGGTGATGTTGATGAAGATGAGTGTTTGTTCATTGTAACTGAAATTTATGATGTTTCACAGACTAGTTAGTAGCCATATTATTTTCATCATAATTTTAGGGTTCTTAGCACTTTAATTTGTTATGTCGTTTTTTTTTTTTAAATTATGAGTGAGACTGGAACTCATAATCTCTAAGTAAGTATGAAAAAACTATATCATTTCAGTTATAACTTGTTGGTCAAGATAAATAAATTCTTAATTAAAAAGGGTAACACATTATTATTGGAATCGAGTTTGAGAGCTTTAACTAAGGTAGAATCGATTTAATTAATCATATGCTTATAATTTGAGGGGTAATGTGTCTTTTTTCTCTTTATTTTATTTATTTATGAATGTTTTATTTTAAAATATTTGTTAATAGATTTACATTTTTATTTTTTAAGAAGCTGAACTGTTTACATAATTATTCTTTTTTTGGTGCAAATTAAAGAATCAATTAAATTGACATAATTAGACAAATAAAATTAATTTTCAACTAAGACAACTAAAATATCGATTTAACTTTTAGAACTTATTTGTTTTTAAATTTGTTTACTTCTCAAAAAGATAAGACAAACAAAAGAAAGAAGAAAGAAAAAAACACAACAAATTAAAAAGAGAAGCTAAGCTTTGATCAATTTCCTTAATTAACAAATAAAGCATTGCCTCTGAGGAGACTTTATGAAACAGAATAAAGTACTTAAACACACACTTCAAAGAATTGATTCCACGCGAGCAAACAAATTGAGCTTGATATGAGAAAAAAGAAAAAAAAATGAAAATGTTGATAATTAGGTTTTGTCTATGAAGTTTATGTCACAACAGTGGTTGTGAATACTACAGTTCTTTAAAAGAAAAAGATGGATTATGATTTTGAAAAAAAAAATGCTTTTGTGTTGGAAATATCAGTGTTTATACCCGAATCATTGCATCATTATTGAAGTGCTTGCTTCTTTGATTTCCAGAAAATGACCATTAACTTTATTAATATGCCTTGGTGATCCATTACTTCACATTTAATTTTCAACACTGATACATAATCTGATTTCATTTTCAAGCTTGATTTTTATATGGCAACGGTGTATAATAATAATAATTTAATTTTATTGTTGATCTTGTCACTATAATTCAAGGGCTATAAGTTATAATTTGGAGATTAGGTAAAAAACATATTAAAAATTTCATAACTCATAAATTACTAACACATAACTTGGTCGTTAGATTTATAACTTGCCCGTTATAATCTGGTTCATTTCGTATTACTCGATAACTGCCACCTATATATTACTCGACCAATAAAATTATACTTTAACCCAAAAAAATTATAATCGGACACAATTATATCTATAAATTAAAATTCGAATAAAATAAATAGAACGTGATCTATTTTAATTAGAAAGAATCTCGGCTATAATAGAATTATTTTTTACTAACGTTATATTCATTTTTTAATAACATTATACCCATTTCTTACTCTTAATAACGTTCTTCTTGAAGCTGACATATACCTCATCTGTTCCAAACAAAGACAAATTCAATTCTAAACAAAACAAATTATACATCAAAACAGACTTATCACACAGAAATAATGATAAATTTGAGTTTTCTTTATATTCATCCTAACACAAAATTATATTATCTAAATTATATATTACTATGTAGATAAAAAAATTCATTTTCATATTTTAATCTTTAAAAGAAATTCGCTTTTATCACGTAATAGTATTTAATTAAATGTTAACAGAAAATGAATAATAATTAATCAATCTCGCCATGTTTATATATATTTCCTTGATAATCAATTCATATATTTTTTATTTTATTAATTAAAAAATAATTTAGATACATAATTAATTAATAATAACTATATTTTTATTTTGTATTAGGAGTGTTTGCTATATAAATAATTTATTTTAATTATATTCTCGTAATGTAGTTATCAGTTTTGTTAATTATTGTTAGAATTTAATTTTGATAAATTAATAATTGTAAAAAAAATTTACACAAATATCTAATTAAGCATTTTCATATAAAAAAAATAATCATTTTCATAATTAATGTGTAAATTATTATCCAAAAAATAAATATAATTGAACGATTTTATACTATTAATATATCAAAATTAAATTTTTATTATTATATTTTTATAAAAATTTAATTTTAGTGTACTGTTAGGTAAAACTATTTTATACATGTATATAATTACATAATACTACATTAGCAAAAATAACCATATTTTATATTGACAATATAAATGGTCATTTAAGAGAACTGTTCCGTCCGTGATGGTTGTGCCAAGCTATGAGAGCTTAGCAAATTGCTCTGGTTGAAAGGGCTATAAGTAAGCTTGATTCAACACCGCGGGTGGAATATCTGCAAAAGATATTCCGACACTCAAGTCAAAAGTAAACAATAATAAAGAAAAGATGAGCTAAGTAGATAAAGAGTGTTGATGAATAAGTTACGTGCGATGTCTTTTGTTTCTTATATAGGATAAGAGTTTGTTGTGCTAATTTCAAGTTCTACGATATTCTCGGTTGGTCCGAGCATATCAAGCTTGGAAATGATACCGTTTTCTTCCGTTTAAGTTGTGTGGTACGTGTCCGAGTTTTCAATGTTTGGTTGCTGAGGTATTAGATACGCATTAAGAACGATTGTGATTGTATTATTGTGTAAAATATTTTACATTGTTAAGACATCAAAATTAAACTTTTTTTATAAAGATATATTTTATCTAAATGATATTTAATAGGTTAAATTACACAGTTGGTCCCTATATTTTTACTGAAATTAGAAATTGATCCCTACACTTTAAAAGTCTGTAATTAGATCCCTGTACAAAATATAATTTTGTAATTAGGTCTTCAATAACGTTCACCGTAAAAAAATGCACATTTATCATAATGTCCTCTTTTTCCTCTTCTTCTTCTTCTTCCTTTTCTTCCTTCTCCTCTCTTTAGCGTTTCTATTCTTCTTCCCCTCATCCCCTCCCTTCTTCCATTTCCTCCACAAATCAACCAAAAAATAGTAACTCAATTTATCACAATAATATAAAAACAGCAACCCAGTTACAACCATCACAACCCAGTTTATCGTCTTCGTCGCCCCTTCTGCTGTGCGCCATGGCTGCTACTTGTGAGGCGCCGTATTCTTCAGGTTGCAGAGCGGTTCATTGGTGGTTTTTTAGTTGGATTAAATCCCTTGGAGAATTTGACGAACGAGATGACAAAGACAGAAAAGGATAGTGGACGTTCTCTAAGGAAACAAAAGAAAATTTTGATGGCCAAGAACGTTATTAACCGTTACAATAACGATGCAATTTTTCAGCCCCTCCACGGTAGCATCTCCGATCGTGTCTCTCTGTCTCTTGTTGTCACTAATTTTTGTTTTTGACCAAACACAAAAATTCTTAACGTCATGTGTTTTTCAAAAGAGTTCTTGTTCCATGGCGAGGCCTGCGAAGTCGCAAGTAACTTCCGACGAAGCCATCTGTAGCTGTTCGAGCTCCGAGGAGGAGGAGTAGGTCAACCAGTAGATCAATGAAGAGGAGGAGGAGGAGCTTGAGGTGGTGGCTCGTCAAGCTAGATCCGATGACGATGAGGAAGCCGGAAATGATAGTCGGCACGATGACGATGAAGATTCCACCACCGCCGAAGATGCTGTGAGCAGTTGAGAGTTGTTGTGTTTAGGGTTGGGGGTGGGGCCGGAGGGTGGCGGGTGGACGGTGGATGGTGGACGGTGGATGGTGGATGGTGGATGGTGGAGGGGTGGAAGGTTGGGTTCGGTGATAATGTAAAGGCAGAACACACAAGACGGTGGACAGTGGGGTGGGGTGCTGTTTTGGAAAGTGAAAAAGTGAGAGTGAGAGAGTTGGAGAAAGTGGGGTGGGTTCAGATAATATAAAAAGTTTTTAGTTATTTTTAAATGGTTAAATTATACAATTAGTCTCTATATTTTCACTAAAATTACAAATTAATCTTTACTGTTAAACATATGCAATTTACATGTTTAAAATAACGAATATGTTGATGAATATTCTGTTAAATCAAAAGTTATTTGAACGGTGAAAACTAAATTATAAAATTTAATTTTATTTAAGGACCAATTACAATCTTTTAAAATGTAAAAACTAATTTATAATTTTAATAAAAATACAGGTCCAATTGTCTAATTTAATCTATTTAATATTTGGTAAATTAAAAAACACTTGCATTCCACTCTCCTTGTAGCGCGTAACCATGGTCATGTCTTAGCGGTCTTTAACCAGTAACCACCTTAGATTCAATCATTCAAGACTTCAAGTCAACACAAACAAGACTTAACCGAGTCTCTCAAAAAAAAAAAAAAAAAAGAAGAAACAAAAGCATCAGTGTATATCAGACAACATAGATCTTCCGTTCTCTGTTTAATACTTTTTTTTTTTTATTATTTTAATTTTTGAGTTTGCTAAATGACACATAATTCTCATTCTCCAACTTGTATTTTACCACATTCTCTCACTCTTACTCTCACTCTCACCAACAAAGATTTTTCACTAATATTTTATTTATTAATCCTCTAATACCCTTTTCCATCACTCTCACTTCCCACCATCTCTATTTCCATGATCTGAAAAACAATTGCCTCAAAATTGCACAACTATATGAAGTTAAAAACATGGCTTTCAATTTGATTCTATGGTATCAACCCAATTTGGTTCTTATTGTTTTTGTGCTCTTTTCATGCTCCTTTTGTGTGTTCTCTTCAACTGATGAAGCTGGTGGCAGTGGCGAAACCTTTACTGTTTCGAGCTTCAGCTACCCTGAGACTAGGCTCAGACCCTTTGATTTGCGTTATATCAGAGGTGAGTGAGTCAATTAGCATTTACCCTTTTGTTTTTATGATCATAATTTTGCTTTTTTTTTTTTTTCTTCTTCTTGTTCGTTTTGCAGTTTGAATTTTAGTGGGTCAGAATTGAAATGTAATATAAAGTTGAATTTGCAACTGTAGGAACCCAATTTTCCTCTATTCTCTCTTTCTGTTAGTTGATTCATCATGATCATTCTTCAGTGATCCCTTTTGTCTTCAATTTACCTATTCTGAAGAGTCTTATACAATTCTCTAATTGAATTTAATCATATTAAGCATGCCTGTTTTTCCATGTTACTGTACTAAGACAGTTAAGAATTATGGAGTTTAGCCTTAACTCATGAAAGTATTTTATCAATTTAGCCTTAACTGTTGACCAAAATTAATTTTGAAAAATAGGATGCAATATTATTTGTTTTGGAAGAACCAGTATTTCTCATTTGATCTATAATTTCTGGGGAATTGAAATGTACGTTTAAGATAGTATTACTTGAGAGTTTAAAGAGTGAGGAGTAACCTTTATTTTTTCTTCAATCCTTCTGATTTGGTGATTTAATTGGTATGTGATACATGCTGCAGTTGACTTGCCGCCATGGTTCTCTGTGCTGTCTATAGCATTGAACTCAAATGTAGACCTTGTAAGTATATTCAGTTCATACTTCTTTGTTGGTAGGAATGATGACTATTAATTGAATTCATTTCATGTTATTCTATTTTGATGTCTTGTCTTATGATGCCTCATATTGTATCGGTTAAAAGTTAAAATGAAATAGCTCTCTGATTATCATAGCTCTCTAAGATACCATCTTACTGTGTGATCGATGGGCTCAGGCATATTTTTTGCCTCTTTCATTTGTTCGTATGCACACTGTTTCAGGATATCTCAAGAATTGAAACGGCTTCACAAAGTATGTTGCCGATCATATGCTTTAGAGATGGAAGTCCTCCACTGCCAGATGCCTTAAACATATCAATGACGAATTCAGCAATCTCAGGTAGGCAACAAAATTGGTTACACTGTTTCTTAAAACCAGACTTCGAGAATGCAAATTCCATCTTAATTTCTCTCTACTCTGAACTTGTATACTTATTTTTAATAATTTTATGAGAAACTGAGAATTTTTCCTTCAGTGTATGGCGATTTCTTTGTTATTAAGTAATGAATGAATGATGAACTAGAAATGTATACTGTTTACTTTTTGGCCTATTGTCGCACACTTGCACATTGCTTTCAAATACTTTGACAGTAGTCCAGCACTTTTTGTATCTCAATCTGTGTTTACCTTCTCGAGCAAAAAGAAAATTAATGAACGACATCTCTTACCTGAACTTTGTGGCGTCAACGTTCCATTATGGTAATGTTTTTTTGTTCCTTTTTCCTTCAGGGATAAATGGTCTTGATGTAGAGCAGTGTTTTCCAATGCAGAAAAATATCACTATGACATTGACAAACAATCAGGTATTTTTGTAGCTCCATTTTACTTATAGCAATATCTTTGATCATAGTCATAGATGCTTATGATGATATCGAATTCCAATTGCTGAGGGGTTGCACTCCTAAAAGCTTAAGTTATTAAGGCACATCATTAGTTTTAAATCAAGTTTCCTGCATGCTCCTCAAACTTGACCTTGTTTGGCTTGAGGAATGGATAATTTGACTTTCATAAGGAAGTGGAGTAGGAATACTCAGCCTCCGAATTGCAGTCATATAGACACTTTAACTGTTAGGTGAAGGCATAAGATTAATTTTATATCTGTAACCCCATTTTATTAGTGGATAAGGGTTAGTTTGTAGGATTACTAGGTGTTCATAACACGCAGCAGAAGCAATAAAGTAATCCATAATGATCTAAATAAAACTTCAATATATATAGACCAAGTAAGCGGACAAGGTTCTTGTGGCGAAGAGAATTGATGATGATGAGCTCGTCCAAGGAGTCATGTGTGCTATAGATCTTGTCCCTCAAGAACTTCTTGGCAGCCACCTCAGTCTTGTCCTTAGGAAGTGTTCCTTTGTAAACAGCTATGGATAAGGATTAGTTTGCAAGGGAGTTACACTTTTCTTTTCATAATATTGATATATCATATGTCATATAATCATGCATGACAAATTATATTTCAGATATCTCCAGGTGTTTGGTACATTGGCCTTTTCAATGGCATTGGACCTACAAGGACACAGTCAAAGATGGTATGATTTATTTTCTAAGTGTCCCCTTACTACAATAAATTCTTTACATATTTTAATTCGACTCATTCTATTTCCCTTAGCTGGGGTTTTGATGCATTCCTTATGAAGAATTATGATCTCTGTCTGTAGATTATCCGAGGTCCGGCATACTCCTTCATTGCTAATATCAGTGTGGAAGCATGCGCAAATTCAATGATGAGGGGGAATTTCTGTAACAGTACAGTATATCCACTCTCATGCACATCTTCCGGTAACTATAATGCTTTGGCGGTTATGGCGAACACGGCAGTAATGGAGAATGTTGTGACCTGCAGGAGTAGTTTTAAAATGTTTTGTGGTCATGAAGGTGTACCAAACTTCTTCTCCTTGGATATAATGAATGTGGCAGAAGAACTTACCTTTACAGTAAAAGATGTCAGATTCAACACTACATCTTTGAATAGCAGTTCTGCTGCAAATGATGTTCATTTAATGTGTTTTGTTCGACACGGTGCAATGCCTTCGGCAACTTTGTATGATTATACCAGTGATTTAAATAAAGTTCCATTGGTTATACATTCTCCACTAATTGGTCGGTGGTACATTAGTATAGTACCTGTCAATCTTACGACGACTCGGGACAGCAATGCTGGAGTTTGCTATTCAATGGTGTCACATCTGCTTCAATGCCCTTTTGGGAAAGGTGGGCCAAATTGTACAATGAATAGCTACATGCTCCAGGTAGAGTTTGCAAGTGTCTCTCTTTGCCTCTGTTTTTGTTTTTGAGCTGTGTCACCTTGATTGTTATCTTTTGAAATGATAATAATAAACTTTTAGAACTCCTTGTGCTATACAATCAGTTCTATATCTTGATGCTTGAAGATAATTACACGCAGGAATGAGTTAATTGATGAGATGAGAATGGTTCTCTGCAGACATTTGTAAGGAGAGGTCCAACCCCGTTTGAATCGTACTACTTACCGGTCAGTGGCGGAGCATCACATGATTCGGCAAACTTCCCTCTCGAGCCACTTTTAAGCAACTCATCATACAATGGACAACCAGATAACATTTGGACTTTCTTTCTTTTGGACATACCTCGCGGTGGAGCCGGAGGAAATATTCATGTTCAGCTTTCCTCGGATGTCAAGATCAATTATGAAATATATGCTCGATTTGGTGGATTGCCGTCGCTTGTTAGCTGGGATTATTATTATGTGAACAAGACAAGGAGAAGTGATTCATCCATGTTTTTCAAGCTCTATGATTCAAGGGATGACAAGGCTGATTTTTATATTATGTATGCTAGAGAAGGAACTTGGGGATTTGGTCTAAGACATGTTAATACCAGCAATGATTCTTTAAAGGGGCCAACTATCATGTCAATTTCGCTTGAACGGTGCCCAAAGCATTGTTCCTCCCACGGCGAATGTAAATTCTCTTTTGATGCTAGCGGATTGACATCATACAGGTTTATTTAAGCCCTTCTCAATCTGTTTTTTCTTTAAATTGCTAAACTGAAACCATAAAATTCCTTGTAATGACCGAGACATTGTATCTTATGCATTTGTTCTCCAACTTACTAAGGAATTTACCATTCTACTTGTTTATTTTCTTGACTCAGCTTCTGCTCTTGTGATCGAAACCATGGAGGCTTTGACTGTAGCATTGAAATTGTAACTCATCAAGGTGCTTGCTTGTATCAAGGTTCAACTATTTGCATTTTCCTTTCCTTTCATTGTAGTGTTATTTTTTATCTGATTCCATGGCTATCGTTTCTGTAGGACATGTTCGACAATCAATTTTTCTCATTGTCTCGAATGCTGCAGCCATACTTCCTGCCTATTGGGCCCTTAGGAAGAAGGTTGTTCTTTCCCATACTCTTGTCAACTCTTTCTTTTCTCCTTCTAGTTTAGATTAACACACAGTTCATAAATAAAAAAAAAAAAAAATTAAAATTAAAGGTTTGACGACTTTGTTCAGTTAGCAATGCTAAAGAACGTCATCAAATCTTTTTGTTCAGTTACATGTTGAGGACAAAGCACTCCTTTTATTTGTGTTGACACGGTGATTTTCTTTTAATTTGAGGATGATTTAAATAAGCAACAAAACAGGTTATTCATTATTATATAGACTTCTGTGTGTTACGAAATCAATAACTTGTTTATGCAGGCATTAGCAGAATGGGTTTTATTCACATCCAGTGGAATTTCAAGTGGACTATATCATGCATGTGATGTTGGTACCTGGTGTGCATTAAGCTATAATGTCCTACAGGTTAGGACTCTGCTGCCAATATTCCTTTGATTCTTTCCGAAAATATATAAAAAGAAAGCTTTTGAAAATGAGACTGGTGCACTGCTCACATTATTGGTACAAGCATCAATAACCTCTTGATTTTCTTAGAAATTTAGTTGTTTTAAGCAATCTGTGTCTCGTTTGGTCTTGAGCCGTTGGAGTCACTTGTAGTTTCCAAATAGGTAATGAATTACCTGGCTTCTGGCTTTACCTCAATGATGTTATCCGTAGATCAAATTATTTTTTCGAATGGATTTGAACTAATCCTTGATGGACTAACTTTCGCTTTACTCGTGTCAGTTCATGGACTTTTGGCTCTCCTTCATGGCTGTGATTAGCACTTTTCTTTATCTTGCTACCATTGATGAAGTATTTAAGAGAGCAATCCACACAGTTATTGCTATCCTTACAGCCCTATTGGCAGCAACAAAAGCAACCAGGTATTTGAACTAGTGGAATAAGAACATGAGAACACGTGCACGCAAAACCCGCTCCCGTTAAAGATGCTTTGCCTTTTTTGTGCTTACTATGTGGAATGATGCAGGTCTTCCAATATTCTTCTTGTTATTGTGATTGGTGCTCTTGGTCTTCTTATTGGATGGTTGATAGAGATCTCAACAAAGTATAGATCCCTTTCAATTCCAGTTCGATTCCCATTGAATTTACATCTCAGGTGAGTCTCCATACTTTGGATAGTAGATTTGTTTCGCGTGCAATTGCTTGGTGCTCAAGGCATGTTTCCCATTAACAAATAATATATCCCATTGCTTCTATTCGGCTTCGTATTCATGAGTGATCACAGATGCGTTTAACTGTTCACCTTGTGTGTGCTTTAAGATTAACATGTGAACATCTTGTGCCGACGGTTGATGAGATTTACTTGTGACTAGAAGAGTACTAATGATGAATTTTCACTGCAGTTTTCAAACCATAAAGACATGGATCATTAGTCTTGTCAGGACACTTCTGAGACGGTACAATTTGGCGTATGCTATGGCCGGTTTTGCTGCATTGGCCATGGCAGCAGTAAGCTGGACACTTGAAACTAGTGAAAACTACTGGTTCTGGCATAGGTATATCAGACTTCAATTTTTATGCACTGTCAACGTAAAACTCTTTTATACTAACATCCAATCAAGTACTATCACATAGATAAAATTTCCTTTTTTAGATAGTTGGCATAGAAACAATTGATCAGATGTCAGTGTAAAAGAGTTTTATACTAACAGTGCATAGAAACTACAACAATAATCTCAACATGTGTTATTTCTTTCTTTCTATCTTCTCTATCTCATGTGTTGCACTCTTTTGAAATGTTTACAGCTTTTGGCATATTACAATATATACATCTTCTTTCTTCTTCCTTTGTTCAAAGGCAAATATTGTGGATAGTGAGAATCATCTACCAGCAAATGGAAACTATGAGCTGACTCATCAGAATTCGCTTCCAAGAAGTGGTTAGAATAACGTATAATCCCTCCGTCCATGAATAATTGTCAGCATTGATAAATTATACATCGGAAAGTTAATATATCTGGTGGTACCTGGAGTCCAGATACATTAACATTTCGATGTACCAAATTTATCAATATAACAGTTATTCTTAAACGGAGAGAGTATGGGATAGTTGTGTAGAAAAGAGAATAAGGTGATCTTTTAAGATCTTAGTATTTTTGTGTTAAGGTGAGTTGGTGGCACAAAAATTTGTGGCTGCCTCTATTAGATAAGAGGAATATATATATATATAGCTGCTGACTTGAAATCATTCTAGGAGTGTGACTTGTGAGTTCTGAGGCCAATAACAGTGATTAAAGCAAAGAAAAGTGTCATGTAAATTCTCTTCAGCATAAGGTTTGTTTTCTATCATTCTTTTATAGGATATAATACAAGCAAGGGATAATTTTTTGTAAAATGGGATTTGTTCATATGATGTGATTATTATTCAGGACATAAATTGTCTTTGAATTGTATAAGATTAAAGCAATTGTGTAAGAGGTGTAGTATGAAACTTCATGCTAAGTGTCTCAATCAACTAGTGTTCTATGTGTTCTATTTAACTCTTCACTAAATGTTTATAATAATGTTATTATATCTCAGCTTAGTTAGAATGTAAGGCTCTCAAATATGAAATATTCAACTTGATATTAAGATGTGCGCAATCAGTTGAGATAATTTTCAAAAGAAGTATTAGATTACTTTTAATGTCAAATTTAATTGAGATAGGGAGGGAAATTATTTTTGTAAATTACAAATTAGTTTTCATATTCTTTGAATACATTAAATGTAAAATTTGGGAAAATATTATTTTAGTCCCAATTATTTGGAATAAACATCAATGTCGTTGTTAACTTTTTTTTTCCGTCTTATTTCAAATTATTTGAAACCTGACTTAATATTATTATCCTTACAGTTAAATGCAAAATAACTACCAATGTATTTTGTGAACAAACTTTAATGATATAAGTACTAGTGTATTAACAGGTACAAATTTGACTATTAATTTATTTTTATTTATTAAATATATACAAGATAATAAATTTGAGATTACTATATATAGCTAAGGTGTTTTATGTTCAAATTTTAGAAATTATAAAAAACTATTTTTTTATGAATATATATGTCAAAGAATATTTTAGAAACAAAATTATATGCACCAAAACCTTATCAATTCCCATAATATAAGGTAAATATAATTGTGTGAACAAATTCAAAAAAATTAATTTAAATTTATATAGTTTTAAAAAAATTAAAGTAAAAAAATTAAATGATAAAAATTGAGAATATTATAGATTTCTTCTCCTCTTTTCATCGTGTTACTATCTTAGGAAAAATTTAAGTTCTTCCATGGATTACAACGTGTTCACTACAATGTTATAGTCTTTAAAAAACTCTAATTAGAAATAGAAACAGACCAACCAAATCCATGGGCGTTGAACAACTTTCTTATCAACCAATTATATTGCTCACCCTCCAAATTCCAAATAAAAAAGCTGCCTAATAAATTCTTTAACAGTAAAATATTTGCTTAAGTATTATATTACTTAGTGAAAAATGATACTAAATTTGCTTCTAACTTGTGACAAAATTAAATGCTTCCTCAAATATTTAAATACAGCCAAAAGCAACAAAATACATTTCATATTTATGAATGAATGAGTTTATTATCGTCAATATTATAAAAAATTAAATAAATCTAACTTATTCCAAAAATTAGCTCAAGAGGTAAGGAACTAAGGATTGTCTCATATTTATAAAAATTATCAGACTTTTAATTTTAGACAATGTAAAACATAATAAATATGATATGTGATATAAGAATATTTTTTAGAGAAGTTGTCAAACAAATAAAATGAATTAATAAGAAAAGTATATTCATGACAAGGACAAATAATATTACTCTACCAAATAAAATATGTTTTTCAATTTATTTGAATTCTATATTCACATTTTTATTAATGTTTGGCCAGCAGCTAAAAATGTTGAAATATTAAAAGAGTTGACTTTAATGATAACTCCTTCATTTGCAAAGAAATGGAAAAATCATGGCCGCATAAGAGATGCACCTATATAACAAGAAGAGTGCTTTTAACAAAAAGTAGCCATAAACAGAATTAGAATGTTATTTAATATTTAATTTGAAAATGATAGACACAAAAGTCTTATGGAAAATTACACCATGGCATAAATAAGTGGTTGAGATTTTTGTGTCGAGGTGTAATATATTCGATACAGAGGCCAGACCTTACTGAAATTTGTAGATTCTACGAGAAGCATTTTTTAAAAGATTTATTTGGTCAGCTATGTACTCAAAATAATAATAATAATAATAATAATAATAATAATAATTTATTATTTGCACATTCATTAATTGTTACATTTAATATGATAAAACGCGTAAAATAATGATATAGAATAATGAGGGGGAAAACAGAGAAATGATTAGGACATCATATTGAAAGTTACATTCATTGTTACTAGTTAATTAAACAAGAACATAGTATTCTTTTTTTTTTTAAAAGAAAAACTAATATTATTACAATGGCATGCTTATATTTCAAAATAGTGTCTAATAAAAGGATAAAACACTATTTATTTTGCTTATGTAAAGATATATAATTGAATTTTTATGTAAAATTTCAATTATTAAGTTGTTATTTTTTGGCAAAACTAATAAGACTATTAGTTACTGTTAAGGGGTACTGAAAAAAGCAGATGAAAAATTGAACATAAGATTATAAATTCAAACAAGATGTTTAGAAGATTAACCACCACAAATTGCAGGCTGAATTGGAGTTTATTTATTTGTTTATTATTTATTTTATTGATGAATGATGATGAAAGACACTCCACTTCGTGAATTTCTTAGAGTTTTATCTGAAATACATAATCCATTTATTATTTATTTATTCATGTATTGATAGTATGTGACAATTATGTAACTCAATCTGATACAATGTTAATGTACTTTACCTTGTAACTGTGTACTGAGTGAATGTGAAGAGAACAAAACAAACAAGTGTATACAAAGAGAAGAAAGATACACAGAAAAAAAGCCACCTTTCTCAACCTTCCAACCTCAACCCTTTTTTCCTGCTACCCAATTCCTCTCACCTTTCTCTCCTTCCCTTCCCTTCCCTTCCCTTCCAAAAGGGTAAGCTTCTTTTCTTTTGGTGCTTTCTATATCAATTTTTTTGGCCACCCCTTTTCACTTTTGACAGTTTTTTTTATTCATGGAGTGTGTGTAACTGCTGGCCACAAACCACTTGTTTGTTTGTTTGTTTGCTTCTTTTACTTTTTGGTGTGTAAATGGGGTTTCATTCTTGAATTGATTGTGGTGGTTCATGGATTCTAACCTATTTCTTGCTCTGTGAAAAGGGGTGGTTTTTTTGGGGGTTTGTGTGGTGTTTTGCTCTGTTTTATATTTGTCTGAAGGTGAATTTTGGGTGCTGCTATTCTTTGATTGCTTCTATATACTCTTTTTCTTTTCATGTTATTTGGTTTAATACTTTAATTGACCCTGTGGGTTGTTTTGTTGTTTCTAAAGTTTTAGTTTTGGTTGGAATTTACATGCCAATCATAGGAATCTGTAACTGGGATGAGGATTGAAGCTGTTGGATAAGGAATTTGTATCTCTAGCAACTCTGTGATGATGTGTATATGTATGAATGAATAATTTCTATGGAAGTCCTCTGATTAGTTTAAGTGTCACAGATTTTGAAGAAACCACTCATCTGAAACTGCTGATTAAAATTCTGTTTATTAAATTTGAGGTCATTGATTTTCTTGTCAACAGTTCAGATGCTGCACTTTACTCTCTAAAGAATAATCTGTTCTTTAAAGGAGCCAAAACCGAAATGATTACACTGTGTTTGTTTCTGCAGTGTTTATGCTTATCATTGATGTTATTGTGTCTTTATGAAAAGTATGAGTTCATTTCTGTTGTTAATTCACCTTGAATACCATTTTTGGATTGTTATATCAAAACCTTATGTATAAAGTTTGGTGAACTCTGATCGATCTCCGTTTGATGCGACGTAGCAGAAGAGAATGAGGCAATCAAAAGTAGTTTTGATTAAATATTAGAAACAAGGACTGGAAAATGGGAGGTTGCTGTTGTTCTGCCAGAAAACCTCATCTGCATGGAACACCAGTTTATTACTATGTTAGTAATTTTCGCCCTTTTCTTACAGGATTCGTAGTGTATGTAGCTCATATGGTATCTGATCTAGTAATGTTGCTTTTAGCATGCAGCTTATTTCCTTATACGCTTTTGGCCGATTACGGAAGTAAATTTATGATGATAAATAGTGTTTACATTGATAGTTTGATGCTACTCATCTCATCTAGATTGCACTATCCTTTAAGTTTTTTGTTCTTTCTCTTAGTTATTTGTCCCCTTTTTAAAAAATTAAAAATAAAAAATCCTCTTAAGCAACCAACATGTAGTCATGAAAAGAATTCCGAACTTAATCATGCTTACCTTCATTGTTGTTTTGATCAGTAAGCTTTTTCCAAGGGAACTGATTGGCATGCTATAGCTGCACCCTTGCATCAAATAATGTACGGTTCTGCTATTAAGTTATTCTTCGCTTGCAGTTTCGTCTCCAAAATTCAGTTATTGCACAAATTAGTCCATGAATTTGTAAAACTCTATTAACTCAATTCTTTCTATATCTCAATTTAGTCCCTTAGAGCGACCGAGTTGATACGAGTTTTGTCAATTCATGGACTAACTCGTACAATGATTAATTTCAAGGTGTAAATTGTAAGTAGAGAATAAATTTTAGGGGCTAATACCCCCATACAAGAATCATTATTTTCACTAGCTATTGATGTATTTTGTTAGATTAATAGGTTGGTTTGAGTTTATGATTTGAAACTACTGTATTTAAAAGAATCACTATTTTGTTCTTTCTATATCTCTATTCTAGTATTTGCTTGGAGTTTATGATTTGAAACTGAAAAACTACCATTTTCAGTGCCCGCCAACTTTGGAGGAGCGCGAGTTGTTAACCTCTAATGATGCTTCTGCTGCTTCACTCACTGCTGGATTGCTGATTGGCTTAAACCTGGATGCGTCCACACCCGATACTTTCCAGCCGCCTCCTGCGCCTCTGCCTTATGATGTGGTCTTTGGAGGTTCTGCATCAACAGATTCTGAGTCTGGTAGAGAAACCGTTAGTGGTAGTAGTTTCGAGACTTTAATTGCACGAGAAGATCTCGAAGAAGCAGAAAGTAAAGTTAAAGCTCAAGAAAATTCTGAGCCTATATCTCCCAAGAAGGCAGAGCTATTAAAATCAAATCAGACTCAAGTATTACTGACAGAAGAAGAGGATGTTTGTCCAATTTGTCTCGAAGGTATGGTCGGAAACTTGATGGAAAGTTAATCATTCTAAGCTATATTTTCCTTGTTTAGGCCATGAAAATCAGAAGGAAAAGTTCTCTTGCTTTGACAATGAAACAAGCACACGCATGCGCACCCGCATAAACCAATAATTTGCTTGTCTTTTTTCCCTTTTCTGGCACTTTTAATGCAGAATATGATGTTGAGAATCCCAAAAATCTGACGAAATGCGAGCACCACTTTCACCTGTCTTGCATTCTTGAGTGGATGGAAAGAAGTGACTCCTGCCCGATATGCGATCAGGTTAGTTTTTTGTGTCAATTTCATATGTTCATGACAAGGAATGTTTCCAGGCTGATTTCCCACAAATGCAATAATCATGCTAAGTGCTCTTTAAGGTAGCGATTGTTTTGAGGTACTGGAATGGAGACTGGGACTCAGTATCATATTTGTTGGCCTGGTACTAAAATTTCTCTCTCCGTCTTCAAAATTTCAGTATTTCAGTACCTCTAAAAAGTGAGGATACAGGAAACTGAAACTTTTGGGGACGGAGACCGAAACTTTAATAGCATTTTATACCTAAAATACCCTTATTTCAATTAATTAATTTCAACTTTACCCTTTGTGCACATTAAATTGGAGTTTCATTCTTATTTAAGTCTCTATCTCCCACTTTACACCAAACATAATACTGAAATTTATTATAGTCTCTGTCTCTCAGTCTCAATCTCACTCTGTCTCTCTTCCAAACGCTACTTAATAGTTTTGTCTTACAAAATATATGGTTTCAAAGAATGAAGAAATGAAGTAGTTCCGCAACACTCTTTATGATATTTCCAACTAGTTGCTATTGTTTGTTGTGTTGATCGTAAAATAGTTATCCCTCCTTTCTACAAAGAAAAAGTATATTGAACCAACTTTTAGTTAGCTAATACTAGCCAATTTTAGAATTTAGGATTTATAATTTAGGATGCAGGGTTAAAGATTTATGATTTAGTGTCTCGAATTGAAGATAAGTAAAATATTTTAAAAAATTTGGCTAATATTGGCCAAAAAAGGTTAGTTACCTAACATTACTCTTCCACAAAATGGCACTTTGGAAATTTGGGTACAAATTGTATTTAGATATTTTGTATCCGAACACATTAATTTACAAATGTACCTCAGGTATTGTGAAACGAAGAGGGTATACTTTTGTCATCAACCAGTTATGATTTGGTGCGAAATGATCATATTCTTCCATGTTACAGGAAATGATATTTTGATGAGACGCACACGGGAATTAATTGTTTCAATTTTAAAGATCAAAACTTGCTAAATCCGAGGAAGATAGACGAGTTCATGGCTAGGTGATGGTAGATACAGATTCAATTTCAATTTACCATGCTTTGACAGAAGACATTACTTTAGTTAGTAGGCCATCATGAGAAAAATGAGGTTCAGAAAGAATTAAAAGCAATTCCTTTAGGTATGGAAGTTGCATATTATTATTATTAGGTAGTGAAAGAATGAAGCAATGCTCAAGATTCCAAGGTAAATGTTTAAGTGATGGCTGCTTTTTGTGTTTAAGAATTCATAAGTATTTATTTATTTTCTCTTTGGTGTTTTATTTTTGGGGAAAAAATATGCATGTTGGTTTTGTAAACCTGTCTCCGTACATTTACATTTTCGTGTATATATCTCGGTGGATATTGAATATTTTCTTGTATACATAAGTCCCTTTTCCCGTAATTAGAGAGTAAGAATGAACTTCTCTCTCTCTTTCTCATTATTATTATTATTATTATTATGCAATTTTTGTTATTGCGCTCCAATTAGGGCTGCACACGGATAGGATCGGATATAGCCTAAAATTCTATCTGATCCGCACGGCACTCATCGGAGTGGATCGCATCGGATCGGATATCGGGTATATCCGCATAATTAAAAAAAATGTTTTCAAATTCCATTTGGCTATTTTTACAAAAAGAAATTTATTTTTCACCTGTTTAAACATATTTAATTCTAAAATATTATCAATAAAAGTTCTCTTGAATAATAAAAAAAAAATAATAACACAAAATTTAAGTTTAATTATTCTAAGTCGAAGTACAACATAAAAGATAAAAAACAAGATATCATAAAATTTATAAAATAACACACTAAAATTCATATCATATTTAGGTTTATTTTTTTAAAGGTTTAATTACTCTGTTAGTCCCTATAGTTTCGTAAAATTTTCAATTAGGTCCTTATATTTTTTTTCTTTTTAATTGGGTCTTTACACCAATTTTTTTTTTCAATTAAGTCTCTTTTAGTAGTAATTGACTTAATTTTATAGGGACTCAACTAAAAAAAAAAGAATTGGTACAGGGATCTAAATAAAAGGAAAAAAAAGTGTATGGACCCAATTAAAAAAAAATTAGTGCAAGGACTCAATTAAAAGAAAAAAAAGTATAGGGACCTAATTGAAAATTTTGCGAAACTATAGGGACCAACAGAGTAATTAAACCTTTTTTAAACTATGCTATTTATATGTGATGTGCGGATATGCGGATTTGCGGATCGGATCCGCGGATATCACTGCCAAATCCGCAATCCGATCCTACCATAATGCGGATCGGATCCGATGGCTCTGCGGATCGGATAATATCCACAAAATTTGGATCGGATGCGGATAATTACCGCGGATATGCGGATATTATCCGATGCATGTGCGGTCCTAGCTCCAATAGCGAAAAAAACGATGAGAAATCACTTGTTTTGAGACGAAAAGTTTCAATTAATATCACGGCAAAACGACGTTTTACAGAGTAGATAGCATCCGGTTGTCCACGTCAGCGTTTTTTTAGGCTCCGTTTGGTTGTGTATATGATGAGATATAAACATAAAGACACAGACACTAAAGATATGGACATAAAATATTTGTGTCTATGTATTGTATTTGGTAAAAATAAGGAACAAGACACGTATTTTTAAAAAAGACTGAATTACCCTTCATTCAACCACAAAATTTACCTCCATCACTGTATACCCATTATTCCAAACATTGCATATCATCACCATTGCATTTTTATTTCTTCTAATACTAATATCATCTTAAATTATAATTCAAATATTAAATATATAATTTTTCTTAAAAAAAATAAAAAATTAATGCTAAGAATTTATTAAAGATTAATCAAAATTTAAATAAATAAAAAAAATTAAAATACAATTTTTTTTTTGAAGAAAATAGAAAGATAAATTTGGTTGTAAAATCTAAAAGAGGAAGAGAAAAAAGAAAAGTTTGGAGGGATAAGAGGACAAATTTTAAAAATTCAATAAGGGTAAAAAAGTAAAAAATCAGTGTCTCACAAGTTGTGTTTCAGTATCTCACCAAATTGGAGCCGTAGGGATGTCCATGGATCGGATCGTATCCGCAGATCCGCGGTAAATATCCACATCCGATCCGAAAATTGCAGATACGATCCGATCCGCAAATTGATCGGATCGGATCGCGGATATCTGCTCTACATCCGCGTATCCGATCTGCGGATCCGCAGATCCGCACTATAATAATTAAAAAATAAATAAATATATATGTTTGGTATTATATTTACTTGTTTGTATGTTTTAGTTAGTAATTATTATTCATATATTGTATTATTTTATTTTTGTTATTTAGAGAGAGTTTGATTAAAAATATTTTAGAAATAAATAAGTTTAAAAGTATGAAAAAAATATTTTTATCGAATTTTTTTACATAGAAATATGATTAAAAAGAGAAGGTTTAATTACACGGACATATCCGATATCCGATCCGACACTAAAAAGTGCAGATATCATATCCGATCCGATCCGATGAAAATTGTGCGGATCGGATCAAATTTTCGGCCATATCCGATCCGATTCGATCCGCGGACACTTTTAATTGGAGGTACACAAATTTAATATTTTCGTGTCTTTCCGTATCTTTTAAAAATCTATGTCTCACCAAACCAAATAGTAGATATGTGTTACCGTGTCCATGTCTGTCCATGTCTCAATGGGACATAAACATCAACCAAACACCGCCTTAATGTCTAATGTTTGTGCGTCAGAAATTACTTCAGAACTAACATGAGTCACACTCGCAAAGTTTAAAAATTAAATAGGACAATTCAAATTTTAGAGGGTAAATTGAGGGACTAATCTTTTGTGCGACTTATTAGTTGTGGTTTTCGATAGATGGATATTGGAGGATTTACTCCTATTGATCTGAACAAAAGCTATTAAAGTATAAGGATTAATTTATATTTCAATAGTAACGTAATAAATAAATAAAAATTAAGCAAAACAAATAATATTTAATTGTATTATACCAAAAATTAAGAAATAAGATAATATTTATCAATAATAATGGAGAGTTCGAATGAGTTTTTTTTTTTTTTTTTAAGATCGTTTTACTTCTAATGTTAAAACATACATAAATGTATAGAGTTACAAGACATTACTACCTCGATCAGATATGATATATGTATTTTTTTAGTGTTGGATCCGATCCGATCTGATTCGTACATTTGTGGATCAGATCGAATCGAATCGGATCAGATATCGGGTATATCCGCGTAATTAAATATTTTTTTTAATTATATTTTTATATAAAAAATTCAATAAAAATATTTCTTTCATATTTTTAAAACTTATTTATTCTTAAAATATTTTTAATTAATTTTTTTTAAATAATAAAAATAAAATAATACAATATACGAATAATAACTACTAACTAAAACATACAAACAAGTAAATATAATACCAAACATATATATATATATTTTTTTAATTATTAATGTGCGAATATGTAGATTGGATACACGGATGCACAACAGATATCTGCGATCCGATCCTTAAAGGATGCAGATCGGATCATATCCGCAATTTTTGGATCGGATGCGGATATTTACCGCAGATCTGCGAATATCTATGATGCACGGACACTGACACAGGCACGGGACATGACACGATATGGGACACGCCGACATGCGAATTTTAAAATCTTACATGACACGGGACACACATACATATAAAATATAAAGTATTTTTTAGATAAACCGTAATGATATTTTAATATTTTATTGATATTAAAATATAAATTAATTTTTTAAATTATTTTTAATATCTTATTTTAATTATATCAAGTATTTAAAATATTTTTTATTTTAATAAATAATAATATATACTATATCTAAATTTATTTTAAGAATATATATTAAGAATAAGACCGGACACGCTAACACGTGATGATATTTAGGTGTGTTCAAGTGTGTCCAGAGAAGAATTTTTATTTTTATTGAGACACGGTTACGGTTTGGATACAGCAGACACGCGTGTCGGACGAGTGCCAGTCAGTGTCGTATCCGAAATGTGCAACTCAGTAAAGTGTCCGTGCTTCATAGGCGAATACGATCCAATCTATAAACACCCTAATTGTAAAACAACGGCATTCAAATTTAATTTATTACTTACTAGGAGAGTTAATTTTTTTTTTTTTTTGGTGACACTAGGAGAGTTAATTATCTACCACTGAAGAATTTTATGTAAACTCCGTGTATAAAGTACGAATAAATATAAGTAATTGTTGTTATTTACTAACTTAAGTTTTTAAGATATTTGGAAAGGTGTTAAATTTTTAACTAATAAAATATCCAAAAGATTAAGCTCTACCTAATTAGATATTAGTATGAACTTATATAGGGGCCATAATCTATTAGATGCAAGAATGTTGGAGTAATCTTTAACCGTAAAAACATAATAAATGTTACACTGATTTTGCGCAATGTTATTCTATCTTTGGCCAATGAAAATACACTAAGATATGATTCTCAACGTTGATTCTTGAACAATGGATGAAACTCCTTCACCGTTTTCTTGGTCCTAAATTCATTCACCCCTAAGGCCACACCTAAATTATAGCTACCTTTTCACCAAACAAAAATTAGATTCAAGTTTGTTCATAGAAACAAATGAAAATAATCAAGTTCTAGAGTACATGATTTTGTGTGAATGTGTGTGCACAACTGCTACATTCAAGAAAAATAGGTACTAAAACAAATGATGAAGAGTTATTCAGAGGAGAGCAATAATGGCTCATCCTCTGGTGAATTATCCTCTAAGGATGGTGTTAATATAACAAAGGGTGAGACACCATTGTTTGTTGTTTCTTCTTCTTTGGAAGCTGCAGAGCTTCATCATGCACCTGATGGATTAGTGGAGATAAATTTAGGTGACTATGAACATGGAATAAATGGATTAAAAGATTTTATTCATGTGTTTATTTTGGAGTCTATTAAGCTTTGGGCCATTGCAGGACCTATTGCTTTCAATATACTATGCAATTATGCTGTTAATTCCTTCACAAATATATTTGTTGGCCATCTTGGTAATTTGGAGCTTTCTGCAGTTGCTATCTCCCTCTCTGTCATCTCAAATTTATCATTTGGATTCTTGGTAAGGGCTCTAAAATTAGCATATTCATTCTAAATATCTACTTGATTATTGTGACATTTTCATTTGCATAGGAAAAATCAAAGTAAAAATTTTCTAAATATAGTTAAAAATGATATATAGGTACCTATGAATATTTCAACATCCTATTTCAATTTGTATATAAGTATAGATAAAAAAAAAATCTATTTCAACATCCTATTTTCACTTTTCAAAACACAGAAAATACATGGGTAATTATAATTCTTGCTTAAGTTCTACAAAAAAAATAAAAAAAATGAAAGAAAATAAAGAGTTGTTAAGTTGTTACACAAATTTTGCAGCTAGGTATGGCTAGTGCACTAGAGACTCTATGTGGTCAAGCATATGGTGCTGGACAAGTAGAAATGCTTGGAATATATATGCAAAGATCTTGGATAATCTTATTTGGTGCATGCATATTGCTCTTACCAATTTACATTTATTCTGAACCAATCCTAATACTCCTTGGTCAAGATCATGAAATTGCTGAGCTTGCTGGAACATTCACAATCCAAAGCATCCCTCAGATGTTCTCCTTGGCCATCAATTTCACCACACAAAAGTTCTTGCAAGCACAAAGTAGAGTTGCAATTCTAGCATGGCTTGGTTTTGTATCCCTCATTGTCCACATTGGCATTCTTGCACTTTTCATCAAGTTGCTTGGTTGGGGAACAGCAGGTGCTGCTGCAGCATATAATATAACTGCTTGGGGAATTTCTTTGTCACAATTGGTTTATGTTGTTAATTGGTGCACTGAAGGGTGGAAGGGTTTGTCATGGTTAGCATTTAAGGATCTTTGGAATTTTACCAAGTTGTCTTTTGCTTCAGCTATCATGCTTTGCCTTGAGATTTGGTATTTCATGACTTTGATTGTTCTCACTGGACACCTTGAGAACCCAGTTATTGCTGTTGGCTCACTTTCAATATGGTAAGACAAATTTTGTTTCTTGAAAAATATAGTCATCATTGTATTCTGAACTAACATATATAACGGTTGATGTGTACTTGAATGAGGTGTGAGTCTCAATATAATAGTGTATATATACATACATATTAGTGTACAGTTTAATTGGTTAATTAATTTTTTGACCAATTTTTTTTATTTATTAATTGATTTTTTATCTAAACCGAATCGATATGGTGATTGGTTTCGGTTAACTCGGTAAAAATGAGTGATTCAGTCGGATTCTGAAAACTATGAAGTACGGACACTTCATTGAGTTACCATATTTCTGTATTAGACACATTTCGAATACGACACATATTCGACACACGTGTCGTGTCTATATCCGTGTCCCGTGTTCGTACTTTTTTTTTCTAAAAAAAATTATCTTATTTTATTTGGATGTTATAACCATATCTAAGCCATCACATAAACTTCAAAACACCATTTTGTTATAAAAATAAAATAGTAATCCCCTTTTGTATAAAAGGCACAAGCAAATGCACTTAATAAGATAAATTTCTAAGTTTTAAAACAGATACACCAGAAAAGCTTCCTGGTTTTTTTTTTCTTGAATTATTAATTTGATATTAGCTTCTTTCTTTTCCTGTTCAGCATGAATATAGATGGTTGGGAAGGCATGCTATTCATAGGGATCAATGCAGCTATTAGGTAAGACTTGTCTATCCTAGTTTCTCATCTCAGTGTAAAGGATTTTTGTGTTTTCTTACAACTAATGAAAAATTTTCTTTCTTTTTTTTTTCTCCTCCTCTCAGTGTGAGGGTTTCCAATGAGCTTGGATCAGGGCACCCGAAAGCAGCAAAGTATTCAGTGATTGTGACAGTTACTCAGTCCCTCATCTTTGGAATACTTTCTGCTGTCATTATTATGGTTGCAAAAGATCATATTGCTGTCATTTTCACTGAGAGTGTAGAAATGCAAAGGGCAGTTTCTAAGTTAGCATCACTTCTTGGCATTACCATGATACTCAATAGTGTTCAACCAGTTATATCAGGTTAGATCCAAAGATCATCCCAATAATCAGTTACAAATACATGTATTGTTTAACTCATTTTCAATGTGTATTTCAATATGTATAGATAGCTGATTTTTAGTATACATGTTGAAAAGAATGTGTCTAAATACAAATTTAAGAGCAATGCTCGTTACTAGCAAATATTATCATTTTTTGCTAACATTTGACTAGCAATAATTTGTACCTATATCTATAGATATTTTGCACGCAAAAAAATCCATAATTTGCATCTATATTTATCAAGAGTTTTGCACACATAAATCAATACAGCTTGCACCTATATTTTTTAAAATTTACACACATAAATTAACAAAAATTTATTTGTTAAAAATAATTTAATATTTATGCTGGTTAAATAATGATAAAAAATACTAAAAGTTGCTGTCCTAAGAGTTTCTCTAAATTTAAATGTAATGGTTAAAGTGTTGATGATGCAGGTGTAGCTGTTGGAGGAGGTTGGCAAGCATTGGTAGCTTACATCAACCTTTTTTGTTACTACATTGTTGGACTCCCTCTTGGATTTCTTCTTGGTTACAAGATGGGCTTAAGAGTGGAGGTAAAGAACCCTTTTAACTACCCAATTATGATAACTACTTCCTCCACTTTAAGCACAAAATAATTCTTGAAATAGACGAATATAGTATCTAAGTATATATCTATTGATTTTATGTTTATTAGTTTCATATTAGGTTGATTTCGTCGTTATGATTAAGTTGTATATATCTTTAATCTATAAATAGGCAAATTTCTTATTATCATGGATTCTAACATTACTCTTCATCGCATACGGAAATTGTAGGGTATCTGGATTGGAATGATATGTGGGACAATATTACAGACAATGATCTTGCTGTATATTATCTATACTACCAATTGGAATAGAGAGGTACAATTAACAACCAAAGTTAAAATTTTGTGACATTCAAATGGAAGGGGAAAAATCATACGAGTTCAAGTAACTAATTAATTAATTAATTAGTTAATACCCTCTCTATATGTGTTTCTCAGGTTGAAGAAGCATCAAAACGAATGCGGAGATGGACAGGTCAAGAATTGGAGCTTCATTCCATGAGCTAGTAACTAGCTAGTATACCACATAGAAATTAAATCAGGAATTTCGATCATAGTATATTTAGCTTTTTTTAATTATTATTATTATACTTGTAATGTAACAAATGATATTAGAAAAAGAGTAAAGAAAAATTCATAATCCTACTTTCATATGCTCTTTAGTACACATTAAGGTAGTGGTTGTTTTTAAGAATAAAATTAAAAGAATAAGATTTAATATTGTGTTTCGTAGTCAAGAGACTAAAATTAAAATTTTAGTTTCAAGCACAAAATTTTAGTATCTCCAAAAAATTTTTTGGAAACACAGAAATTAAAATTTTTAAAAATAAAACTGAAATTTTAATATTTAATTTTTTAAATTTTAAGTCTATCTCTCTATCTTTATATTTATCTTAAACTAAACATAATAATAAAATATAACTCAGTTAATATATTTTACACCAAATATAATATAAAGGCTAAATATCTATCTCTCTATCTCATACCTTCCGTTTCTAGTTTCTCCTTTACAAACGCAGCCTAAGTTACTTACACAACACACATATAAATCATCTTTTCTTTAATGGGCAATAAATTAAACACAAAAACTCAAAGATTGTTCCTAATTAAAACAAACGATGTACACCAAGAGGTCTTCCATCACCAAGAAAGCACGGAGATACAACACATATTTTGGCCAATCTATCCGCAGGGACAGACATAGGGGCGAATAGAGGCTTGGTCTCCAATTAAAAAAAAAATAATAATAATAATAATAATAATAATAATAATAATAATAATAATAATAATAATAATAATAATAATAATAATAATAAGTTATTAAGTATAATTTAATTTTTAAAAAAAATTATTTAATATTTAATTTAATATAAATAAAATTTTAATTTAATTTAAATATTAATAAAATAAAAAATTATCATTTATTTAGAATTATTTATATAAAAGTTTTTGAAAGAGATTGATTTATTTAATAAAATAAAAAATTATAAATTAATTTAGCAATTAAATTAGTTGAGAATTAAAATATATGACATTTTTTTTTGAAAAATAAATAATAATAATAATAAAAATTTAGTTAATATGTCTCTTAAAAATATATAATAAATTTATTATTAATAAAAAATTTTAAATATTTTTATTTAATAAATATAAAATAAATATATTAAAAATTTTATTTTTTATATTTTTAATAAAAAATTTTTAATTTATAAACTTAACTTATTTTTTAAAATATAAGATAGATAAACTCTGATGATATGAATAGGATTCTCCACCAAATGACAAAATGTTTAGGACATCAAGAGAAGAGAAGGAGGAAATCACATGGAACCAAGGAGTGGGGAAGAGAGCGCATGCACCAATGTGTTTTAATGAGATTGCAGGTAGTTTTTCTAATTTTGATGCATTGTAGGGCGATTTTTTTTATATATAAATAAAATAAATATTTTAATTAAAAATATACGTTAATTTAAAAATATTTACAAATTTTTATTAAGTGATTTAACTTTTTTATTGTATAAACGAGATAAGTATAGTTATATTTTGTTTATATTGTAAATGAGATAAGACATGAACACGTGGTAACGTCTTATCTTTACAAACGTGATATGATATGAGCCTTATATTATCTCGTTTACTGTGTAAACGAGATATGTCCATACTTATCTCGTTTACAGTGTAAACGAGATAAGTCCAGAGAAAAACTATAAATGAAAGTCATGCACAACACTTTTGACCTTATCCCTTTTTTTTTTTCACATTTCTCTCTTTTTTGCACCGTTTGTTGATATTTATTAGTTCTTCGGACATTATGGCACGTAAGGACGCATGCACGAACGCATGGGACCCAGACATCAACCGCCTCAACGCTAGTTGGCACACTGTGGGAACTTTCAACGTTGAGATTAGTGTCTTTATTGTTTAAACTTTAAATTAATAAGTGCTTGTTTTTTGGGTGCCATTATTTTGATAAAAAATATTTTTTTTAATGAAAAAATATATTTTTTTATTTTTTAGTGTATTTAGCAAATTTTTAATTGTTAAAAGTAAAAGCACTAGAAAAATTAAAAAAATATCTTTTTTAAAAAACTATAATTTATATCTTTTTTTAAAAGATCTTTTTTCCTTAGAAAAAGGATGTTTTGTAATAATTGATAAATAAAAATATCCTTACTAAAATTTTGAAAAGACATCTTTTATCTTTTTTTTTTCATTGATGAATATACTACATTAATATTCAAATCATGCAATATTTTAAAATAAAATCTTTAATAATTTAATATAAAATATTATCATATATAAAGATAAAAAAAATATACTGAAATCAAAATATAAAACAGTAAAAAATTTAAAATAATTCACAAATAAAAATATAACATATTCGTTTAGTTTTTGTGACATATATATATAAATTGAAAGAATATTATTTCTTGATATTATTCTTTTACGCATTCAACAAGTCATTAGGTTTTTTCTTTTACCCTTTCTTCTTTATATTGTTATTATTATTTGCTTTCTTTGCATATTATTTTCGTCTTCAATTTGTTTTCTTTTATTTCTTTTACCATTTCTTCTTCGTATTGTTATTATTATTTGCTTTCTTATCATGTAATTCATGTTATTTCCATTTTCATATTACTTTATGTTATTATTATTTGCTTTCTTTTATTTTTTGTTATTTTTTCCTATTATTTTTATATTGTTTCTGTCTTCATATTAGCTTTTTATTTTATTTTTTTTATCATTTCGTTATTATTAATTTGTTATCACTTACGTTATTATTATTTACTTTATGTTATTATTATTTGGTTTTTTATTATAGTACTTTATTTTTATTTAGTGTATTATTATATTCACTATTATTGTTTGGTTTTATTAACGTTATATATTATAAAATTTGATATAATTTATTATAATTTATAATATAACTCCAAAACTAAATTCAAGAAGAAGTCAAGTGAATATTAAAAACGAGGATGCAACAAATGAAGGAGAAATAAAAACTATAAAAGCAAAATGGAATGATTAAAATATTGAAATATTTTTGACTATTTGTGTAGAAGAGATATAAGATGATAATAGACCTAATAAACATTTTAAAAAAATTAGATGAAAAAATCTACAAAAAAAATTTAGAAAACATGACTCCTATATATGCATAGACAACTAAAAAATAGATGGGATGCTCTTAAATCTTATTTTCAATTATGGGCTAAATTAGTTGGACAAGAGACTAGTCTTAATTGGGATCATGAGAAAAAAACAGTGTTAACTTCTGAATTTTGGGGGACTGATGAAATTAAAGTATGTCAATTTTTCATTATAAAATAATACATAAGTTAATTTTATCTTTAAACTTTAATTATTAGATTCTTTTTATATTTATTCTTTTGCATATTTTAAACAGATTAAATTTAGAATTCGCTAAATTTAAGAATGAAGGTCCTAAATCTTTATATAGGTTTAAACAGTGTTTTAAGAACATCGTAGCTATTGGTTATGGTGCTTGGGCGCCATCGAAAGATTCAAATCCGGAAAAATTTAATAATCAGAACAATGAGGATTTCGAGAGTGAAGGTGACATTAATTATATAAATAAATTTATTGAAGAAGACATTGCTAATTATACCATTGTTCATAGTCCTACTAGAGAGAAAAGAAGAAAGACTTCTAGCAAAAGGTTGAGAAACGAGTTGGAATAGCATCTAGATTACCGGACTCACTTGATCGGATTTTAGTTGGTGTGGAGTCAAAAGCTGCAATTAAGGAAGATATCCTTACTCCATAGAAAATTACATCAAGTTGCTACCAAATTACCTGATCTAGAACCATATAGTCCACAATTCTATTTGGGAATTAGATCAATAGCTAAGCCACAATATAGAAAAACTTTTATTACATTGAGTGATGATCCCAATCAATAATTTAGATAGTTAGAATCTTTTAAAGGTGAGTTCTATGGTGTAGAAGGAAGATTCTTTCTACACCTATATATTTATGTTGTCAAAAAAATTGTGACTAACATACTTCATATGTTGACATCAATATCACGTGACGGTGATATATAGAATAAATTGGTTAATTGTGTTTATTATGACTAATTATTGAAAATGATATTGGGCTGGTTGTAGTTGTATTTTTGGTTTAAACTACTTCGAAAAAGTAAAAATAAATTTTGAATTTGATTGTGGACTAACCTATTAATTCCAATATTTTTATGGCACCGGATTCAGTGGTCCCAAAATCTTTGGACCATTAAATGGTCCCATAACAAAACATATTTTTTAAGTTTTTTTTGATAACTGCTAAATAGTCTTTTTTTAAATTTAATTACAAATTAACCCTATATATTTTATTTAATTATAAAAACGATTTTTTATTTTATAAATAATTATTTTATCATAAATCTATCATGTTTATTAACAATCAAGAACAAAAACAATAACGAATTAGATCTTCCATTGATCTTAATAAATTTTTTTGCTATTCCAATCGATTAAAAGATTAAATTTGATCCGTCATGTTCGTGAGGAATCATAAAATCGTGTTTCCTTGAAAACCAACCGATTGGACTATCCAACCAATCGATTGAATTATAACTCAATCGATTGGATTACAGTTTACCACTAAATAATCAATTGAAAATTGTTGGGCAGCATGGTTTTTGCAAAAATCAATCGATTGGTCATATTACCCAATCGATTGAACGATGACTAAAAATGTGTGTTTCTTACAATTCAATCGATTGTTTAGAATTTTCAATCGATTGAATGCTTCAATCGATTAAAAGATTAAATTTGATCCGTCACGTTCGTGAGGAATCATAAAATCGTGTTTCCTTGAAAACCAACCGATTGGACTATCCAACCAATCGATTGAATTATAACTCAATCGATTGGATTACAGTTTACCACTAAACAATCAATTGAAAATTGTTGGGCAGCATGGTTTTTGCAAAAATCAATCGATTGGTCATATTACCCAATCGATTGAACGATGACTAAAAATATGTGTTTCTTACAATTCAATCGATTGTTTAGAATTTTCAATCGATTGAATGCGGTTTAGGGTTTAGGGTTTAGGGTTTAGAATCCAAATTCTCTTTTTCCATGAATTAATTTCTTTTATTCACACATAAAAAATTAAACTTAACTCCCAAACATTTATTAATAACTACTTATTTTAATATGTATATATAATTATATATCTATATATAAATATATATTCAATTATTTATATATATAAATAAATTAAATTATGTATATGCATTAACATACATGAATAATTTAATATCTTTTTCAAAGTATATGCTACTAATTAAAATTTTTATTATTAAGTAATTATATTCTAACTGTATTTTTAATAAGTTTCAACAATTATTTCAAAAAAAAAAAAAGATTTTAATTAGTACTTTAAATACTAAACACATATAGCCTAAACTGTAAACATTTATTTATAAGTATTCAACGCTAGATCTTACACCGTACACCCTAAATCTTAAATCATACATTCTAAATTCTAATTTATAAATCTTAAACCTTAAACCTAAATTCTAAATTGTAAACCATAAATTTTAAATCCCTAAATTTTTAACTTTAAATTCTAAATCTTGTAGTTAAAGTTGAATTGTGACTCTAGAAGCAATACTTCAAAAAAGTCTGAT
This sequence comes from Arachis hypogaea, assembly GCF_003086295.3. Lineage (NCBI taxonomy): Eukaryota > Viridiplantae > Streptophyta > Magnoliopsida > Fabales > Fabaceae > Arachis > Arachis hypogaea. The sequence goes on along the minus strand of NC_092049.1, from coordinate 130,168,267 downwards.
TACTTTTATGTATTTTTATGTGGAAAAATATTGTTTATACCATTAATTATATTTATATAATAAAAAAAATCTAAAAATTAGTAATTTTATTAAAATCTGGCCAGGCACTTAACCAATAAAAAAAATAAATAATTCAATACCATTAAATATAATTTCACACTATTAAAAATACTAATAATAATTAATTGATAATTACAATTTATAAATCACAAAACCTTCTACCATCAGCACTTCTCTATAATGAAACTGTTTGATATATTCCATTCAAATTACATGTCAAGATTGCCAAATTGATATATTAAAAATTTGATATCATTATATTTTAATGAGGTATATAAGTATATTTCATTAACTTATTAATCAACTAGGCATCTTTTTTATATATGCTCAATCAATAGTTAAAATTTATTCAATTTCTTTTATAGCTTTTTGGAAAGAAAAAAATATTATTATTATTATTATTATTATTATTATTATTATTATTATTATTATTATTATTATTATTATTAAATGTCATTGTATCACATTAATAAAATTGGTATATGTAAAAATAATATACTATGAAAACATATCACATGAATCATAGTTAGCTACCAAAAATACTTTTGAATTATTCAAACACCGAAAAAAATACACCCGAATTTTACTATCAACAAAAATGCCCTCGAATAATTTAAAAACGCGAAAAAAATGCCCAACAGTAAATATATATTTTCAAAAAATACCTTAGAGATTGAATTTTGATATAATTTTTTGCAAAAAAAATTATAAAAATGAGATATTATTATCCTTAAAATTTGGTAATTTTTTGTTAAGTATTTATTTTTTTGTAATTTTTTTTGTTAACAATCAATAATACTTTTAAAAAATCACAAAAAATATATACTTAGCAAAATATTATCAAATTTTAAGAATAATAATATATTACCTTTTTAGTCATACTTGTAAAAAATCATCAAAATTCAATTTCTAATGTATTTTTTGAGAAATATATATTTAATGTTAGATTTTTTGCAAGATTATCTATCATTAAATATCTATTTCACAAAAAATTATTAGAGATTGAATTTTGATGCAATTTTTTGCAAGTATGATTAGAAAAATTAGATATTATTATTCTTAAAATTTGATGATTTTTTGTTAAGTATATATATATATATATATATTTGTAATTTTTTTGTTAACAACCAATAATATTTTAAAAAAATCACAAAAAATATATACTTAGCAAAAAATTACGAAATTTTAAGAATAATAATATCTCATTTTTTTAATCATGATTGCAAAAAATCGCATCTAAATTCAATCTCTAAGGTATTTTTTGAAAATACATATTTACTGTTAGATTTATCGTATTTTTAAATTATTTAAAGGTATTTTTATCAATAGTAAAATTTGGATACATTTTTGTCAATATTTAAATAATTCGAAAATATTTTTAGTGATTAACTATGATATATGTGATATATTTTCATAATATATTATTTTTACATGTACTAATTTTATTAACGTGAGACAATAATAATAATAATAATAATAATAATAATAATAATAATAATAATAATAATATAATTATTATTATTATTATTATTATTATTATTATTATTATTATTATTATTATTATTATTATTATTATTATGACCGTAATATATTTTTTTTCCAAAAAGCTATAAAAGAAGTCGAATGAATTTCAACTATTGATTGAGCGTATATAAGAAAGATGCCTAGTTGTTTAATATGTCAATGAAATATGATGAGTTTGGAAAACTCTAAACTAAATTGATGATGATCAAATATTATTAACAGCAAAATTATCAATCTAATCATGTGTTAATTAAATTAATTTTGCTGTGCAGGATTGTTCTATTGGGCCGAAAAATGAGTTTCTGGCTTAAGCCCAAAAAACCAGCCTTGTTGCATGATTATATACTAAGTGGCTGAAATTTTATATTGTTGGGCCAAGCTTGATGTTGCTTACAACCAAGCCCATGATTAATTTTTGATGAGAACCTCTTATGCTTGATCCGAAACAATTTTCATCAAGAAAGCAAATGTTAACCAAATGGGCCAGAATTTAAACAGTATCACTAAGCCCAATTTGTTATGCATGCATGGTCCGAAAGGAAAAATGAAATTGAGGCACAAAGATGAAAACCCAACTCATTGAACTTTGGTTGCATGCTTCCAACGGACTTCACATTAACTTATTATGGAATTCAAATTTTATAAAGAAAAGTTAATGCAGTCCTTGGGAATATGAAAAAGAAAAAGTCAAGTGATATGATGGAAATTAATGGTAGCTTACACGCTACTTCACAAGCTTGGAGAAATGCACCTAATTAATTTATCTATCATAACTCTCATAGCTTTGCTTTTCTCTTTCTTCTTTTTGCTTCTCTTCTTTTTTCGGTCCTTGTCCAGGAAACAATGGAAGAAGTGTTCTTCAACCAAGAAAAGGAAGAAGCTGCATGCATCAAGACCATCAAGCTAATGATAGCAAGAAAACATACTAAAATAAAAATGAGCTGTGGCTAAGATACTTACCAAATGTGGTCAGATTTGGTGAGGTTATCTTGAGCTTTCCATGCTCAAAAAGGAAGAAGAAGATCTCGGCCAGTAAGGGAGATTCTTGAAGCATGGCTTGTCTTTGATTCTGCTCAACCACCACAGGGAGTAGCTAGAGTGGCGAAGTGATGGTTGAAGGCAGAGATTGAAGCAGATGAAGTCATCATCATCATGAAGCATCAAGGGCCAGAATTTCATCTTGGAGAGCAAGCCAAGGATGGAGAGCTCGGATTGATGAAGGGTGATGATCAAGAAAGGATTAGAGGTAATTGCATGTTGGTTAATGCATGGTTATCTCTTCTCTCTCTATGTGGCCGAACCGGTTTGTTGAAGGAGGAAGAAGTTGGTTCGGTTTTGGCTTCAATAAGTGGAGGCTCCCCTCTTCTATATTAAGGGTGGACAGCCACTGTTTGAAGCAAGGAGAAAATTTGAGAGTGCAAGGCACAGAGTTCTCAGAGCTACCTGAGCTAACAGTTTTCTCTTCTCCTTCAATGTATTCAGTTTTGTATTTTTCTGTTTAATTTTGTCATGTCTTGAGTCTCATGGTAAAAGGCAAACGAGGTTTGTAATGAAAAAGCCATAGAGCGGAAAAAGGCAGAGAGTGCAAAATTAAAAGAAAAAGCCATAGATGTCTTAGAGTTCCTTTGTTCATCTATGTTGTGTTTCATGATTCTGTGGGAACCCCCTTGTAAGTTAGGTAAGCACTTTACAAGTTGTAATCAGATTGATTATAGTGAAATTTCATCATGTTTGTGATGGAGACTGGATGTAGGCTGCACTGCACTTAGCAGTTGAACCAGGATATATCTGGGTGTAATCTTTCCTCTCTCCAACTCCATTTCTGTTTTATACTGCACAGGAGCAAAAATCAAAATGTCTCGTGGCAAGTGACGAGCAAAAACAAAAAGTCTCGTGTCCAGAGATGAGCTAAAACAAAAAAGTCTCCCCTAAGTTCAGCAAGTGTCAGCAACATAAAAAGGGGGCTAAGATTCAACCCCCCATTCTCTTAGCCACTGAAACCATCAATTGGTATCAGAGCTTGGTCTCAAAGAGATCAAGCTTTGCAACTTGGAGTAAAGATCCTCATGGCAGAAAATAGTGGTGCAAATGTGGTGTCCTATAATCTAACTGAATGTCAATCAAGCAACAGACCTCCTCTTTTCAATGGAAAAAACTATACCTATTGGAAGGAGAGGATGAAGATATTCGTACAAGTGGACTACAGACTTTGGAAGATTATTCTCGAAGGGCCTCAATTTCCAACTACCACAAGTGCAGAAGGAGTTGTTTCTCTCAAACCAGAAGCAAGATGGACCAAGGAAGATAGGAAGAAAGTGGAGTTAAATGCCAAGGCAATAAATCTGCTCAATTGTGCTATCAGCTTCGAGGAGTACCGACGGGTATCAAGATGCACAACGGCAAAGGAAATCTGGGACAAGTTGCAAATCACCCATGAAGGAACCACCATTGTCAAGAAGACTTGGACAGATATGCTAAATAGAGAATATGAAATGTTTGCAATGAAGGAAGGAGAGTCCATTGATGAACTGTTCGAACGGTTCAATGCTATCATTGTTGGCTTAGATGCTCTGGGAATTACTCATTCTGATTCTGTGCTAGTGAGAAGAGTGTTGAGATGTCTCACAAAAGAGTGGGAAACTAAAGCCTTAATTATTTCTGAGAGCAGTAGCTTAGACTCCATGACTCTTGATGATTTGAGAGGAAATCTTCTTGCTTTTGAAAATACCTATTTAAAAAAAGATACAAAAAAGAAAGAATTGCATTTACTTCTGTGACTAACCCTCTGGATGATGAATCCAGTGATAACTCTTCTGAAAATGAGTTTGTTTTATTTGCAAAAAAATTCAGGAAAATGGCTAAGCTCAAAGGCAAAGGCAGCAGCACAAGGAGAGTAAAGAAAGACCTTAGCAAGGTAACTTGCTATAATTGCAAGAAAATGGGACATTTCAAATCTGATTGTCCCAAGCTGAAGAAGGAGGAAAAACCGAAAAGAGGAAAGAAGAAAGGACTGATGGTCACATGGGAAGACCTGGAGAATGACTCTGATGATGATGATGAAGAAACCGAGACCAAGTCACAGACATGTCTCATGGCAGACCACATAGATCAGGTAGTCTTTCATAACCCTAACACTGAAGATCTCCATCTTATGATAGACCACCTTTCTGAAAAAATAAGATGTTTTCTGCTGGAAAATCAAGAACTTGAACAGCAAATTACCATTCTTAAGGCCAAAAACAGTTTTTTAAAAGAAAAAGTGAGAGAGGCTGAAACTGCTTGTGATCTTGTTGAAGAAAATAAGCAGTTAAGAGCCCAAGTTAGGAGCTGTGAAAGTAACCATTGTGTTCTTGCATATGTGGACTGTTTTAAGCAAAATAAAGAGTTGCTTAAAGAGGTTAAAAGACTTAAGGAAGACTTGGCCAAGTTTACACAAAGTTCCGAAAGTTTAAATCACATCTTGGCTAGTCAAAAACCTCTTTATGATAAGGCTGGGTTGGGGTTTTATAAATATGAAAATTCACATTTTGAAAATATTGCTTCATCTTCTAATGACACAAGATTTCAAGATCCCACCTACTTTAACAAAAATGCAACTCCAAGGTTTTGTAGACTATGCAATCGGAATGGACACTTTCCCATTCAATGCTTTTTCGGTGAAAGAATGGTTGGTGACAAGGTTTATAAAATTGTTTTTGATTACAATGGCTTAGGACATAGAAGATGGTTTAACGTAAAAGGATCCAAAAAGATTTGGATACCTAAGGTTACTTAAGCATTGTTTTGTAGGTGTGCCTAGCATCCAAAAGGAAGGAAAATGTGTGGTATATGGACAGCGGATGCTCTAGGCATATGACCGGAAAGGCAACCTTCTTCATAAAGCTTGATAACTATGATGGAGGACTTGTCACTTTCGGTGATGATGCAAAAGGAAAAATTGTAGCTGTTGGGAAAGTTGGTAAAAACTTTTCTTCTTGTATAAATGATGTTCTCCTTGTACATGGCTTGAAACATAATTTGCTTAGTGTTAGTCAACTTTGTGATTTGGGTTTTGAAGTTATCTTTAAGAAATTTGTTTGCTTAGTTGTGTGTGAAAAAACTGGGAATGTTCTTCTTGAAGCTAAAAGATGTAACAATGTGTATGGATTAACTCTTGAGGATTTAAAAGAACAAAATGTAACATGCTTCACATCTTTTGAATCTGAAAAATGGCTTTGACATAGAAAGTTAGGACATGCTAGCATGTATCAAATTTCTAAGCTAGTCAAAAGAAATTTGGTTAGAGGAATCCCAAACATCAAGTTTGATAAGGATCTTTCTTGTGACGCTTGTCAATTAGGCAAACAAGTAAAATCCTCTTTTAAATCAAAAGATGGAATCTCAACCAAAAGGTCATTGGAAATGTTACATATTGATCTTTTTGGTCCTACTAGAACTCAAAGTTTAGGAGGTAAACATTATGGTCTTGTGGTGGTAGATGATTACTCTAGATTTGGTTGGGTACTTTTCCTTACTCATAAGAATGATGCCTTTCATGCTTTTTCCACCCTTTGTAAGAAAATTCAAAATGAAAAGGATTTGAAAATTGCCCATTTGAGAAGTGATCATGGAAGAGAATTTGAAAATCAAGATTTTGAAAAATTCTGTGATGACTTAGGGATTTCTCATAACTTTTCATGTCCTAGAACCCCCCCCAACAAAATGGGGTGGTTGAAAGAAGGAATAGAAGCCTTCAAGAAATGACTAGGGCTATGTTATGTGAGAGTGAAATTCCTAAATTCTTATGGGCTGAGGCTGTGAACACAGCATGTTATATTTTGAATAGAACAATCATTAGAAAAGGGTTAAAGAAAACGCCTTATGAGCTATGGAAAGGAACCTCTCCAAATCTTAAGTACTTTCATGTTTTTGGATGCAAATGTTTTGTGCTTAACAATAAGGAAAATCTTGGAAAATTTGATCCAAAATCATATGAAGGAATGTTTGTTGGATATTCCACCACAAGCAAGGCCTATAGAGTTTATCTCAAGGAACATAGGACAATAGAGGAATCCATACATGTTACTTTTTGTGATTCTAACTTAATTTCCAGTATTGTGAAGGATATTGATTCAGATTGTGAAGAGGATGGAACAAGCAAAGAAAATTCCAAATCTGTCCAGAATGAAGAATCTGTCAGCCTGATTCTGTCTCGTCAGATTGAAGGAGAAACTTCCATTTTATCTCCTGAGCAGACACGAGAAAATGAAACAGCAAGACCACCAGAAGCTCATCAAAGTTCAACTCCTGGCCGAAAACCTAGAGAATGGAAGTCTATGAGGGGTTATCCTCATGACTTCATCATTGGTGATCCCTCTCATGGTGTAACAACAAGATCCTCCACCAAAAGACAAACCGAACCTAGCAACTTTGCTTTCTTGTCACAAATGGAGCCCAACAATGTCAAACAAGCTCTTGAAGATCCATCATGGGTCAAGGCCATGCAAGAGGAGCTAGCTCAATTTGACAAGAATGAGGTTTGGACATTAGTACCTTATTCGGATGGTATGAAGGTAACGGGTACTAAGTGGGTCTTTAAAAATAAACTTGGTGAGGATGGACAAATCGTTCGTAACAAGGCTAGATTAGTGGCCCAAGGTTACGATCAAGAAGAGGGTATAGATTTTGATGAGTCTTTTGCTCCGGTAGCTAGAATGGAAGCAATTCGGTTGCTTCTTGCCTATGCCGCCCATAAAGGTTTCAAAATGTTTCAAATGGATGTTAAATGTACTTTTCTTAATGGCTTTATTGATAGAGAAGTGTATGTGGCACAACCCCCCGGTTTTGAACATAAAGAGTTTCCAAATCATGTTTTCAAATTAACTAAGGCTCTTTATGGTCTTAGACAAGCTCCAAGAGCTTGGTATGAAAGGCTTAGTGCCTTCTTGTTGGAAAATAAATTTCAAAGGGGTACCACCGACACTACTTTGTTCATTAAAGCATCTAATGATGATATACTTCTTGTTCAAGTTTATGTTGATGACATTGTATTTGGATCGGCCAACATTTCCTTGTGTGAAGAGTTTGGAAAATTCATGACTAGTGAGTTTGAAATGAGTTTAATGGGAGAGCTCACTTTCTTTCTTGGCCTCCAAATTAAACAAACTCCTAGTGGTACTTTTATTTACCAAGGAAAATATGCAAAAGAACTTATTAAAAAGTTTGGCCTAGAAAATTCCAAAGCAATGGGTACACCAATGCATCCCAACACAAAACTTGAAAAGGATGATGATGGTCAAGATGTGGATGAAACAAGGTATAGGGGAATGATAGGTTCACTCATGTACCTTACCTCCTCTAGACCGGATATTGTTCAAAGTGTGGGTGTATGTTCAAGATTTCAATCTCACCCAAAAGAATCCCATCTTACGGCTGTTAAACGCATCATTAGATACATTAAGGGGACTTGTGATTGTGGCTTGTGGTATCCTAAATCTGATGAATTTTGTGCAGTAGGGTTCTGTGATGCAGATTATGCGGGAGATAGAGTGGATAGAAGAAGCACGTCCGGCATGTGTTGCTTCCTTGGAAGCTCACTGAACATGTGGTCAAGCAAGAAACAAGCCACAGTGGCTTTATCCACAGCTGAAGCAGAATACATTTCCGCATCTGCATGTTGCACACAATTAATTTGGTTAAAAACACAATTGGAAGATTACAAATTAAAAATCAGTAGTATACCCCTATTTCGTGATAATATGAGTGCAATAAATATTTCAAAAAATCCTGTTTTGCACTCAAGAACCAAGCACATTGAGATAAAGTATCATTTTATTAGGGAACATGTGCAAAAGGGTACTATTGATATTCAATTTGTAAAATCAGAAGACCAAATTGCTGATATTTTTACAAAACCCCTCTGTGAAGACAGATTCTGTACCTTGAGAAAAAGCTTAGGAATGTTTGATTTAAGTTTCATTGAAAATTTGTGAATATTTGACTCTACTCAGTTTTTGCTCGTAGGTTTGGATGAGAAACAATAAATGGCAGAATGGAAGAGCTGTGGTCAAGGGGGAGGCAACGCAGAATTCGAATTTTATGGGCCCCACCAAAAATTCTTTGACCCCACCATGACAGTTTTGTTAGTTTCATTTCTTTTGAAAAATTAAATCAACAAAATCCCTTGGTTGTCTCATCAAATCTTGTTGGAAGAAGCATGTTGTCAAATCAAATCTTTCCCTCCAACTAATCCCTTGATTTAGGGAAACCTCTTTTCAGTTTTTGAAACTCCCATGGATAATAACCGCTCTCTTAATGGGTAATAACTCCTCTCATTCTCTCTCCAATTAAGCATTTAATGCTTCTCTAACCTCCCATCACTCACCTCACTATTCGGCCACCCTTTCATCTCCAACTTCCATCTCCATTGATCTCTTTCATTATGAAAAAGAAAACAGCCCCAAGAAAGAGTGAGAGAATTCGCCAATCTCAAAAACCTTCTACACCCCAATCACATACCCACATTCACATCCATTCCACCTCCTTCTCTTCTCTTTCACCCCCCTCCAAGAGAACCGAGACTATGAGGCGCAAAGTTATTGCTCAAAAATCTTCTGGAAGAAGGAAGAGCGAGAAGGCGAAGGAGCCCAGCATTGAAGAGGAAGTAGAGGAGTCTCATACCTCACCTTCTCCATCATCGCCGAAAAGAACCTCTCCACATGTATCCGAAAAGAGTTCCAAAAAGACGAAGGGTTTCGAGTTCCATGAAACCAGAGAACCCGCAAACCTTGGGTCAATGGAGTTCAAGAACAAGTTTCACAAACAACACTCACATTTTGATCCTTCCAGGTTCTCTACGTGTGCTGCTTTTGAATTCCACAATGAAGTCCTGGAGAAACGGCATTTGTGTCTCTCTTATCTAGTGAATCTAAAATCTCTGTCATCCAAAGGACTCGATTTACAGCCCATGTTTGAAGGCCTTAAATGGTCACCTCTGCTTCATATTCATAAAATGGTGTACCCAGGGCTGGTTAGGCAGTTCTATGCAAATCTAAGGTTTATTGATGGCAGCCTTCACTCTTATGTGAAACGGGTTCAAATCATATTGGATTCTGAAACAATCTCTTCTGCCCTTGGATACATTGATGAAGGGCCAAAGGTTTATATGAGTGATAAATGGGACTCACATGTAGGAGTTACATACAAGCAAGTGATTCATCAAATCTGTGAAAATCTGTCTGGCCTAGATGGAACTGTTCCGACTCATAAGGCTTTGGGTCCAACTAACTCTCTGCTGCACCGCATCATAACTCACATTCTCACTCCTCAAAGTGGTTCTCACAACAGGGTAACTGTATCTGATTGTCTCATAATATTTGCTTTAGTTACTTCAACTCCTATTTCATTTAGCTATATTATGATTCGTCACATGTGGGAGTCTGTGAAAAGTACAAAAAAGGCCAATCTACCTTATGAAATGTTTCTTACATGCATTTTTGAGTACTTTAAGGTAGATTTAACCAATGAGGATGTAGAGAACCGTGTTTCCATGATCAGAGCAGGCGGAGCTGCAAAAAGAGGAAAGAAATCTGATGATGACTTTGAAGGCCGCCCAGAATCCTCAAAGACGATTGGTTCCCTCAGAGAGATTCTCACAGAATTCACCAATATGTCCGATCTCATGGTTCAATTTCACAAGTCTGCCCGCAAACTTGCTTATGAGAATGAATTGGCATGGAAGAAATGTCAAGAGAGGGTCAGTCTAATGTTGGAAAGTCTTGAAAAAGAAGCTGGCAGTGATGGCGCCGAGGAGGAACCTTACTTTAATCTTTTCGATGATTAACTCTCTGGTTACTATTTGATATTGGCACAATTTGGCTCAATTAGCTCTTTTGTTTTTTGTTAGGGTTGCAATTGATAATAGCTACCTAGGTGATACTTTGATGACACCATTTGGTTATGTTTTGGACTGTTATATGGCATATTCTGTTTTCTATAACAATGTTTTGTGCAGGTGCCCCCATGATGACAAAAGGGGGAGGAATTTAAGGTTCCAAAATTGAAATTGGAACGAAACAGGGGCTGGAGGAAAACAGGGGAACAGGGGATGAAATTTTCAAAATTGAAAATTCATGATCACCCTTGTTCAAAGAATGCATGTTGTTATTGCATTCACTATGGTTGCTGCTTAGTTTATCATGATGCATTCACTATGGTTGCTGCTTAGTTTATCAGGATTAATTAATGATCATTTGGCATTTGGTCTATAATGATGGTTGAATTATTTTAATGCTTGATTACTGATTCATCATTGATAAACTTTTTGGATTAAAAACTTATTTTTGGCAGTTCCTTTAAACTATGTAATAAAATTGCCCTGTTTGTTTGCTCAAATACTTTTCCATCATGTTGTTTTGCTCTGATATCTTTAACAGGAAAGGATTTGAAAAACATTTTGATAATTTTTGTATGAAATTGTTTGAGCAGTAAATCAGTTTATGATATCAAATAAGTTTTTTGATTATCAATTAAAACTGCTCATAAATCAAGCATTTAGCATCATAAAATATGCTAAATAACATTACTACTTGAAGCTTGATTTAAAAATGTTACAGGTTGAGTGCTTCCCTTGGTAACATAAGCATACATCAAGGGGGAGCATTGTGACATTTTGAAAGGGGAAGAAATTCAAATCAAAGGGAGTATTCTTTACTCAATCTCTAAATTTTTTCCCATTTCAATTTTAATAATGTTTATCATCAAGGGGGAGATTGATGAGTTTGGAAAACTCTAAACTAAATTGATGATGATCAAACATTATTAACAGCAAAATTATCAATCTAATCATGTGTTAATTAAATTAATTTTGCTGTGCAGGATTTTTCTATTGGGCCGAAAAATGAGTTTCTGGCTTAAGCCCAAAAAACCAGCCTTGTTGCATGATTATATACTAAGTGGCTGAAATTTTATATTGTTGGGCCAAGCTTGATGTTGCTTACAACCAAGCCCATGATTAATTTTTGATGAGAACCTCTTATGCTTGATCCGAAACAATTTTCATCAAGAAAGCAAATGTTAACCAAATGGGCCAGAATTTAAACAGTATCACTAAGCCCAATTTGTTATGCATGCATGGTCCGAAAGGAAAAATGGAATTGAGGCACAAAGATGAAAACCCAACTCATTGAACTTTGGTTGCATGCTTCCAACGGACTTCACATTAACTTATTATGGAATTCAAATTTTATAAAGAAAAGTTAATGCAGTCCTTGGGAATATGAAAGAGAAAAAGTCAAGTGATATGATGGAAATTAATGGTAGCTTACACGCTACTTCACAAGCTTGGAGAAATGCACCTAATTAATTTATCTATCATAACTCTCATAGCTTTGCTTTTCTCTTTCTTCTTTTTGCTTCTCTTCTTTTTTCGGTCCTTGTCCAGGAAACAATGGAAGAAGTGTTCTTCAACCAAGAAAAGGAAGAAGCTGCATGCATCAAGACCATCAAGCTAATGATGGCAAGAAAACATACTAAAATAAAAATGAGCTGTGGCTAAGATACTTACCAAATGTGGTCAGATTTGGTGAGGTTATCTTGAGCTTTCCATGCTCAAAAAGGAAGAAGAAGATCTCGGCCAACAAGGGAGATTCTTGAAGCATGGCTTGTCTTTGATTCTGCTCAACCACCACAGGGAGTAGCTAGAGTGGCGAAGTGATGGTTGAAGGCAGAGATTGAAGCAGATGAAGTCATCATCATCATGAAGCATCAAGGGCCAGAATTCCATCTTGGAGAGCAAGCCAAGGATGGAGAGCTCGGATTGATGAAGGGTGATGATCAAGAAAGGACTAGAGGTAATTGCATGTTGGTTAATGCATGGTTATCTCTTCTCTCTCTATGTGGCCGAACCGGTTTGTTGAAGGAGGAAGAAGTTGGTTCGGTTTTGGCTTCAATAAGTGGAGGCTCCCCTCTTCTATATTAAGGGTGGACAGCCACTGTTTGAAGCAAGGAGAAAATTTGAGAGTGCAAGGCACAGAGTTCTCAGAGCTACCTGAGCTAACAGTTTTCTCTTCTCCTTCAATGTATTCAGTTTTGTATTTTTCTGTTTAATTTTGTCATGTCTTGAGTCTCATGGTAAAAGGCAAACAGTGAGGTTTGTAATGAAAAAGCCATAGAGCGGAAAAAGGCAGAGAGTGCAAAATTAAAAGAAAAAGTCATAGATGTCTTAGAGTTCCTTTGTTCATCTATGTTGTGTTTCATGATTCTGTGGGAATCCCCTTGTAAGTTGGGTTAGCACTTTACAAGTTGTAATCAGATTGATTATAGTGAAATTCCATCATGTTTGTGATGGAGACTGGATGTAGGCTGCACTGCACTTAGCAGCTGAACCAGGATATATCTGGGTGTAATCTTTCCTCTCTCCAACTCCATTTCTGTTTTATACTGCACAGGAGCAAAAATCAAAATGTCTCGTGGCAAGTGACGAGCAAAAACAAAAAGTCTCGTGTCCAGAGACGAGCTAAAACAAAAAAGTCTCCCCTAAGTTCAGCAAGTGTTAGCAACATAAAAATGGGGCTAAGATTCAACCCCCCTTCTCTTAGCCACTGAAACCATCAAAATATACTTATATACCTCATTAAAATATAATGATATCAAATTTTCAATATACCAATTTGGCAATCATGACATGTAATTTGAATGAAATAAACCAAACAGTTTTATTATAGAGGACTAGAGGAGTGCTAAGGGCAGGAGGTTTAATGATTTGTAATTATCAATTAACTATGATTAATATTTTTAATAGTGTGAAATTATATTTAATGGTATTGAATTACTTACTATTTTTTTATTGATTAAGTATCGACCATATTTTAATAAAAATACTGGTCCCCTAAATTTTTTTTATTACATAGATATAATTAATGGTATAAACAACATTTTTTCACATAAAAATACATGAAAGTAATAATACTTTTTTGAAGTATTGCTTCCAGAGTCACAATTCGACTTTAACTACAAGATTTAGAATTTAAAGTTTTTTTTTTAATTTAGAGGTTTAAAATTTATGGTTTACAATTTAGAATTTAAGTTTAAGATTTAAGATTTTTGGGTTAAGATTTAGAAGATATGATTTAAGATTTAGGGTATACGGGATAAAATTTAACGTTGAATATTTATAAATGAATGTTTACAATTTAGGCTATATGTATTTAGTATTTAAAGTACTAATTTAAATAATTTTTTTGAAATAATTGTTGAAACTTATTAAAAATACAGTTAGAATATAATTACTTAATAATAAAAATTTTAATTAGTAGTATCTACTTTGAAAAAGATATTAATTTATTTATATATGTTAATGTATATACATAATTTAATTTATTTATATATAAATAATTGAATATATATTTATGTATGGATATATAATTATATATACATATTAAAATAAGTAGTTATTAATAAATATTTGGGAATTAAGTTTAATTTTTCATCTGTGAATAAAAAAAATTAATTCATGAAAAAAGAGAGTCTGGATTCTATGTGAGTTTAGTGGAATTATTTTGATGAGTATATATAGTCCTTTTGCAAGCTTAACAACTCACAAAAATATACGTTCAAAATTTGATAGGACATAAAAATATTGGGATCAATAGGTTAGTTTACAATCAAAATTTATTTTTACTTTCTCAAAATAGTTTAAACAAAAAATACAACTACAACCAGGCTCAATATCATTTTCAATAATTAGTTATAATAAACACAATTAACCAGCTTACTCTGTATACCACCATCACGTAATATTGATGTCAACATATGAAACATGTCAGTTACAATTAGCAAAGATTGTCTTTAACCACACTCTCTCTATACACTTGTCTCACAATCCTTTTGACAACACAAATATATAGGTGTAGAAGAAATCTTCCTTCTACACCATAGAACTCACCTCTTTTAAATTGGATGATATAAACCATCTCTAAACTTTATTTTTAAATTTTTCTTTCGAATTCTTATAGTCGTTATTGTTGAACTTTAATTTAGTCACAAGGTTATAATTTGTGTTTTAATTTTATATTTTAAAACTTTTATTTAATAATGACATTATAGATAGTATTTTTTGCTTTGTTATCTTATTTTTTATGTTGATTTAAATTATACAGGATGAGTGATTATGAAATAGATAATTATACTAAATATGAAGAACATGAAAAGGAAATACTACAACAAATGTAATGGCTGTGTGATTTTAATATATGTTTTACATTTATATGGGCTGGTTAGGAAGGCTCTGCACATGATTCAAGAATTTTTATGGAGGTTCTTCGAACAAAAAAGCTAATTTTCCACATCCACCAGAAGGTTAGTTATGTCATTTAAGTTTATTTTGATGTTACATTCATTTTCATGCTAATATCTGACTTGATTTTTGTATATTTTTTAATGTGTTTCAGGTAAATATTACTTAGTTGATGTTGGTTATCCAACTTTTAAGGGATTCTTAGGACCTTATCGTCATACAAGGTATCATATTCCACAATTTAGACTAGCACCAAACTTTAGATCAAACAATGAAAAGTTCAACTATTGTCATTCAAGTTTAAGGACAGTAATTGAAAGGACATTTGGAGTATGCAAAGCAAGATGGAAGATACTACAAAATATGCTATTAAGAGCTAAAGTTTAAATCCAGCGTGATATCATTGTGGCATGTTTCACCTTTCATAATTTTATAAGAATGATGGATTTTGATGACATAAGTATTTTGCAAAAGTTTAAAGATATTATTTCGTTACAAGCCAATGAAGATGATGGTACTATTGTAAGAAATGGTTCAACAAATTCTAAAATTAATGAATGGGAGGAACTAACACAAGAAGATGTTCGCGCAATAGAAGAAATAAGAAACAATATAAGAGATCAATTATCGGATCAAATAAATTAGTATAAGTAATTCTTTTTCTTTTATTATTATTAATAAACTCTTTTATGATTGAATATTCTTTTAACTAATTTTATTATTATAAAAGTACTTTTATATTTTGTATCCAAACAATAACATCTTTTAAATAAAATATCCAAACATAAAATCATTTTTATTTTGGTAAAAGATCTCTTAAAAAATGATCATTTAAAAAAGATATTTTCTGAGAATGGCGCCCAAACAAGCCCTAAGTGTATACAATTTTATTTCGAGAACTTTTATAGAGTTAGTGTTTTAACACGAGTAGACTGGATGATATTGAAGTAACACAGTTTAGGTTAGTTGGCAAGTTAGTAACACAAGTTAGGTGTATAATTTACTCATAGTGATAATTAGATAACTAATTACTTTGATTTGATTAGTTAATTAAATATTTTTGTTAGTTAATATTTTCTTTAAATTCGGAGAACATTTGTAAGTATTGGTTTTGTGTCCTGTTTATTGTGGTGGGATGTTTATCTGAGTTGCATTTTAGATTTGTTAGAATAGATTTGGACATGCTAGAAAACTTAGTTTTGAATCAAAAATTTATAAAAGTTTTTCTTTTAAACAGAGGCCTCGCTTGCCACTATCTAGATGGGTTAGTCACACACTTGCACCCCCGGACACCATCATCCTTTACCTGAGGGAGGTTGGGTTTGGCGACACGGTGTAGCTCAGAGACTTTGTATTTGACAACTCCCTGATCGTTGCATTCGTAGAGCACTGACGTTCGAAGACCCACACTTTTCGCCTGTCATGGGGTGAGTGCATTATCACCCTGTAGGACGTTGCGTACCACCTCGGGTTACACACACACGGGAAGCCAGTTGGTGGGTGCCTGCGTGACTTCTAGACTTGGTACCGACGACCAACATGGGAGTACGTGGAGGAGCTCTTGGGTGCCAGACCCCTACACGATCTGCAGTAGGATGTCTAGAGAAAGGAGTCGTTTAGCATCATGATATGGCTTCGGGACAGAGTTTGCCACATGCCTCCGAGTACCATGGATCCATCCACCCTCCAACAATACACTAGGTGTTACATCATGCTACTGATCGGTGGTTATCTAATGACCGACAAGTCCAACAATCAGGTGCATATTAAATGGTTGCCACTATTGGCTGACTTAGGGAGGTGCAGTGGTCTGTCGTGGGGTCCACTGTACTTGCATGGACGTACCACTCCTTGTGCCATGTAGCACATCGTGACACCACAGACATAGCCGGATGTACACCACTGCTAGTCTCGTGGATATACCACAGGATTTCACAGTGGTGTCCGCCGGAGAGGCAAATTCTGACTTTTTCCTTAGAAGAGAGGTAATTGCTATCGTTTAATGTTCTTGTCGATTTCTATTTATTCAATTCAAGTTTTACCTACACAGATTGACATAATTTGATTACTGCGTATGTTAACAGGTTGATCAGGATGACCCATCAGACTAGGGACCACCATGCACAGAAAGTCCTCTATTGACGTACAACGCTAGATCGGCTGCATTTGGACGGGGTATACCCTTATTTCTTACTTACTTGAATATGAAACGTTTGAGTACAATTATCGTATAAACGTTTGAGTATGATAATCGTACCGACCCTAGACTACATGACATTACTCCAGACTAGGTGAGATCCGACAGGGAGTGGAGGACTTGGTTGTATGTTGCCCCCTTAGTATGCTTCAATATTGTAGAGTTTCACCAGGCCGATCGGATGAAACGACATTTCAGAGGTGAGCAGCCAATTCCTGGCGATCCAATTAATGTCAACAAGTTTCTGACCACTACTGGACAGGGAGAGGATGTGTGGTGGCCTACTCGCCTTCAGGAGCGGTATGATGGTTTCAGAGCCCAGTTTGAGGAGGGACACATGATCTCCATTCAGCCTACCTCTAACGACAGGTCGATGCAGGAGTACTAGGTCTGGTACCAGCAGACCTACCAAGTTAGACATTTGTCCGGGGAGGATGTGCTTGATGACCCCAGACTTTCGACCTTCCCTGACGACGTCCAGCCCACACCTAGTCAGCCTAGGGATGTCCTCCACCTTCCACGAGATGTACCTGATTGCCGTAGGCATGCCAGCGACGTGCTACCCATATGGAAAGGGGTGGGAGGGACCCTGGAGGAGCTGCAGTGTCTCGATGAGAGCGCGTCAGAACCCGCTGGGAGAGGCTGGACGTTGACTCTGAGGAGGAGGCAGAGTATGCCCGACAGGAGGATGTTGGCGATATACCCTTTCACGCTGGGTGCCTCGTACATCGTTTAGGAGAGATCCATGGTGGATGAGATACAGTTCGATGAGGTATTTCAGGTTCAGACAGCTGACCAGCAGACCATGCAGTGGATTGCAGAATAGTTCTGCATGGCGAGGGAGCATGGTGCCGCCTATGGTGTAACTTTCTTTACCCCACCAGTGACTACCTCGGTTTGGGTGACTCAGATGTCCCCAGATGCCAGCTCCTCCTACGGACCAAATCTCTGGCCGGGTCTCAGTATGCTACACTTCCTTCCATTGACTACGGTCGACTGATGACTACCTCACATTGGTTACCTCCCCCACCTCAGTATCTATCACTGCCACCACACTTTCAGACCCAGGTGACTCATCAAGCACACCGGTACCTTCCATAGCCTCCTCCACCACCGTATGCATGCAATGGCCCTTCTACCACCACTGGCTCCTCAGAACCTGTGAGGTCTAATAAACCCTATTTGTAGGGTTTATCTTGTGTTAAGTTTAGAGAGTTTTATCATCTTTTTCCCACATTTATTCAATGAAATAGCATGGTTTTGTAACTTCTCCTTTAATTGTGCTTAAGAGTGAAAACATGCTTTTTAGGTCTTAAAATAGCTAAATTTAATTCACATTGATTCCATTAGATGCCTTGATATGTTTGTTAAGTGATTTCAGATTTAGGAGGCAAAGATTGGATCAAGGGAATGAAGGAAAAGCATGTAAAAATGGAGAGAACTCATGAAGAAATGAAGGAATCACAAAAGCTGTCAAGCCGACCTCTTCGCACTTAATCGACCATAACTTGAGCTACAGAGGTCTAAATGATGCGGTTCCAGTTGCGTTGGAAAGCTAACATCTGGGGCTTCAAAATGATATAAGATTTGCCATAGTTGCATTGCATTTAGGGGTGCGCACGCGTACTGTACACATACGCGCTGATGTTGCACGTGACCCACTTTAATGCAACTCGTGGCCAGCGATTTCTAGTGCATTTTGGGGCCCAATCCAACTCATTTATGATGCTATTTAACCCAAGGATTGAAGAGGTATGGGACACCTAGTTAGTTAGTGAGTTTTATTTTAGTTTTATCATGCTTTAGTTAGTTTCTAGAGAGAGAAGCTCTCTCTTCTCTTTAGAATTAGGAGTAGGTTAGATCTAGATTAGGAATTCTTAGATCTAGGTTAATTTCATGCTTTGATTTACTTTTCTTTTTGTAATTCTTCTTCTTCTCCATCTCCTCTTTCTAGTTTTGTCTTTAATTTTTGTAATTCTCTACTTTTATGTTGATGCACTTTCGTTCTTTAATTTTCCTTTTTATGCAATTTATGATTCATGTTCCTTTATTGTTGATTTGATTTTTTGTTGTTTAATTCCTTACAATTGAGTAGTGTAGATTTACTTTTCTTGCAATTTTATTATGCTTTCCTTTTATGCCTTCCAAGTGTTTGATGAAATGCTTGGTTGAATTTTAGAGTAGAATTTTATGCTCTTGGCTTGGGAAGGTAACTTAGGAACTCTTGAGTTACTAATGTCCAAGTGATTGAAGATTAGGAGCTATTAACTCTAGATCTCACTAATTGAATTGGTGGAGAGCTAGGACTTATGGACTTGGATTGATATAGCTCACTTGACTTTCTTTTACTACTAGTTAGAGGATGACTTAGTGGGATTGATCCTTGCCAATTCTCATGTTGTGGTTAGTAATAGGGATGGAGATCCTTGACCACCAACCCTTGCCAAGGCCTTTTTAGCTATTAGTTTACTTCCTTGCCATTTATTTTTCTTGTCTCTTATCAAAACCCCAAAACATACTCCATAACCAATAACAAGAACACTTTATTGCAATTCCTAGGGAGAACGACTCGAGGTTTGAATACTTGGATTTATAAATTTAGGAGTTTGTACTTGTGACAAACAATCTTTTGTATGAAAGGATTATTTGTTGGTTTAGAAACTATACTTGCAACGAGATTTCAATTGTAAAATTCTATACCACACAAAAATCCATTCATCAAGGTCGTAGACCACCTTGCCAGACCCAGCCTCCACCTTGTGGCACTGGGCATCGCCTTCATTACCCTAGGGACTAGCATCCATGATCGGCAGTATGTGTTGTTAGATTAGTTTGTAGTTTATCTTATATTACTCCAGAGTACAGTATTTTGTACCAAAATTTTACATTATAGTGATGATGTACTCCTTTATTTTTGTTTGTTTTATGTACCTTGTTTAACAAATTTTTTTAGTTACTATCCATGCCTTGATTAGGGTTATGTATGAAAATTATCGTAATAGACCATAAAACACAGGCAGTTCGATTGCTAAATAAAACAAAATAACAATGATACATAACATAACCTCAAATGAATAGCACGCTTCTAGTACATATGAAATGCAACACAAGTTATGCAATTGCTATGTATCCTCTATTGGTTGATTCGGACAACCCTTCTGAGTATGGCCTGTTTGCCGGCACATCCCGCACCATTTCTCTTGGTGCTCCACTTCGTTTATATCGCTATGAAACCTCGTAGAAACTGATCAGTCAATTGCCTTTCTACGCATGGCTGGATTAGGGTGCAAATGTTTTCCGTGCCACTCTGGCCAAAGCTTTTCGTCAAGAATCGGGAAAAACTCTACCTCATAAACCATGAACACAGACTCTTGAAGGTAGACTAAATGGACATATGGCCCCCACTCGACGCTGGTAGTAGCACAAGCAGCAAGTGCATGACGACAGGAGAAATGAAGTGACTAAAAAAGCCCGTAGTCACATGTCCCCGAGCTCACCCAAACACGAAATGAACCATGGCTCCAACCCTCAAACGGCTCTAATTCCTGTACCGAAAAAAATGAAGGTTCCTGTCGTAATATGTAACCTGATCTTCTGGATACCCTCTCTATTCTTTTCAACCGCAGCCTACAGGCACTGTGAATACCGATTACTCGCTGTCATTAGAGCATGCGCCTCCCTACCCTTCTGGACAAACAACTGCTACAATCTTTTGTACGTGCATCTAACAACAGCTGAAATGGGTAGATATCTTATACCCTTCAGAACTGCATTGATGCACTCGGATAGATTAGTTGTCATGTACCCAAACTAACATCCACCATTACAATGTTGCAACCATATTTCCTTATTAAATCTATCGGTCCAATCTGCCATCTCACGCGATAATGTCCTCAGAGCATCCATGTACCACTCATACCCAGCATTGCCCTCGGTTGACTTGAACCGAGACATGAAGTTCGTAGCCATGTGCCTGATACAATACGCATGGAATGCCCTAGGAGGCTACCAGAGGCTGTTATTGACTCTAAGTGTAGCCTTGATTACTTGGGATCTATCAGATATAATCAGTAGCCCTTCTTGCAGTGTCACATGGCATCTCAGATTGGTAAGGAAGAAGGACCATGACTCTGTACTCTCAGACTTAACAATGGTGAAGGCCACAGGGAGGATGTTACTGTTACCATCCTGTGCAACTGCAATTCGTGATGCTCCACCATATTTGCCATACAAGTGTGTGCCATCTACGGAGACGAACGACTTACAATGCTTGAAAGCTTCAATGTAGGGAGGGTATGACCAAAAGACCTTGTCAAACTGACTGTAGTCGTGCACCATCAAGTGACCATCATAATACGGCACCACACTGGTGTCACATACCGTGCCAAGGAGACAACTCTAAAATGCTTGGAGCAACCGCGACACCTTGTTGTACAACTCCTCCCAATCACCATATATATGCGCAATTGCCTTTTGTTTTGCCATCCAAAGCTTCCTGTATGATGTCTTGAAGTGATAGCTCTGTCTCATTATACTATGTAGAACAAGAATGGTCACTGATGAACTGGAATGTACGAGTGGTAGGATGATTTTACATATGAGGTTGCTGTCCAGCTATCGACGATCTTGTGGCATGGTGGGGGCCAGACACGTATGTGGTCTGCCAAATTTATACACTTCCCTAACCATTTTAAATATGGTTGAATTAAAATCTAACCAAAATAAGAACGATGAAGAAGATAACAAATTAAAATACAATAACACTCACCAATGATTTTGTCGGAGGGCGACATGGAGATTCCAAGGATAACCATCCATAAATTGTCGGCAATGTACATGGTACTTTAACCGAACTGACTCAACTACCCGATAGTCGGCACTTCTCCAAATACTGTAATTCTTCACGCCTTGTAGCACTACCTCTCTGCTATTGAACCTATGACTAACTCGAAACTCCATACCACCATCGGTGTTGTAATCATTGGCCCCATATTCGAATACGAAGTTTCCTCGTGCATTGTATCCAAATCCAATATATGGTAGTGGCTGGGTACAGATGATAACTCTGGAATTGGACGCGGAGCAGGCAAAAGGTATCGAACTGATCCACCAATAGGAGTCTCAGGTATAAACTTATCATCGTCGTCATCGTTAGAGGAACCACTTTCGTGGCTATCGGCAACGTACTCTTTGTCGAGTTCCTCGTCCTCAACGTCTATGTTCTGTACTGGACTAGCACAATGCAATGGTCGTGGTGCGTGCAGAGGGTCATCCGATACAAAGTTCGAGCCACCAGCACCACCACCACTAACATCACAAACCTCTACAGAAAACTCCATCACTTGTTCAACCATAATTCTGTCGTGCATGTCAAACATTAGGCGCACATACTCATCGCTATTGAGCCAAAATAGATGAAACTGAAATACACCATTCTCCATCGGTGCTAGTATCCTATACCCAACTCTACCAACCTCTTTTCTCTCCCCACCACTGATATGTGTTAATATCATACTCTTTAACTCGGATAACAAATTTTCTCTTCGAGTTCAGAACAATGCAAGACTCTCACACGCAAATATAACCCGCGGTCATTATTTCTCATTTGACAATTGGATACACTATTACAACAAAGAAACCACTGTCACTAGACATTTTTGCTAAGTTTTTTGAAGAAAAACAAAAGAGAAAGAAGAATTGAGAGATTTTTGAGGAATACCAACGGTTTTTTTATCCTTTTATAAGGGGTTATTTTTGTTGTATTCTATCTCGTTGACTGTGTAAATGTTTTTTAATCCCACGTATCTGTAAACGAGATATGACTAAACGTGATATGAGTAAACAGATATTTTCCATGTATCATGTTTGTAAACGAAATAAGTCACTTAAGTCACTTAATGAAAATCGATAAATACCCTCAAATTAACGTATATTCGTAATTAAAATATTTATTTTGTTTATTTAAAAAAAAAATCCATTATAGGACCACTCAGTATTTTTATTCAGAATTTAAGGGTGTACATGGATCGGGTGAAATCAGGTTTGTCTTAATTCAGACCCGGCCTTAGATATATACCGGGCCTATTTTTTAGACTATAATCTGACCCTAGATCCGATAAAATCTATATCCATTCGAGCCACAATTATACTAGGTAAAAATCGGATAAAAACCAGATCTTTAATCATAATTTCATGCATCTTTGTTTCTCTTTCCTAGTTTCACAATTATTTTTATTAAAAATAAATAGATTAATTTATAATTAATATTACACAATAGTTAGAAAACACAAATTGAAGACAAAACGTATTATCTTCTTGATTGCTAATATGAGAGAAGCTCCAAATCTCCAAAAATTATTTCGTATGATGAAATTCATTTAGAAAAAAATAATAAATACTAATCAAATTTTAAAATTAAAGCATAATAATGAATCAATACTAATAACATCAAATATATAAGTCACATATAAATAACACAAAATATTGTGTATTAGTCTAAAGTCTTATACCTCTTAAACATAAAACAATAATTTTGGAATATGCATCCTCACCGGGCGAGGCCGGGTGATCCGAGGTATGGCTCGGATCCGGATGAAGTATTCTTCCAAGTGTTGTTTTTTGTCTCCGAGTCAAACTCGAGTCACTTTGGATCTGGGCCAGCATGTGCATCAATGTTTCGGATCCGGGCCGGGTACACCCTTTCAAATAGTTGATGGGATTCGATCATCTCTTTTGTTTTTTTATTTTGTTAAATGTGATTTTTTAACATATATTTTTTAAGTCAAATTAAAATAAAACATATGAAAAAATATATTAAATAATAAAAGATTATATTTTAAAAATAATTGTAAACAAATTAAAAAAATATATTATCATAGTTAATTAATAATTGTATTAAGTTATATACATACCATATTAAGATTTTTATTATTAATAATAGAATAATTACTCAAATATGAGGTTTTTAGAATTAGACACTTTAGTCTCACAATTTTTAAAATACACAAAAAAAAAATTTTTCACTTTAACTTTGGCAAACAAATCAGTCTTTGGCCTTGTTTCTCCGTCAATGACAAATGAAAAATGCTGACATAGAGACTTGGAATAGTACACGTGATAGTCAATTGTCCACGTGCGCAAACAAGACAAATTAGTCTCTAGGCCTTGTTACAAAGCTACGTTGTTTTTGAAAACCCTCCATTTTAAACTATTGACCAATTCACCATGAACGATCCAAGCGGCAACAACCCACCACCATTGCACATACTAGTGGTTCCGTTCCCATCACAAGGCCACATGATACCCACAAGCCAGCCTTCGCCATCACCATCACCATTTCTACCACCCCAAATAACCTCACCTTCCTCGACCCTCTCCTCTCTTCTTTCTCAGCCATCATCCACCTTCTTGGTCCTCCCTTTACCGTCACACTCATCTCTCCCTTCGGACGTAGAAAACTCTAAAAACATGCCAACTTCCATATCTTTCATCATGCTCTTTTTCTCCAATCTCTACAACTCTCTCTTCCAATGGTTCCACTCCTACCCTTTCCCTCCTTACCTCATCATCTCTAACATGTTCTCTGGCTGGACCCAAAATCTCGCCACCCACCTCAACATTTGCAAAATTGCCTTCTCCTATTTCAGATCCTTCGCTCTTTCCACCATGGCGGCAATGTAAATTTTTCTTTCCTTAAAATTCTCCCTCTGCAAGAATCCTACGCAAGGCTCTGGCTTCGTCTCTTGTTCCTGTTGATAGCGTCGTTGCTCTTTTGGACATATTCCAGTGACGGTAAGTATGCGAGCCATTGGATCTCACCGGAGATGTTACTGCTGCAGGCGAAGAAGTCACTGAAAGCGTTTAAGAGGTCAAGAAGTTCTTTATTGGAGACTGGTGAAGTAGGCTTGATGACATTCCTGGAGGTGAGATCACTGAGCCGAATGTGTTGAATTGGTCAAGGGTTCAAAATGAAAGGTCTCCAAAAAGCGACGTAGTTTTTGTAAAATGGTCCAAGGACTAATTTGTCTTATTTGCCCGTGTGGACAGCTGACTGTCATGCGTATAGTTCAAGCTTCTATGTCAGCATTTTCTGTTTGTTATTGGTGGAAAAACAAAGTCAGGGATTGATTTATCCGTCAGAGTTAAAAGTAGGAGAATTTTTTGTGTATTTCAAAAGATGGAAAATCAAAGTGTCCAATTCTAAAAATCGCAGGGACTGATTTAGGTAATTACTCTTAATAATACTATTAAGTAAACTAGATTCACTTACAACAATTTCTACTAAGAAATTTATTAAAATAAAATTTTAGAACTAATTTCATAAATATATCATCTTGTCTACTAATCTTAATTAAATCTATTAGAAAAGAAATATAAATGCAAGTATTTAAAATACCTTTTGGTGGGATATCGCAGCAAATATGCAATGAGGCATCAATCAATCTAAGGATTATAAATATATTTTCGGAGATCGATGCGACGTTTATATACATCTCTGAAAATTTTCTTTTTAAAGTAAATATCCTTTTTAGTTTCCGACCATTTGCTCTTGGGATATCACACCCCTTAATCATCCTTAAATTTCATAACGATCCTCACTCACACATGAAATTGTACAAATTGCCTCTTGCAATTGGTTGACAAACGGTTGCCATGATAATGTGCCAGGCCGTGTCTGATGATCATGAATTTGTTCATTGTTGTTTCAAGGAGTAACCATCCTTCCATTTCAGAATTTAAAATGTCATTTTATGGTATCCCTTAATATCTCCTAACCTCTTTGAACTTCCATAATTCTCCTTCTTTTTACTCCCTCGTTCATAGAAATTTTTTTACATGTCATCTTCCATCCCTATTTCCCTTTAAAACATAGCAGCAACATTGAAAGTGGTAAGCCTCGTAAGAACTCGTTAATGGACATTGAGTAGGAGTTGATGGCATTGTCTCTGCGACATTTGTGCAAGGTTAGTTTCCTCTATTTCAATTTAATTGTTTCTTCATGATCGTGAATTTGTTGTATCAAATGAGAACTTCTATTTCATGTGTTTTATTTTGCATTTTTGTTCAAACTTGGTTAAGCCATGAATTGTAATGCAGTAAAAAACTGTAGTTGCTTAGGGTTTATTAATGATAAATTTTTAGAATTTTATTATTTTAGACATATAAAATTCTCGTGAAATAGGTTTTATATTTTTTGTTATTTGTTTTGGAAAAAACTTTAAGGGAATTATGTTAAATGTGTTGCAGATGTTCATGTTTGTTATTCTTATATTTAATTATGATGGGGGATTTGTAAGATGAGCAAATAGTGAGCTTTGCTACTCAGAGAAAAAAGTGGATAAATTATCTTCATTGGGCATCAATTTTGTTAATAAGAAGGATTTGGAGGAACTTTTGAAGGAATTAGGATATTTGGAGTACAAAATAATGTAATGGCATTATCCAACTGCTATTGAATTTGAAATTGGCTTACATATACTTGTTAGTGACAAGGAAATCAACGAGATATGTGAGTCCACTCTAAGCTATAATCTAAATGAATTTATCATTTACTTTGACCATTCGATGAATCAACCAATTGTTATTGAAGATCTTATGGTGGATGAGGTTGTTTCTGAAGATGAACCTATGTTGATTATAGAATCATCATTTTCTCACGATTCATATGAGAGTGGAAAGGATGAGGCTTGTAAGGTATGAAAGAGATACTATTGAGGACTTTCCAAAAGTTCGGAGAAAGAAGGAAAAAAAAAAGAAATGTGCCTCACCAAGAAAGAATAGTAATAAAAGGTCATCTTGGATGTACACTAATAAGAGGAGGAAAAAGCATTTTCAAACGCTAAAAAAGGATGTGAAGCTAGTAGTGGGACTAGTAGTGGGATAGAAGTGTAGCAGATAATGGAGAAAGAGGGGGCAAAGGACAAATTAGTGGAGGAGGTAATAAGCCACAAGGGAATATTATAAGAGGCCCAACTATCATCTTCTCTAGCGCTGTACTCATCGATGCTTCTCTGGTACTGCAATCCTCATCACTTCTTCGGCTTCAATGCTTGCTTGCTTAGTTCCTTGGCTTCACTATGGCACGTGCTTCACTCCTTGGTTTCTTCGGTGCCATCGTCTTCTTGTTCGTCACCATGGGTCTATTCCTCCCTTCGCTTCACTCCACCATCTTTTCCTACTCTGCTTTGATCTGATGATTTGTTTCCTTTAATTTTCCTCCTAAATCTTCCAATTTTTTATTTTTCTGTTCTATCTTTGATATTGTGTTATGTTATTAAGTTATGTTTATGTGATTCAAGTTTTGTGATTGAATGCTCACTTTAGTTTTGTTATTAATTTTTTTGTTAATATTTTTTAAAAGAGTTATTGTTTATATTCTATGCATAAATTTTTTCCTTTTTTTCCAATTTTTGTTCCTTTTTTTAATTTTTTTAAAAGTAAGTATTATTCGGATACTCAATTACCCAAAGCGATCCAACCCATAATTAATTGTTTTGGATTAGTTCGAGTCCGGTATAAAAAATATCTAACTCAATTCAAACCGACCCAATTACATTTAGTTTTAGTTTATCCCTGAATCTAATATAACCCGACTCGTTTACACCTCTAGTTGATGGAGAGGCTAACCAGGAAAGCCCAATTGGTGACAAACCAGGTGAGAGCAGTGATAAAGTGTATGAGTATGCCATTACAATAAGCATAAGTTAAATTATCGATCCCATAAGTGTCTGTTTTTGGGCTATGCTCCTCAACATAAGGGATTCAATAGTGTTATTCCCCTAATAGAAAAATTTATTACCTCTCTATTTGAAACTCATAATCCACCTCATACATCATCAAGCTCTATTACTCCACACACTAGCATTCCATCATTTACCCCTTATATTTTATCTGCATTGCCACCTCACAACCCTATCCATTTGCATTCATCTCATGAGTTTTTCACTATTGCATCATCAACTAATACCATTGCATCGTCAAATTCTAATATTGGCATTTATGGGGTTGACACTCATCCCCCACCCCTATAGTTGATCCTGTCCTTCAATTAGCCTTTAATACACACCTATGGTCACTCAATCCAAATCTAGCAATAACAAACCAAAAGTTTACTATCAATGTTGCTTTGGACCTCACTTTACACACACCTACCTCTGTCCAACAGGCTTTGTCTAGTCCCTATTAGGCTAAAGCAATGGAGGAGGAATATCAAGCCCTTTTAAAAAATTAGACTTGGGATTTAGTAGATTATCCCTTTAATAAAACTATCATTGGTTTGCCTTTCAACTATTAGACTTATTCTTTCCGTGGAATATTCCCAAGGGTGGTTTTTGAAGCAATATGACTTCAATAATGCATTCCTTAATGAGGAACTTTCTAAACCTGTTTTTACGAAAAGGTTTATTAGGACATATGTTAAGTTTACAAATTAAAATTTTTTTATTAACAATATAAAAAATTTAAATTTTTAATGCATTTGTTTTGTATTCATTAAATGAAAATATTTAAAATTTTTTACTAATGGTAAGTTTATTATGTGCCCTTACATACCACATATTAGCTAAACTCTTTACGAATTACCACCTGGATTGCTATCTAGTAATTCAAATTAAGTTTACAAACTCAAGAAATTCCTTTATGGCCTCAAACAAGCGTTGCGAGCTTGGTACACAAAATTGAGCTCTAGTTTAGCTAAATTTGGTTTCAAACCTACTAAGTTTGACACATCTTTGTTCACCTGATTCACTCACAATTCAAGTACATTTATTCTTGTATATGTGGATGATATGGTCATCACTGGTAACAATTCTAATCAAATTGATTTTGTAATATCTCAACTCAAAAGTGTCTTCTCTTTAAAGAAACTTGGCCCTTTGAACTATTTTCTAGGTTTGGAAATTAATGAAACTAACTATAGTGATTTTCCTGTGTCTCAGAATAAGTACATTCGAAACTTACTAACTCGAGCTGGACTGGACAGACTCCAATGTTGTCTACATCAAAATTGACATATTCAGGCTCCAACCTGTTTGATCACCTACCTTATATCCCTCTATTGTTGGTGGACTGCAATATGCTACTCTCACCCACCCTGAGACCTCTTTCTCAGTGAATCGTGTGAACCAGTGTATGCAGCAACCTTTGAGGCATCATTGGGTGGTAGTTAAGCGTATCTTATAATATCTATCAAATTATAATATTGTTGCTTTTTCCTATTCGGACTGGGCCATCGACCTCGAACATTGGCATTCAACTTGTGGTTATTGCATCTACGTGGGGAGTAATGTTGTTAGCTGGTCCAGCAAAAAGCATGATACTGTAAGTCATTCCTCTAAAATTTACGTGGTTTAGATGATTACAGTAACTGCTTCTGAAGTTAGTCTCCAAAATTTACTCCAGGAGCTGCATGTGCCATCCTCGATAACTCCTATTATTTATTGTGATAACTTGAATGCGTGTTTGTTGGCTCCAAATCCTATTCTCCACAGTCTCACCAGGCATTTTGTCTGTGAACAGGTCACTAGGAAACAACTTATAGTCACTCACATTCCCTCTACCTTGCAAGTGGCAGACATCATAACTAAAGCTTTACCCACCACCAACTTCAAAAGATTCAAATCCAAACTCATGGTGTCTTACCTTCTACCCATGAGTTTGAGAGAGAATGTGGAGAATAATAGTAGTCATGTGTACAAGAATGTAAATACTATTGAGATAAATAACTTTGTTAGTAATAGCTTGTCAAACTCTGTGACTTAGCATTAGGATATGATTAGTTTTGTATATATAGTATATATATTATTGTATAAGACTCAACAGAGTATACTTTTCAATTTTGATCCAAATACAATATTTTTTTCTACATCTATCTATCTATCTATCTATCTATCTATCTATCTATCTCTCTCTCTTTCTCTCTTTCTCTCTCTCTCTCTCTCTCTCTCTCTCTCTCTCTCTCTCTCTCTCTTATTAACTCATTATTGTTGAAGATTTTGACTGGGTGTAATTGTTCATGTTGTTAAGGTGTACCATGTGTCCATGCTATGGCAGCCATATTTAAGGGTGATGGTAAAAGCTACAGAGGACTTTGTGTCTCCATTCTTCATCGCGGAGGCTATCAAAACTTATGAAATGTGCATAAACCATGTTAATAGTGAAGAATACTAACAACCATCTGGTTCCATCAAATAGCTTCCATCGAGAATTGTGAGGCCAGCTGGTTACCTAAGGGAGAAGATGACTGAAACTGCTCAACCTCCTCTGCCAACAAACCTAGACAAAGTCAAAAGAACCTTTTAAGTTACCTGTAACGACTACTGTGGAAAGAAGGGTCATTACTTCAAAAG
Source organism: Arachis hypogaea (assembly GCF_003086295.3). Taxonomy (NCBI): domain Eukaryota; kingdom Viridiplantae; phylum Streptophyta; class Magnoliopsida; order Fabales; family Fabaceae; genus Arachis; species Arachis hypogaea. The sequence goes on along the minus strand of NC_092049.1, from coordinate 130,137,867 downwards.
AAAAAAAAAAAGAACAAAAAAGAAGGAAAAGAAGGCCCACTTTTGGCTATTGTACCCAGTACTGCACCTCTAGCTCCTTCCCCTCATGGAAACCAACTATCTCTGGTACCTATTTTTGTTAAAGTTATGAAGATGTTCATATATATTTTAAGTGATCGTAAGGTAGTCAATTTGTAATTGTTTTCAAGATGGTGCCATTATTCAAAATTAGAACATTATTGCAGCTGAAAAACCTATAAGAAAGGAAATTATGGTAAGGTTTAAATGAATTGTCATTCTAGTAGCATTTGAATTTGATTTCAAGCAATTCTTAAATTTATTGGGACTAAAATAAGCTAAGTTGAAAAATAATGAGAAAAAATGCCAAAGAAGCCCAATGTGGCACATGATGTACAAGAAGAAATTCCTGTCTCTCAATCTGCACCTACTACAATGGTAAATTGTTCTTTAAATTTGACCTCAATGCACCTTTTGTTGTAGTACAACTATGCCTTAGTTTGAGTGTATTTTGGGCTTCTTTTTTGGTCTAGGGATAGGAAATGAAGCTACACCACCAATCGTATCCTCCACCATGGTTCAGCCCAAACAAAGGATCTTCAAGCCACTATCCCAGTCTGTACCAACACACCTTACATTAGCCCAACCTGCAATAACTCACCCTGCATCAAGTTAGTATATACAAAAAAAAATTAGCCATGATGCCATTTCCAAAGAGATAATGATAGCAGTTAATGGAACAACTTTCCCAGTACTCTACTCTTCAAGTTCATTTCAGCTCCAAAAATTCAAGTCTCCTAGGTAGAATTAAATTGCTTAGGATAGTTAGTACCTTTTGAGAAGTTATGGATTTGGTATTTCTGTTTGACACTTTTGTGGTTTTGGTGTGCTATTGTGAAGTTTGGACAAAAGTTATGTTTGACATTTTCTAATGTAGTCTGCTATTGTCATGTTTGGACAAATTCTAATGTAGGTCTCACTACATGAAAAACGTCGAGTACTGTCGAATTTACCATCAGAAAATTGAATAAAATCTAACAGTAAATCTTTACTGTCGAATTTTGTACTGGTATTTATCTGACGGAATAAACCTCGCCGGTAACATAATACCGGCGGGTTTTTTTTGTCCAACGGTAATTTCTGTCGGATTTAAAGACGGAATATAGATGGTAAGAAAACAAAATCTATTGAATGTTACTGTCAAATATTTTCTGATGGTAACGGTGGCATCATATAATACGTCTTTGCGCCATCTTACCAGTGGATTAATCCAACAGTAATGCCAACGAAAATGTTTTAAATTCTTTTTACAAAAATTAACTGTGCTGTTACCATCGGTATATTCCAACAATAATTCCGACGGTAGTCTTCATTATTTTTTTTAGTAATCTTTTTCCGTCCATTTATAATATACCCTGATAATTAATAATTGAAACAGTGCTTTAAAGCTGGTGTGAAATATAACAAATATAAACTAAAAATACGAAATAATGGTAATTGAAATATCTAAAACAATGCTAATTATATTACATTCTTCTCAAAGTTTGGTAAAGAAATACATATCATAGAACTATATTTACATTAACCCTATTCATATTTATCATCTTCTTTCTTTGGTTTGCCATCCTCCTCTGCCGAGATAGTTTCCTGATCATCGAACCCGTCTTCCTCTTTTTCGTCGCCATCGACCCCATCTTCTTCTTGAAGATCGTCGTCCTTTGGTGGTAGTGCATCGAGATCTATTCTAAGGTCAATGATGTCATCATCTATAATAGCCGACCTAAGGGTGATCGGCTCACCGGTATCAACAACCGTAAGGAGTTGGGTCATCAATCTGGTAAGGTTCCTAAGCTTCTATCCTATCATCAGACCCAATGCAGACTCTTGGCTTAGTTTTAACCACAACCACCCAACTAGACTTGCATGAACTCGGATAAGACAAATAGTATACCTTTCGTGAATTTTGAGGTAGAATAAAAAGATCGCAGTGCCTATATTTCCTAGTTACATTAACTTTAGTAATATCATAATCCTTGTGCTTTCGTGTTCCTTGTTGCGAACTTGGATCATACCATTCACATTCAAACTGTAACACCTTACTACACAGAGCTTTATGCTTAGTCGTAAATCAGAGGTGGTGGAGTATTACGACCTCTAAATGAAAAAGTACATATGTATATATATTTGAAAGATAGTTTAACTAGGAGCCTTAAAAGAAAGGATAAGCAAAACAAAACAGGAATCGTGTCACTCTTGAAACGTTAAGAATAGAAAGCTCGATACAGAAAACCAAAAACATAGATAAAATATACATAGGATTCCAAAGGAAATACATAACACATACTAGTCTTGACCTGCGAAGCAAAGGCCGGCTATATATATATATCCCAAAAGACAACCAAAAGATAATCATGCTTCTCTAAAATCAACCTCTAAGAGGGATATACATAAGTTCATATACAAAAGTAGAGAATATACATATACTAATACACAAAACATAAACACAAAAGACTCTTCGCTTCCCAGAGAGCAAACCAGCATGCTCAGCAAGATGCATCACATCCTGTATCTGAAAAATACAAATTTCCAAAACGAGTGAGAACCAGAAGGTTCTCAACAGGTTAACAATTCCAAATAGAGATGATGTAAAACTATACAAACCCACTAAGCAATCCTAAACTCCAACAAACAAAATCCAAGCCTAGAGTCATGCTAATCCAAAACAGGGTAAACATACTACATACTTTTCTATGTCAATGATCTACAATCTCAAGTTGTCTCCAACGCTCCTCTCAGCCTTTCTATTTCCACTTCAATACCACAGAACTTTGGTATTGAACTCAGTAAATGTTCAGTAGAGGCAAACACAAATCAAGGACAATTACAATATATATAGCAAATAACAGTTAAGTAGATTTATACACAAAGGCAATCCAAGTACAAGATGCACATTCAAACAATTTCACATAAATACACATAATGCATGCCTGCCCTATTCGCCATGAGGTAACGTGTCGGTTATACTGCCAGAACCCGACACATCCGGTAGCTAACTCGGACATCATCTCTCTTTTGCGCATCCTAGGAAGCATATAATCCGGGGATTAGTGCCCTACCACCTTCTCCTGGAGGCGGACATCAGAGGGCATAAATTAGGGGATGAGTGTCCTACCACCTTCCCCTAGTGAGGTCGTACCCTACAGATCGGGAAATTAGTGCCCTACCACCTTGCAGATAGATAGAACCAAGAACAAGCGAGATCTACCACCGTCCTTGCCACGTCCTTACCAAAAGTAAACAGCAGTCAATATGCAAGCGGGTTATACCACTGACCTTGCCAGAATTCATCTCAGTTCAGCATACAAGCAGGATTCGACTTCAGCCCTTGCCAGTACATTGAATCAGATCACAGTCATCCTCATTATTCATATCTTGAGTCAATATAGTATTCAGTAAGTTCATTAATTACAAGGTTTCATCAACTCATCATTAATCTTGACATTTTAATCCACAATCTTATTCAAACTTATCAATTTCATCCATTAAATATGCTCACACTCATTTTGAAACCTAAATACTAGTTAGCGGACCTTAAACAGGGGTTACAGAGGTGAAAAAGCATATTGGATAGGCAAAAATAGTTAAAATCAACATTTTCTAAAAAACAGGATAGTTGTGTGTACACATGCCTCGTGCGTATGCACGAGTCCCCTTTGGCACGTACACATGGAACAAATACGAACTTCTGTAATACAAGTTGTGCGTACGCATGGTACGCATAACTTGGCTTTTGTGCGTACGCATGGTATACACACAATACTCTTTGAATTTTGTAACACCCATCATGCGTACACGAGTCGTGCGTACGCATGACCTTATTTTTCTGCAACTTCTGCAGAATTCAGTTTTTTTAACCATAATTTCAAACGTGCATAACTTTTTCATTAAAAATCATTTTTCATCCGTTTTTCAAACGTCATAAACTAAACAAATCCAATTTTCACTTAAAATAAGTTCCACAAAATTTAAGAGTCCGAGAACCAAGTTATGCCCCGTGCCCTCGTCGAAATTGGTTAAAAATTTGTTATTACCAAATTTTATACCATTACTCAATCTCACCAAATTCTCAATCCAATTTGATTCAAACCATTTTCTTACCATTTCTAAGCCTTCCAAATACTCATTCACCAATTTCCAACTATTTCAAGCCTAACCAACACCATTCTAATTCATTTAGTACATTCCATCATTACATCCATTTTACAACAACAATACACAAAACTCATAATTCCAACATTCACAACAAAAAAAATCAATCATCTAACTCATTATTATTATTATTTCCATCAATTTACGATTTGGTACACCAATGCTTACCTCAAATTACCAATTAGGAGATTTCTCACCCTATCACGGTCTCTGACCTAATTTTCACATCAATCATCATCATAATCAATAATACCATCAATTCACAATATCACAACCAATTAAAATCATGCATACATATACATACATCCATTCAACTAATCACAATAACATCCAATTTCAATCCAATCCTATCTTGGGGGCAATTAACCTAGGCATTCACATAACTTTACATAATTCCTACCCGAAACTAAAACCCGTACCTCTTGATGGTAGTTCCGCCAACACTTGGCTTTCCTCTAGGCAACTCCAACGCCCACCAAAACCTCACCACTTCGATTCGCAACTCAACTCCACACCAAATCAACGCCGACAAAACCAATTCCAAATAAGCCAAGCTAATCCGTATAATTTAATCACAACAATAGCTCAATATTCACACTAGGGTTTTTATTCAAAATTAGGGATAACAAAGAGATTGAATTTTCTCACCTTGTATCACTCAATCTTGGTCCAAAATCCCACTTGAGATTGTGCTTGAGCTTCCTCTAAAGTATCACAAACGCGTGGTAGTAAACAGCTTGTCAATCGAGCTATGGATTGGAAGTTATGAGCAATTGAAGGAGATGATAAATAATACACCTAGGGTTCTCTTCTCCTCTCTTCTCTCTTCTTTGTGCTGAATGTGTGTGAATGAAAGAGGGAGTGTGCTGAATGTGCTAAGTGAGGGTGGTTATATGTGGGCCTTGGGCCCAAGTGTGGCCCAAGTTTGATTTTTGGCGTGTTTGACCTAACTTTGAGTCAAAACCTTTAAGATAAATGTTTTAATTCGTACTCGAAATGTTTTATCGCCCCAATTTATAAATTTTAAATTTTTTAACCTTATTTGCTCATAATTAATGTATTAATGATAACTTAACCGGGGTTTTACATCCTACCCACCTAAATAGAAATTTTGTCCTCAAAATTTAATTACTTGTAAACAGGTGAGGGTGATCCTTCTTCGTATCGGATTCGAGCTCCCATGTATACTCTTCCATTCCAGCTCGACTCCAGGCCACTTCCATCAACGGAACTTCCTTTTCATGAAGTCTCTTGACACTAGTTCAGAATCTAACAGGTGTGATTCTATGGCCTCATATCCACACAACACCAAATCCCGCTCTAGTCCTCGGCACACCTGACACAAGGTCCATAGCGATACTTCCCACTTCCACTGTAGAATCTCCAGAGATTGCAATGTTCCAGATAGCTTTTGGTGCTCAATCTTCTCTTTCTGACACGTCAAACACTTCTTGTCTCAAATCTCTCAATTCGGTGCACAGATCCCCTTCTTGTACCTCCAAATTCATTCTCTACCTTGGGTAACCTCTCCTTCTTTTCTCTGCTCAATCACTTGCACCATCTTCTGTAGCTCCTAGCTATACTGCTGAGCTTCCTTAATATCAATCTTGAAGTTGCTAGAGATATACGGCTGGTTCAAGCATACACTCCCAGCCGCCTCTTTAACACCCAAGTTAAGATCCGTAAACTGACTCAACAACTCTTCGTCCTTAATCACCATCCAAGCAATGCTCAAAGATTTTCTACTTAACACATCCACCACCACAATAGCTTTCCCCGAGTGATAATTCAATTTGAAGTCATAGTCTTTCAACATCTCCATCCACCCCGTTTGATGCATAATCAGCACAAACACAACAGCAGCAAGCTTTAGGTGCAAGTCGGATAGTTCACTTCATGCGGCCTTAACTGTCACGAGGCATAAGCCACAACATTCTGGTGATGCATCAGCACACACCCTAGACCCTTCATGAAGAGTCACATTAAACCTCAAACGGTTCACGTGGTTCAGGCAACACAAGCACTGGCGCTGTAGTTAATCCCTACTTCAGAATTTAGAAACTCTTCTCACAGTCGGACATCCATACAAAAAGGTGCATCCTTGCGAGTTGACTTAGTCATGGGCAATGCAATTTGCAAAAATCAAAGCTTCACAACTCCTCGTGATGTCGCATACTTACAAGTTTCATCTCCCGCATCCACAAGTCGTGTTCTAAGGAACTAACGTCTCGATGGTCACATCTAGGAATTGCACACGACATCGAAATAAGCTCAAGTTCATTTCGAAGGGATACTAAGATCAAAAGAGAACGAACAACACGTATGGTAGTAGCAAAAAATCAGGAGGAGATCTTGTATTGCGATCAAGCTAAGTCATAGAAGAACAATGAAATGCCCCAGGAAGAGAATTAAAGTGCATCTCAAGAAAGGAATCTAAATCAAGAATCCTAGATAGAGAGAACAAGGCATATCAAATAAGTCTCAGCTGATCTTAAAAAAATACAAGTCCCCGAGGATTCAAGGATCGCTTCATTATATTAGACAAGTTCAGGCTCACCTTGAAAGATACAAGATTCGTGCATGGATACATGCGAGTAAAGAATATGATTAGGAAGATGATCAAATCATTTTTCAAGAAAGAATCTGAGACAAAAAAAAACTTTAATGCAATTACAAAAGAAAAGATAAATTGAGTTGCAAAGATTCATTGGTTCTCTCTCTCTCTCTCTCTCTCTCTCTCTCTCTCTCTCTCTCTCTCATGAAGCCTCATGCTGTCGTCTTTCTTCATTACTAACAAAAACCGGTGCTTCGCACGGAAAAATACTTGATCGAATGAATTTCTTTTCCATTAGTTCCTCCAACTAAATCCTAAGTTCTACCATCTCTAACAGTGATATTTCATGTGGTTTCATTGAAAATAGTCCTGCTCCTGGCACTAGTTCTATTGCAAATTCTATCTCTCGAGAAAGGGAGAAAAATGTAGGTATATCCTAAGACTAAAATCACACTTTAGGGCGTTAATGCATCCTTAATTTTAACTCAAGGTCTCATCAAAATTCTCGACCTCCATAATTATGTTGTAACTAGAACCTCAATCGAATTCACGACCCTCAAGAAAATCACATAATCAAGACCTTTAGAGAGAACATTTGATACTAACTAAAATCAGACCTAATCATCATTAAAGGGTCCCTCAAACCCAATCAATATATCATACCAAATATTTCAAAATCCTCAACATCCACTAAAAACCAGTTATTTCATCAATTCAGCAATACTTTGAATCCGAGAATCGGATCTAACAGCATCAATTTAGTCCTGTTGTTGAGCTTGATTGGCATCTTGAGCCCTCTTACGGGGATAATCTATAGCCTTATGCCCTGGTAACCCGCACTTGAAACACCTTAACTCATCTGAATATGTCCTCGCCTACTTTCCCTTTCCATTTTTGCGGTGGTTGTCATTCCTTCGGTAATTGTTTTGCCCTGAGAATATGGAGGGATGTAACCGTTCTTTTTGAAATTATGGCTCCTTGGTGTAAAGCTCCTACCTTGCCTCATTCTGTAGGATTCTTGGCTGTCACTCTTAGCCAAAATAGTCTTCCTCGACTATTCTTCCACCACTTGTCTCTTGTTCACCAACTCAGAGAAAATTTAGACTTCCATAGGCCCCACAGCACTCAGAATATCACTTCGAAGTTCATCCTTATACTTTATACACTTTCACTCCTTATAATCCTCCAAAGCACCTTGACAAACCCTCAAAAACCGACAAAACTCTTCAAACATGCTAGTGTATTCTGCCACCGTCATTGAGCTTTGCTTCAGTTGCAGCAGCTCTAACTCTTTCGCGGCCCTAACCGAGTTTGGAAAATACTTCTTGTAAAATTTAACTTGGAAAGCCTCCCAAGATATCACAACATCTCCTTGCTACAGTAAACGACGAGCTCCTTGCCACTAGAACTGAGCTTCTCTCACTAATTGATATGTGGCAAACTCCACGTATTGATCCTCCGGAATGTGTTGAGCTTGCAGTGCTCTTTTATGGCCTGAAACCAGTTATCTGCCTCAATAGGGTGTGTGGTACCCCTAAAGATTAGTAGGTTTACCTTCAGAAAAGTAGCCAACGTCATCAGTCCTCCGTTAGGTCATTAGTTCCACTTCTGTTTTCGTTTTCAGCATTCTGTCCCAAAATCTCAACAGTAACTTGTATAGCAATAGTCATATTCTCCAACGTGACCATAAAATAGGCGAGTTGTTTGTCGCTTTGAGGTGACGAATAATCCCCGTTCGATTATTGTAAGTACTTATATGCTAGAACTATATTTAATTCATATTTTATTATTATGTTCTAATTGTACCATCTAAGGTTAATTTTTTTATATAAATAAATTAAATATTTTATTTATCAATATAAATAATTTAAAAAATATTTATTAATTTAAAATGATATTATTCATCTCATTTACACTCAAACAAGATAATTATAAATCTATCTTATTTGTAAACGAGATAAATTAATAATTATCTCGAGCATGATAGGTGTATTATTATAAATTTTAAAATAATCCAATTTTTTAGCGTATAGTTACTAATATCTTAAAACCTGTTTCAATACAATTTAATTTTATACAACGTTATCCATTTGAATTTTTTTTAATTCAATTAATACTCAAAAGAGTATATACAAATTTTTATTTCAATTAATACTTAAAAGAGTACATAAAAATCTAAAATTTAAAAATGTTGTTATTTATTAATTTAATTAATTTTATTTAAAAATATTTATTTAAATTTATTTTTAAATTTGTAACGAATACAAAAAAGACGTGTCTAACTATATTCAATTTCCAATCTTCGTTTGACCTCTTCTTTAGTTTTTCATGATATCTCCCAACTCGACAACTCGACAGGTCCAAGACTAATCTGCATCACCGCGGTACTGAACTCTATTTAAGGATTTGCCACTGACAAATGAGCCGCGGTACTGAACTCCATTTAAGGATTTGCCACTGGCGAATGAGTTGCTTCATACACAAAACGGGATTGGAATCCCCCAACACTTACTTAAACAGACTAGTGAGCTAACTATTAGACCAACCCAACTTAGTTAAAAGAAGACGTTTGACCTCTTCTTCCTTCACTTATTTAAATCCTTCATTTATTAGTTTTTATTTTCATTTATTTTTCTTCAATTTTCAAAATTAGATTTAAAATCGCATTCTATTTTAAATTATATCGGTTTAGTTTCTAAATCTACTCATATCTATCTAGCAATATTTGGAATTTTTCTACAAGAAAAAATAGAAACGTTAAATATATATCAAATAATTATTCAATAATATCTATACAATAAAATAGAAACGTTAAATATATATCAAATAATTATTCAATAATATCTATACAATAAAATAGAATGCATACAAACTAAATAAATTAGTGAAAAATGAATTTAAAAATCCTAACAAAAATATAAATTAAATATAATTTTTTCGTCCATCATTGTGGCTTATAATTTTATTATCTCCAAGATATTATTTCCAATCAATTTGGTATTTTGTAGCCTTGAAGTTTGATCAATCATAAATCATGAAATAAATCTTTTTTTTCAAGCATTAAATAAAACTTGAAAATAATAAAGGGCACTTATATATATAAAATAATTTAGGATAAATTAAAATATATTTTTTAGTTAAAATTTGCTAAAATTTTTAAAAATTCTTAAATTTTATTTTGTTTTAATTTTACTCAAAAAATTTTCGATTTGCATCAAATATATCCTTGACGGCTAATTTTTTAAAACAAACTTAGGACCATTTCAGCAACAATTTTACAAGAACAATATCAACACAAATAAATTAGAGATAGTTATTGTTCATACCCTGACCCGAGAATGAGGTTGGGTCCAACAAGGACAAAGGGCCGAATTTAGAGGAGGGCCCTCCATCCCTTACCCGAACTCTTGGAAGAGGTCGGACACTAACTAAGGAGTCCAAAACCCCGCATACCCAATAAGACGAGGTCACCGCTATCCATGTTAAATCATTAAGAAAGAAAATACTGGATGCAGAAGCGTACCTGAATTCATAAATATGAATCATGATCGGAAGAGTTTGGATTTTATGGTTCTTTCAATCTTCCTCAACCAAAGCCTTCTGTATCCCTAAGTGGCTGAATTGTAACTCTTCTAATGGGGAAAGAGCGACAAATGTAGCTTTCATATATTGGGGACCAAAACTCCGAAGGCACTATTTATATTTGAGCATATCACCCATTAAACCTTAAAGCCCAAATAAAATAGTATCTAAAATCCAAAAGATAATATATCTAAAATCCAAAAGATAATTATCTAAGGAACAAAAGATAATATCTGGTTTTATTCTCATTTAATTCTAAATCAAAAGTAATTATGACTTATTCAATTTAGCATTTATAATAATAAATGAGATCTTCATTATATAAGTCATTTAATTTGAAATAACATAATCTGTGATTATAATTAATATATGTATTGCCCATACACAAATTAGGAAATTAAAATAATTTCCTAACAATCTCCCACTTGGGCTATACATATATATTTTTCTTGACATAATCACATCTTACAAACTTTATGCACATATCTGAATGCTATTTCTCTCATTACTTTAACAATCTGGTCCGTTTCATACATTAGATATGGAACTAACGCAGCGTTTATCACATTAATGTCGTGACTGAACCACGACAATCACCATCCTAATATACTTAACGACATAGATCAAATTCGGATGAGTAATATGGAAATTACATGCCAAGTGATCTCATGCATGTCTATTTTCAGCTGGTCCAACTTTAAAACTTTATTGAGATCAAACACAATACAAATATTGCAAAATGAACATTTCGCATAACATGAAATAAACCATCAACTTAATTCTGCAGAAAAAATAACTCAATATCTATCATAGGACATATAGCATAAAATAAACTCCCACTAAACCAAGAATCACAAATATTGACACCCATTCGAGCAGTGTGCTCATGAAAGACTTTAGGGATCAATCTCTTGGTTAGTGAGTATGCTAGCATATACTCTGTTTTTATATGTTCTATGGAAATCTGTTTATCTTAACCTTTCTCCTTGACAACTAAGAGTTTAATGTTTATATGCTTCGATTTTGTCAAGCTCTTATTGTTATTTGAGTATAGTACTACTGACTTATTGTCACAAAATATCTTTAATGGCCTTTCAATGTCATCTACTATATGAAGCTCAGTGACAAAGTTTCGCAACCATATGCCATAAAATCAGAAACAGAGTACCCAATGATCTCCAAATTTTCTGATCTCCGATAAATAAGCATGTAATCCTTTGTTCTCTTCAGATAACGGATTACATGTTTAATAGCTATTCAATGATCCATGCCCAGATTGCTCAAGTATCTACCCAACACTCCCACTATAAATGATATATCGGGACGTGTGCAGACTTGAGCATACATTAAGCTCTCTAGTGTTAATGCATAAGGTTTATCATGCATTTCTATCCTCTCAAAATCATTTTTAGGGCATTGCTTGAGACTGAACTTGTCTCCTTTAGTTACGTGTGTGTCCATTGGTCTACAACTTTCCATGCCATATCTACTTAAAATCTTTTCGATATAGTTCTTTTGTAATAATCCAAGAATACCTTGAGAGTGATCTCTTAGTGTCTCAATTCCTAATACAAAAGAGGCATCATCAAGATCTTTCATTTCAAATTTGTTCGATAGAAATTTCTTAGTTTCATGCAACAAGCCTATATCGTTACTGGCAAGTAGAATGTCATCAACATATAAGACCAAAAATATGTATTTACTCCTACTGAACTTGTGGTATACACATTCATCTATAATATTTACCTCAAAACTATATGAAGTAATGACTTGATTAAACTTGTGATACCATTAACATGAAGATTATTTGAGACCATAGATAGATTTTCTCCTTTCTCTGTTGGATCTCCTTAATGACACTTCTTGAGGTTGTTGAGCTTGTTGTATAGGTTGGGATGGAGGAGGATTCTCATTATTTTTCTGTACTGTACAGCATCTTGAGCAACAATAATATTCTCATTGTTCTCTTATACTGCAACTGGATCTACAATAGGATTCTCATTGTGCTCTTGTACTATAACTGTATATTGAACAATAATAGGCACAAAGACCTGATCATTGTTAGTTATAGAATCCTCATCAAAAGCTACATTCCTAATATTTTTCCCCCCAAACTCAACATCCTCAAGAAATCTCGCATTTCCCGTTTTAAAATAGACCTTGATGTAGGATTGTAAAACTTGTACCCCCGTGAATGCTCAGCATAACCAACAAAGTAGCAACTAATTGTTCTTGAGTTCAATTTTCTTTTATGTGGCCTATAAGGTCGCGCCTCAGCTGGACATCCCCAAATAGGCAAATGATTTATACTAGGCCTTTTCCCAGTCTAAATTTCATATAGGATTTTGTTAACTGCTTTGCTTGACACCCTATTAAGGATGTACACTGCGATCTTTAAGGCTTCTCCCCAGAGTGATTCAGGCAAGGAAGAATGACTAATCATACTCCTCACCATGTCCTTAAGAGTTTGGTTCCTTCGCTCTGCAACACCATTCATGCTAGGTTTGCCTGGCATGGTGTATTGCGGAACAATACCACACTACTCTAGGAAAAGAGCAAAAGGCCCGAGACGTTGCTCACCTAAATCGTCATATCTTCCGTAGTATTCAATACCACGATCAGACTCGACAGCTTTAATTTTCTTTCCAAGTTGAAGTTCAACTTCAGCTTTGAAAGACTTGAAAACATCCAAGGTTTGGGACTTTTCATGAATTAATATAGATACCCGTAATGAGAGTAATCATCTATGAACGTAATAAAGTACCGTTATCCATTCCAAGAGACAGTAGGGAATGGGCCACATATATCGGTATGTATCAGTTCTAAGACATTTTTAACTCTATCGGCACCTAACCTCCTTTCGTTTGTCCTTTTTCCCTTTATGCACTCAATGCAGACTTCAAAGCCTGCCAAATTTAGGGGTCCAAGAATTCCATCCGACACGAGCCTCTGAATTCTCTGTTTAAAGATGTGACTTAGGCGTTTGTGCCATAATAATGCCGAATTCTTATTTAGTTTTTGTTTTGTACCTGTTTGTAGTATTTCATTATTATAGGAATTTAGGTCAAGCCTATATAGATTATCCACCAAATGACCAGAACAAATATTATTCGAATTATAAAAGAGACTGACTTTATTGTCTCTGAACGAACAAAAATAACCTGATTTATCCAAATGAGAAACAAAAATCAAATTTCATCTAAATGACGGCACATAAAATGTCTCTAATAAATCCAAGTAAAATCCACTCGTGGAACATAATTTAAAGGTTCCTATAGCTTCGACTGCAACTATATTGCCGTTTGCCACATAGATGTATCTTTCAGCATCACTTGGCGGTCGGCTCCACAGGCAACCCTACATAGTAACACTTACATGAGTAGTAGCAGCAGAATCTACCCACCAAGTATCAACAAGTGCATAACTTAAACTAGCCTCAGAACAAACAAAAGTAAGAATTATACCCTTCTTTACACGCCAAGTGGCATATTTGGTACAATCCTTCTTTATGTGTCCCACCTTCTTACAGAAGAAACAGGTTGAAACTTGATCCTGTTTCTTAGCCTTTTTCTGCTAAGAAGACATATCCACAGTAGTATCACACTTTCTTTTATACTGAGAAGATGAAGTCATGTGAGTACTTTCAATCTTATCTTGCTGTAGCCTCTCTTCTTCTTGCACACAGTGAGATATAAGCTCATTTAATGACCAAATGTCCTTCAGAGTGTTATAACTCACTTTGAATTGCCCAAAGTATGCAAGAAAGGAGATCAAAATGAAATGCTCGAGTAAGTCTTCATACAACTCTAACTTTAGTGCTTTTAATTTTGAAGCAAGATGAGACGTTTGCATAAGGTACTCCTTTATGTTCCTTTTACCTTTATACCTCATGGAGACAAGTTTTCTCAAAAGGCTATTTGCTTCCGCCTTTTCATTCTTAGAAAAGAATTTTTTTTAATATCTTTTAGGAACTATTTGGCATCTTTATCCTCAGTAATTAAGTCCCGAAATGCCTCAGAAATTGAGCGCTTCATGATCATAATGCTCATTCGATTGGATATCTTCCACTTTTCTATTTTAACCTCATTGAGATTTTCTAGAATAGAAGTGGGTTTCTCCTCTCGAAAGAGCTATATCCAGATCCATACAACCGAGGACAATCTCCACGGTATCCTTCTAAACTTTAAAGTTTGAACCATTCAGCATAGGAATACTTCTAATTTGTGCAGAAACATTGGTAGCTAAAGCCATAGTTTCTGAATTAGAACAAAAGTAACATGCAGTAAACATTAGTTAAATAACGGAAAAAAGTCCATATTGAATGGTGCACGAAATTGTGATCATCAATGACGCCAACAACTTGGTACGCACAATTGTAATCTCAACTCTTTATCACAACTCCGCACAACTAACCAGCAAGTGCATTGGGTCGTCCAAGTAATAAACCTTACGCGAGTAAGGGTCGATCCCACGGAGATTGTCGGCTTGAAGCGAGCTATGGTCATCTTGTAAATCTCAGTCAGGCGGATTCAAATGGTTATGGAGGATTGATAATTAAAAGATGAATAAAACATAAAATAAAGATAGAGATACTTATGTAATTCATTGGTGAGAATTTTAGATAAGCGTATGAAGATGTTTTGCTCCTCCTGAACCTCTGCTTTCCCATTGCCTTCTTCCAATCATGCATACTCCCTTCCATGGCAAGCTTATGTTGGGTTTCACCGTTGTCAATGGTTACCTCCCGTCCTCTCAGTGAAAATAGTCCTGATGCGCTGTCACCACATCGGCTAATCAGCTGTTGGTTCTCGATCATGTCAGAATAGGATCCATTGATCCTTTTGCGTCTGTCACACGCCCCACACTCGCGAGTTTGAAGCTCGTCACAGTCATCCCACCCCTGATCCTACTCGGAATACCACAGACAAGGTTTAGACTTTCCAGATCTCAAGAATGCTGCCAATTGATTCTTGCCTATACCACAAAGACTCTGATTTCATGGAATGGAGGACTCGGTTGTCAGGCGAGGCAACCATGCGTCATGAACCAGAAGGCTAAGAGATAAACATTCAAGCTTGATTGCATGTAGAACGGAGGTGTTTGTCAGGCACGCATTCAGAGGGGAGAATGGTGATGAGTGTCACATAATCATCACATTCATCATGTTCTTGGGTACGAATGAATATCTTAGAACAAGAAGTAGGCGTGAATTGAATAGAAAACAGTAGTAATTGCATTAATTCATGAAGAACAGCAGAGCTCCACACCTTAATCTATGGTGTGTAGAAACTCCACCATTGAAAATACATAAGAACAAGGTCTAGGCATGGCCGTGAGGCCAACCTCCACGGTCTAAGGACTAGCCGTCCAGAGATTATAAGTCAGATCCCCAGATACAATAGCAAAAGGTCCTATTTATAATACTAGTAGCCTAGGGTTTACAGAAATAAGTAATTAATGCAGAAATCTTCTTCCGGGCCCACTTGGTGTGTGCTTGGGCTGAGCATTGAAGCTTTCATGTGTAGAGACTTTTCTTGGAGTTAAACGCCAGCTTTTGTGCCAGTTTGGGCGTTTAACTCTAGCTTTTGTGCCAGTTCTGGTGTTTTGATGCCAGAATTCTTAAGCTGACTTGGAACGCCTGTTTGAGCCATCAAATCTCGAGCAAAGTATGAACTATTATATATTTCTGGAAAGCCCAGAATGTCTACTTTCCAAAGCAATTAAGAGCGCGCCAATTGGGCTTCTATAGCTCCAGAAAATCCATTTTGAGTGTAGGGAGGTCAGAATCCAATAGTATCTGCAGTCCTTTTTTAGCCTTTGAATCAGATTTTTGCTCAGGTCCCTCAATTTCAGCCAGAAAATACCTGAAATCACAGAAAAACACACAAACTCATAGTAAAGTCCAGATATGTGATTTTTATTTAAAAACTAATAAAAACATAATAAAAACTAACTAAAATATACTAAAAACATACTAAAAACAATGCCAAAAAGCGTATAAATTATCTGCTCATCACAACACCAAACTTAAATTGTTGCTTGTCCCCAAGCAACTAAAAATCAAATAGGATAAAAAGAAGAGAATATACAATGAATTCCAAAAACATCTATGAAGATCAGTATTAATTAGATGAGCGGGGCTTTTAGCTTTTTACTTCTGAACAGTTTTGGCATCTCACTTTATCCTTTGAAGTTCAGAATGATTGGCATCTATAGGAACTCAGAATTCAGATAGTGTTATTGATTCTCCTAGTTAAGTATGTTGATTCTTGAACACAGCTACTTTATGAGTCTTGGCCGTGACCCAAAGCATTTTGTTTTCCAGTATTACCACCGGATACATAAATGCCACAGACACATAACTGGGTGAACCTTTTCAGATTGTGACTCAGCTTTGCTAGAGTCCCCAATTAGAGGTGCCCAGAGCTCTTAAGCACACTCTTTTTGTTCTTGGACCACGACTTTAACCGCTCAGTCTCAAGTTTTCACTTGACACCTTCACGCCACAAGCACATGGTTAGGGACAGCTTGGTTTAGCCGCTTAAGCCAGGATTTTATTCATGTGGGCCCTCCTATCCACTGATGCTCAAAGCCTTGGATCCTTTTTCTACCCTTGCCTTTTGGTTTAAAGGGTTACTGGCTTTTTCTGCTTGCTTTTCTTTCTTTTTCTTTTCTTTTTTTTTTTCTTTTTTTTTCGCATTTTCTTCTCTTTTTTTTTCTTTTCTTTTTTTTTCTGCAAGCTTTTTATTCACTGCTTTTTCTTGCTTCAAGAATCAATTTTATGATCTTTCAGATTATCAAATAATATTTCTCCTTTTCCATCATTCTTTCAAGAGCCAACAATTTTAACATTCATGAATCAACAATATCAAAAATATGCACTGTTCAAGCTTTCATTCAAAAAGACAGAAGTATTGCCACCACATCAAAATAATTAAACTGTTTTAAAATTTGAAATTCATGCACTTCTTTTTCTTTTTCAATTAAAAACATTTTTCATTTAAGCAAGGTGATTGATTCATTTTCATAGCTTTAAGGCATAGACACTTAGACACTAGTGATCATGTAATAAAGACACAAACATAAATAAACATAAAGCATAAAAATTCGAAAAACAGAAAATAAAGAACAAGAAAATTAAGGAACGGGTCCACCTTAGTGATGGCGGCTTGTTCTTCCTCTTGAAGATCTTATGGAGTGCTTGAGCTCCTCAATGTCTCTTCCTTGCCTTTGTTGCTCCTCTCTCATGGTTCTTTGGTCTTCTCTAATTTCATGGAGGAGGATGGAATGTTCTTGGTGCTCCACCCTTAGTTGTCCCATGTTAGAACTGAATTCTCCTAGGGAGGTGTTAATTTGCTCCCAATAGTTTTGTGGAGGAAAATGCATCCCTTGAGGCATCTCAGGGATTTCATGATGAGGAATTTCCTCATGCTCTTGGTGAGGTTCTCTTATTTGCTCCATCCTTTTCTTAGTGATGGGCTTATCCTCATCAATAAAAATGTCTCCCTCTATGTCAATTCCAGGGATTTGAATGCCAACCTTACATTCTCCGGACTAAAATCTAAGCATTTCCCCCGAACCATTGTAAGCCAATTCTTTGGGTCCGGGTTCACACTTTGATCATGGTTCTTGGTGATCCATTGGCATAGAACTCTTGAACCATTAAGATCCCGACTTGTTGAATGGGATTGGTGAGAATTTCCCAACCTCTTCTTCGGATCTCATGTCGGATCTCCGGATACTCATTCTTTTTGAGCTTAAAAGAGACCTCGGGGATCACCTTCTTCTTGGCCACAACTTCATAGAAGTGGTCTTGATGCACCCTTGAGAGGAATCTCTCTATCTCCCATGACTCGGAGGTGGAAGCTTTTGCCTTTCCTTTCCTCTTTCTAGAGGTTTCTCTGGCCTTTGGTGCCATAAATGGTTATGAAAAAACAAAAAGCAACGCTTTTACCACACCAAACTTAGAAGGTTTGCTCGTCCTCGAGCAAAATGAAAAGAAGAGAGTGGAAGAAGAAGAAATAGAGGAGATGGAGGGGTGATGAATGGATTTTTGATGGTATAGAATTTCACAAATGAATTCTCGTTGCAAGTATAGTTTCTAAACCAATCACTAATCCTTTCATACAAAAAGTTGTTTGTCACTAGTACAAACCCCTAAAATTTATAAACCGAAGTATTGGACCTCGGGTCGTTCTCCCTAGGAATTACAATAAAGTGTCTTGTTATTGGTTATGAGTTATTTTGGGGTTTTGGATAAGAAGCATGAAAAGTAAATGGCAATGAAAATAAACTAACAACTATAAAAGGCTCTTGGTAAGGTGTGAGAACTAGAAGTCCTATCCTAGTTATCCTTCTCAATTATTATGAGAATTGTTCATTGCTACCACTTAGTTAACCCTTACTAATTAAAGGAAAGTCAAGTGGATGAATTGACTTGAGCCACAAGTCCTAGCCAACTCCCAAGGAAAGACTAGCTTTAGTGCACTCCAAACCAATTAACAATCTCTCCAATTATCAATCAACAAAGGAATTAGATAACTCAAGTGTCACTAATTACTCTACCTAGGCCAAGAGGAACAAAATCTACACTAAAACTAAAAGAAACATTTCAACAAACACATAAAGTGCAAGAGGAGTAAACATTATTAAATGCAAGAATTAAAGGAATCTACAACTACAAAAACAAGAGATCAACAATAGAAAAGCAAAGAAGGCACATTTATTATGAATTACCTCTTATTGAATTGGAAGAATGTAGAAGGAACAATACTAGATCTACAACAAAGTATAAGAACAACATAAAGGAAATTACAACAAAGGAATATAAGAAGATTGAATGTAGCAACAAAGAATTGAGAGATAGAAGTGGAAGAAAGCAAAGATTAAAACCTAGATCTAAGAACTAAACCTAATCCTAATCCTAATTCTAGAGAGAAGAGAGAGCTTCTCTCTCTAGAAACTAACTCTCACTACTAAACTAAGCTAAAACTAAACTAATGGTAACTAACTTCTAAAGTATGAAAAGTATGTAAAGTATCAAAAGTATCTTCATTCCCCCTTCAATCCTTGGCTTAAATAGCATCAGAAATGAGTTGGATTGGGCCCACAAGGCTTGTAAATTCGCTAGCCACGAGTTTGCATGAAGTGAATCACGTGCACCAACGGCGCGTACGCGTACAGTGCGCGTACGCGTCCTTATACGTATAGCAACTATGGAAAATCTTATATCATTTCGAAGCCCCGGATGTTAGCTTTCCAACCCAACTGGAACCGCATCATTTGGACCTCTGTAGCTCAAGTTATGGCCGATTAAGTGCGAAGAGGTCGGCTTGACAGCTTTCCGGTTCTTCCATTTCTTCATGGGTTCTCCAACTTTTCATGCTTTCTTTCTTCATTCCCTTGATCCAATCTTTGCCTCCTAAACCTTAAATCACTTAACAAACATATCAAGGCATCTAATAGAATCAAGGTGAATTAAATTTAGCTATTTTGAGTCCTAAAAAGCATGTTTTCACATTCAAGCACAATTAAAGGAGAATATACAAAACCATGCTATTTCTTGAATAAATATGGGTAAAAGGTGATAAAATCCCCAAAAATCAATACAAAACAAACCGTCAAATTGGGGTTTGTCAACCTCCCCACACTTAAACCAAGCATGTCCTCATGCTTAAACCAAGAGTGAAGTAAGGGTATGGCATTTATTCAATGGAAACTAACTAAATGCAATCTACCTATATGCAACTATCTAAATGAATGCAAGTGCTTGGTCAAAATAAATCAATTCCCAAGAAACATATATGCACAAGGGCTAAGGACTAGCAAGTCTAATCCACAATTGAATTGAGTTATTAAATATTTTTACAAACTTGCATGAAGAATGATGATCATAGGTGAAAACATGTAATTGAGCATCGAACCCTCACCGGATGTGTTTGCACTCTATTCGCTCAAGTGTTTAGGGTTGATTCACTCAATTCTCCTCTATTTCATGCTTTCCAAGATTTGTTTTTCTTCTAACAATCAACATTTATTTCATGTATGCATACAAGTATCATGAGGTCTTTTCATTAGTTGTAATGGGGCTAGGGTCAAGGTAGGATGCATATTTGGTCAAGTGAGCTTGAAATTTGAATCTTTGATAAGCTTAAACTTCCCACCTAACCTATGACATCCTATACAATTAAGTTCTAATCTAGCTACCCATTCTTCACTTTTTCACATACTCATGCATTTTCTTTTTCATTTCACAACACTTATGCATTGATTTTATTGGACCTTGCCTTGGGGCATTTTGTCCCCTTTTTATTATTTTTTTTCTTCTTTTTTTTTTATTTTCTTTCTTTTCCATATTATTTTTCTTTTCTTTTTCTTTTGTTTTTCTCATTTTTTTTTCTTTCTATATACAAGAGCATCAATGCATAAGGTTTTACATTTGATCAATACATGAGTATGTACCCAATTCCCAATATTTTCAATAGCAATACAAAATACCCTTTTATTCACCCAATGTCCCAAGGTTCCCACACTTGAATGATACTTACACACACTAGCCTAAGCTAATCAAAGATCCAAATTAAGGGACAATTATTGTTTTTCGCTTTAAGGCTTGTAATGTGCTAAATTAAAGAATAAATGGGTTAAGCGTAGGCTCAAATTTGGCTAACAAAGGAAGATAAAAGGTAGGCTATTTGGGTAAGTGAGCTAAATGAAATGATGGCCTCAATCACATAAATGCACGAATACACAAAATAATGGACATAAAGAATCAAACAAATCAAAGATTACAATCATAGAAAGAGAATAATGCACACAAGAAGGAAAATAAGTGGTTATAAGATGTAACCACACCATTAGGCTCAAATCTCACAAATTTGTGTTCTTAGCTCAAAACATGATCCATAATATATATAATTCAAGCAAGTTCTATGAAAAGTTTTCACTCAAATCAATTGACATGCCCTATAGATAGAAATCTTGAAAAATTCTCATTATTTTGACTAAGCTTATTGTGTATACATATGCAAAAATAAGAAAATGCAAGTAAAAATCCTAAGAACCTAAAATGAAATGCAAAAGTATTGGAGTTAGAAATTTGTCACCCAAAATCGCCGACCGGTCGGACGACCTCCCCACACTTAAAAGTTTGCACCGTCCTCGGTGCACTCAAAGACGAGCAAGGGGGTACGGCGACTCTCCGGATTGCTATGTGTTCTTTCTTCCGCTTCCATGGTTGCTTGTGGTGCATTCGTTATGAAAAACAAAAATATAACACCATAAGATGAGAAGATATAAAAGCAAGGAAGCATACATTGTTGGAATGAGGTAAATCACTAGAATGAGGTGAGTGAATTAGTGTGACATTAAGAAATATTAGGTGTGTGAATTCTAAATTGTGCGGTTTAGAATACACATTAGCATAAAAGCTATGTCACAAAAGAAGCATGCACTTCACTTATCCTAGTGTGCTTGAGATGCTTTAAGTAAGCTTGTAAGGTAAGACAAGCATTAGAGAAGCATGAAAGCATTCAAGTCAAACATATGGATGGATATAATCATGAACACAATGCATTAAGGTAAATGCACAACATCATCCATCAAGAGGTTGCCTAATCGAGGGAAAAGGATCCAAATCACATGGTGGCTAGTTACAACATGCAATTCAAAAGAGTTATAAGCTCGAAGACAATTCTCATCACTTGGTATTTTTCAAAAGGTAAGCATGAAGAACTCAAAACCAAGTAACAAAATATAACCTCAATCATAGAATCCAACAAAGATTATCTAAAAACATTCATGCTAAAATAGCATTTAGGCAATAAGGGATATAGCAATGTATAGTAAACAAAGTCAATACTCCAACACTTATGATGAAAAGAGAGAAAATAAAATGAAAACTAAACTAAAACCAACTAATCAACTAACTAACTAACTAATTTGTTAACTAAAATAAATGGTTGTCAATGGTGTTTGGAAGTGTTGGATGAGGGGTAGGAGGAGGGAAGAAGAAAGGAAAAAGGGAGAAATGGAAGGAGGAGAAGAAAAGAAATGGATGGAAGAAAGGGCATCCACGCGCACGCACGCATGGCGCGCGCGCGTCGTTGGCTTATTTCGAGAGTGGCGCGTACGCGTCATGTGCGCGTACGCGCGAGTTGGTTTGTGCGAAAGGCACAACGTTGGCGCGGCGCAGGCACAACTCTCTGGAAAATGTATGGAGGTTGGAACTTCTCAATCCACGCATACGCACGCATGGCGCGCGCGCGTGGATGGTCGGAAATGCTGTAAGTGCGCGTACGCGCCATGTACGCGTACGCGTGGATGGTGCTCTGTTTTTCAAAATTTTTTCTATGTTTTTGCACCAATCCAAGCATTCCAAACCTCCAAGCATCTACCAAAACACCCTAAAACCTTATTTAACATACTAAACTACCAATTAAACTCAACTATCTAAACAAAACATGAAATTAAACTAATTCTATCAATATGTACAAAAGAGAAAATGAAAGGATTTTACCATGGTGGGTTGTCTCCCACCTAGCACTTTTGTTTATTGTCCTTAAGTTGGACTTATGGGGAGCTCCTCTCAAGGTGGCTTGTGCTTGAAGCTATCCTTGAACATCCACCAATGCTTGAATCTCCAATAAGCTCCATTCTTCAATTTTAATATCTTCAAGCCTTGATGGAGTTCTTCACAAACCATGGGCTCCCAAAATTGATCCTCATATATTCCCGGATCCCATATCTTATTTCCACACCCATCTTCAAGTTGATTATCATTATTCCATTTGGGTGGCATGACCTTAGAATTCTCAATAAAGTGACCAAACATTCTCCTAGACCCAAACAATCTAGCTCTATACCAAACCGTGCAATTAAGCTTTGAACATGCAACCATAATGAGCCTAGAATAATGTTTCCAACCACTAGCCATTTCCTTTTTGCTTTTAAAGCCACAAATATGTCTAAGTTGACCATCCGTCTCAAGCAAACCATATTCAAGGGGAATAATAAAGCTTGAGTATAAGGAATTTACCCACTTGAATGAAAGAATGGATGGTGGTGGCTTGGGGAGAGGTATCTCCAACGTGCTAGCAAGCTTTACTCCCTTGTGTTCTTCCTTGTCAATCTCCACCTCTTCATAAACTTCTTCATTTTCAATCCTTTGTTCATCAACTTCCTCTAACTCTTCAACATCACTCAAGTCATAAATGGGAGGTTGAGAGAAATCTACCTCCACATCACTTTTAAATTCATTGGGAGAAGGTTCTTCAAATTCAAAGGATTCTTCACCAAGAGGATTGGGTGCATGATCTTCATCACCAAGGAAACTCAATTCTTGCTTCATTCTCTCCAAGTCTTCATATAGAATATGCCTCGGAGGTTGTGCACATTCCTCCTCAACATCAAATTTACTCTTCTTGGAGGGATTTTCTTTGATTTTAGCTTCCCATGGAGGTTCCGCATCTCCTAAGTCTTCAACCACTTCTTCCTTTTCTTTAATAATCATAGGCTCCTCCAATTGTTCTAACACAAAGTAGCATTCCTCCTTTTCCACCGGAGTTTCCAATCTTTCCTTCATGCTATGCTCTTTAATTGGTTCTCCACATGTGACCATGGGAGTGCTTTGAGTGCTCAAGCATTGGGAAGCTAAAATGCTTACTACCTTGGTCAAGGTAGCCATAAATTCTAGTGTCTCCCTTTGCATTTCTCCTTGCCCTTGAAGTATAAGGCTAAGGGTTTCATCCATTGAGAATTGGGGTGGATAAGAGGGTTCATTGTCTTGGAGAAAGAGTTCATTATAGGAAGGTGGTTCTTCTTGGTAAGGTGGTGGTGTGTATTGAGGTGGTTCTTGAGAGTAGTAATCTTGGAATTGTGGTTCCATGTATGGCTCATATGGTTCAAAAGGAGGTTGGTATGGTAGGTAAGGATCATGGTCATATGGAGGTGTTTGTTGAAAATAGGCTTGTGAGTGTGGTTGAGGTTCATGTTGAGGATATGACTCATAGGCATATGGTGGTGGTTCTTGAAAGTCACAAAGAGATTCACCATAGCCATTGGATTGATATGCATCATAGAATGGCTCTTCTTCATAGTGCATTGGTGGAGGTTGTTGCCAAGAGGATTGATCATAAGCATATGGCTCCTCCCACCTTTGGTTGTCCCATCCTTGATACACATCTTCATTGTAGCTCCCATCACCTACAACATAGTTGTAATCACACTCATAGCCAAAATGAGAATTCATGGTGAAAAGATAAAATAAAAACAAAAGCTAATAGGAAACAAAAGAAACAAAATTCTACAACTAGCAAATAAAGCAAAAAGCAAGATATTCATACTATTCACATATGTACAATAACCAATAACATAACACCATTGCAATTCCCCGGCAACGGCGCCATTTTGATGAATGGATTTTTGATGGTATAGAATTTCACAAATGAATTCTCGTTGCAAGTATAGTTTCTAAACCAATCACTAATCCTTTCATACAAAAAGTTGTTTGTCACTAGTACAAACCCCTAAAATTTATAAACCGAAGTATTGGACCTCGGGTCGTTCTCCCTAGGAATTACAATAAAGTGTCTTGTTATTGGTTATGAGTTATTTTGGGGTTTTGGATAAGAAGCATGAAAAGTAAATGGCAATGAAAATAAACTAACAACTATAAAAGGCTCTTGGTAAGGTGTGAGAACTAGAAGTCCTATCCTAGTTATCCTTCTCAATTATGATGAGAATTGTTCATTGCTACCACTTAGTTAACCCTTACTAATTAAAGGAAAGTCAAGTGGATGAATTGACTTGAGCCACAAGTCCTAGCCAACTCCCAAGGAAAGACTAGCTTTAGTGTACTCCAAACCAATTAGCAATCTCTCCAATTATCAATCAACAAAGGAATTAGATAACTCAAGTGTCACTAATTACTCTACCTAGGCCAAGAGGAACAAAATCTACACTAAAACTAAAAGAAACATTTCAACAAACACATAAAGTGCAAGAGGAGTAAACATTATTAAATGCAAGAATTAAAGGAATCTACAACTACAAAAACAAGAGATCAACAATAGAAAAGCAAAGAAGGCACATTTATTATGAATTACCTCTTATTGAATTGGAAGAATGTAGAAGGAACAATACTAGATCTACAACAAAGTATAAGAACAACATAAAGGAAATTACAACAAAGGAATAGAAGAAGATTGAATGTAGCAACAAAGAATTGAGAGATAGAAGTGGAAGAAAGCAAAGATTAAAACCTAGATCTAAGAACTAAACCTAATCCTAATCCTAATTCTAAAGAGAAGAGAGAGCTTCTCTCTCTAGAAACTAACTCTCACTACTAAACTAAGCTAAAACTAAACTAATGGTAACTAACTTCTAAAGTATGAAAAGTATGTAAAGTATCAAAAGTATCTTCATTCCCCCTTCAATCCTTGGCTTAAATAGCATCAGAAATGAGTTGGATTGGGCCCACAAGGCTTGTAAATTCGCTAGCCACGAGTTTGCATGAAGTGAATCACGTGCACCAACGGCGCGTACGCGTACAGTGCGCGTACGCATCCTTATACGTATAGCAACTATGGCAAATCTTATATCATTTCGAAGCCCCGGATGTTAGCTTTCCAACCCAACTGGAACCGCATCATTTGGACCTCTGTAGCTCAAGTTATGGCCGATTAAGTGCGAAGAGGTCGGCTTGACAGCTTTCCGGTTCTTCCATTTCTTCATGGGTTCTCCAACTTTTCATGCTTTCTTTCTTCATTCCCTTGATCCAATCTTTTCCTCCTAAACCTTAAATCACTTAACAAACATATCAAGGCATCTAATAGAATCAAGGTGAATTAAATTTAGCTATTTTGAGTCCTAAAAAGCATGTTTTCACATTCAAGCACAATTAAAGGAGAATATACAAAACCATGCTATTTCTTGAATAAATATGGGTAAAAGGTGATAAAATCCCCAAAAATCAATACAAAACAAACTGTCAAATTGGGGTTTGTCAAGGGGGCTTAGTGTTTCGGCCAAGGGGGAGAAGTAGTGCTTATGTTGTGTGAAAATGAAGGGATGAAGATGTGTTTATATAGGGGTGGAGAGAGGGGTAGGGTTCGGCCATTATGGGTGGGTTTGGGAGGGAAGATGGTTTGAATTTGAATGGTGAGGTAGGTGGGGTTTTATGAAGGATGGATGTGAGTGGTGAAGAGAATGGTAGGATTTGATTGGTGAGGGGTTTTTTTGGGGAAGAGGTATTAAGGTGATTGGTGAATGGGGGAAGAAGAGAGAGAGAGAGATGAGGTAGGTGGGGATCCTGTGGGGTCTACAGATCCTGAGGTGTCAAGGATTTCTCATCCCTGCACCAAGTGGCGTGCAAAACGCCCCCTTTCTGCCAATCATGGAGTTAAACGCCAGGCTGCTGCCCATTTCTGGCGTTTAACGCCAGCTTCTTGCCCTTTTCTGGTGTTAAACGCCAGCAAGTTTCTCCTCCAGGGTGTGCTATTTTTCATTCTGTTTTTGCTTTTTCAATTATTTTTGTGACTTCACATGATCATCAACCTACAGAAAACATAAAATAACAAAAGAAAATAGAAATTTAACATAGATAATTAAAGATTAGGTTGCCTCCCAACAAGTGCTTCTTTAATGTCAATAGTTTGACAGTGGGCTCTCATGAAGCCTCACAGATGTTCAGAGCAATGTTGGAACCTCCCAACTAGGGGTGACAAAGCGGGCCGGCCCTCCCCAATCCGCCCCGCCCCGCCTAGGCCCGCCACATAAACGGGGCGGACTGGCCCGCCCCGCCAACTAAAATGGGTTCAAAATGCTAGCCCGTCCCACTTTATGGCGGATTGGCGGGTTGGCGGGCTAGCCCGCTTGGCTCTTTCTTTTTTTTTTTTTTTTGAAAAATAAAATTCATTAAAATTAACCAAAAAATAATAATTAAAAAATCAAATACAAATAAAAAATAGTCAAATTATAATATAATTTTTTTACTATTTTTTTATTTTTAACTTCAATAAAATTGTTCAAAATAATATTTGTCAATAGAATCATCTTTATTTTAAAAAATAAGTCACATAATTTGAGCATATATACGAAATTGTAAAATAAAATAAATAAAGTTAATAACTCAAAAAAGAATAAAAACAAAAAATGAAAAAAAGTGTTTAAAAATTCTATAATTATTAATTTTATAATAGTAATTACTCTTTTATTTAATTAAAAAAAAAAGAAAAATAAAAATCTTCGGCCGGGCGGACCGGCCCGCCCCGCCCCGCCAAAACCCGCCAATTTAGCAGTGCGGGTTTGGCAGATTTTTTTAATTTGGCGGGTTCCAATTCCTAGCCCGACCCGCCTTTTTTAGCGGGTTTAGCGGATCGGCCCGACAGGCTCGACCCGTTTTGCCACCCCTACTCCCAACACCAAACTTAGAGTTTGAATGTGGGGGTTCAACACCAAACTTAGAGTTTGACTGTGGGGGCTCTGTCTGACTCTGTATTGAGAGAAGCTCTTCATGCTTCCTCTCCATGGTTACAAAGGGATATCCTTGAGCTTTAAACACAAGGGAGTCTTCATTCACTTGAATGATCAATTCTCCTCTGTCAACATCAATCACAGCTTTTGCTGTGACTAGGAAGGGTCTGCCAAGGATGATGGATTCATCCATACACTTTCCAGTGTCTAGGATTATGAAATCAGTAGGGATGTAGTGGTCTTCAACCTTTACCAAGACATCCTCTACAAGTCCATAAGCTTGTTTCCTTGAATTGTCTGCCATCTCTAGTGAGATTCTTGCAGCTTGTACCTCAAGGATCCCTAGCTTCTCCATTACAGAGAGAGGCATGAGGTTTATGCTTGACCCTAGGTCACACAGAGCCTTCTCAAAGGTCATGGTGCCTATAGTACAAGGTATTGAGAACTTCCCAGGATCCTGTCTCTTTTGAGGTAATCTCTGCCTAGTCAAGTCATCCAGTTCTTTGGTGAGCAAGGGGGGTTCATCCTCCCAAGTCTCATTACCAAATAACTTGGCATTTAGCTTCATGATTGCTCCAAGGTACTTAGCAACTTGCTCTTCAGTAACATCTTCATCCTCTTCAGAGGAAGAATACTCATCAGAGCTCATGAATGGCAGAAGTAAATTCAATAAAATCTCTATGGTCTCAGTGTGAGCCTCAGATTCCCATGGTTCTTCAGGAGGGAACTCCTTGGAGGCTAGTGGTCGTCCAATGAGATCTTCCTCAGTGGAGATCACTGCCACTTCCTCCTCTCCAAGTTCGGCCGTGTGGGTCATGTTGATGGCCTTGCACTCTCCTTTTAGATTCTCTTCTGTATTGCTTGGAAGAGTACTAGGAGGGAGTTCAGTAACTTTTTTACTCAGCTGACCCACTTGTGCCTCCAAATTTCTAATGGAGGACCTTGTTTCAGTCATGAAAATTTGAGTGGTTTTAATTAGATCAGAGACTATGGTTGCTAAGTCAGAGTGGCTCTGCTTAGAATTCTCTGTCTGTTGCTGAAAAGATGATGGAAAGGGCTTGCTATTGCTAAACCTATTTCTTCCACCATTATTGTTGTTGAAGCCTTGTTGAGGCCTCTGTTGATCCTTCCATGAGAGGTTTGGATGATTTCTCCATGAAGGATTATAGGTGTTTCCATAGGGTTCTCCCATGTAATTCACCTCTTCCATTGCTGGGTTCTCAGGATCATAAGCTTCTTCTTCAGATGAAGCTTCTTTGGTACTGCCTGTTGCTGCTTGCATTCCAGACAGACTTTGAGAAATTATATTGACTTGCTGAGTCAATATTTTATTCTGAGCCAGTATGGCATTCAGAGTATCAATCTCAAGAACTCCTTTCTTCTGATTTGTCCCATTATTCACAGGGTTCCTTTCAGAAGTGTACATGAATTGGTTATTTGCAACCATCTCAATGAGTTCCTGAGCTTCTGCAGGCGTCTTCTTCAGATGAAGAGATCCTCCAGTAGAGCTGTCCAATGACATCTTGGACAGTTCAGACAGACCATCATAGAAGATACCTATGATGCTCCATTCAGAAAGCGTGTCAGAAGGACACCTTCTGATCAATTGCTTGTATCTTTCCCAAGCTTCATAGAGGGATTCTCCTTCCTTCTGTATAAAGGTTTGGACTTCCACTCTAAGCTTGCTCAATTTTTGAGGTGGAAAGAACTTTTCCAAGAAGGCATTTACTAGCTTTTCCCAAGAGTTCAGGCTTTCCTTAGGTTGTGAATCCAACCATATCCTAGCTCTGTCTCTTACAGCAAAAGGAAAGAGCATAAGTCTGTAGACCTCGGGGTCAACCCCATTGGTCTTGACAGTGTCACAGATTTGCAAGAATTCAGCTAAGAACTGATGAGGATCTTCCAATAGAAGTCCATGAAACTTGCAATTCTGTTGCATTAGAGAAACTAATTGAGGCTTAAGCTCAAAATTGTCTGCTCCAATGGTAGGGATAAAGATGCTTCTCCCATAGAAGTCGGGAGTAGGTGCAGTAAAGTCACCAAGCACCTTCCTTGCATTGTTGGCATTGTTGTTGTTTTTGGCTGCCATGTTTTCTTCTTGTTTGAAGAGCTCTGTTAGGTCCTCTACAGAGAGTTGTGCTTTATCTTCTCTTAGCTTTTGCTTCAAGGTCCTTTCAGGTTCAGGATCAGCCTCAACAAGAATACTTTTGTCCTTGCTCCTGCTCATAAGAAAGAGAAGAGAACAAGAAAGTATGGAATCCTCTATGTTACAGTATAGAGATTCCTTGAAGTGTCAGAGGAAAAGAAGAATAGAAGGAGAAGGTAGAAAGAGAATAATTCGAACTTATCAAGAGGGATAGAGTTCGAATTGTTGATAGTGGAGGAGTGTTAGTCCTTAAATAGAAGGATGTGAGAAGAGGGGAAGAATTTTTGAAATTAAAGTAAAAGATTTTGAAATAATTAAAAGAAATTTTGAAAATTTGATTGATGATTTTCAAAAATTAGAGTTGGGATAGAAATTAAGTGATTTTTGAAAAAGATTTTTGAATTTAGAAATAAAAAATATATGATTGAAAATTATTTTGAAAAAGATGTGATTAAGAAGATATGATTGAAAAGATATGGTTTTAAAAAAATATGATTGAAAGGATATAATTGAAAAATAATTTAAAAAGATTTGATTTTAAAATTAATGACTTGGCTAACAAGAAATTTAAAAGATATGATTCAGATATTAAACCTTTCTTAACAAGAAAGCAACATACTTGAAATTTTTGAATCAAATCATTAATTGTTAGCAAGTATTTTCGAAAATAGTAAAAAAATATAAAATGGAAAGAAATTGATTTTGAAAAGATATGATTGAAAAGATATGATTTGAAAAAGATTTGATTTTGAAAAATTATGAAAACTTGAAAAAAATTTGAATTAAAAACAAAATCTTCCCTCTAGTGTCCTTCTGGCGTTAAACGCCCAGAATGGTATCCATTCTGGCGTTTAACGCCCAAAATCCTACCTTTTGGGCGTTTAACGCCCAGCCAGGTACCCTGGCTGGCATTTAAACGCCAGTTTTCCTTCTTCACTGGGCATTTTGAACGCCCAGCTTTTTCTGTGTAATTCCTCTGTTGAATGTTCTGAATCTTCAATTCTCTGTGTTATTGACTTGAAAAGACACAATTTTGAAAAAAAAATTTTGAATTTTTAATGATGAGAAATAATAAAAATGCAACTAAGATCAAATAAACAATGTATGCAAGACACCAAACTTAGAAGTTTGTATACTAAGGATTATAACAATTTGAAAATGCATATAAGAAACAACAAAACACTCAAGACAAGAGAATTTAAAGATCAGAGCAAGGAAATCATCAAGAACAACTTGAAGATCAATGAAGAACATAATGCATGTAATTTTCGAAAATTAGAAGAATAAAGACATGCAATTGACACCAAACTTAAAAATTGACACTAAGATACATAAAATATTTTTTACTTTTATGATTTTATAAAAAAAAATTTGTGATTTTTCGAAAATTATATGGAAAAGAAATTAAAGGGATTCAAAATTTTTAATGAGAATTCCAGGAATCATTGCAATGTTAGTCTAAAACTCCGGTCCAGGAATTAGACATGGCTTACTAGCTAGCCAAGCTTTCAGTGAAAGCTTCGGTCCAAAACACTAGACATGGCCAATGGCCAGCCAAGCTTTAGCAGATCATTACTTTCAACAGCAAAAATGATAGAAATCAACAAGCTCTTGTGATGATAAGTTGAAACATCGGTCCAAAAGATTAGACATGGCTTCACAGCCAGTCAGACTTCAACAAATCATCACGAAACTCTAGAATTCATTCTTAAAAACTCTAAAGAACAAAATAGAAAATTTTTTGTATTATTGAAAAAAAATTTCAAAAATAAAAAGTAAAAAGCTTAAGCATAAAATAAAATTACTTAATCTAAGCAACAACATGAGCCGTCAGTTGTCCAAACTCGAACAATCCCCGGCAACGGCGCCAAAAACTTGGTGTTGTTGTCGGACCAAAAACTTGGCACTGATGTTACCGGAAACAAATGCGAAATTGTTGTGCGTTCCATCCCCGGCAACGGTGCCAAAAACTTGGTGCACGAAATTGTGATCATCAATGGCGCCAACAACTTGGTACGCACAATTGTAATCTCAACTCTTTATCACAACTCCGCACAACTAACCAGCAAGTGCACTAGGTCGTCCAAGTAATAAACCTTACACGAGTAAGGGTCAATCCCACGGAGATTGTCAGCTTGAAGCAAGCTATGGTCATCTTGTAAATCTCAGTCAGGCGAATTCAAATGGTTATGGAGGATTGATAATTAAAAGATGAATAAAACATAAAATAAAGATAGAGATACTTATGTAATTCATTGGTGAGAATTTCAGATAAGCGTATGAAGATGCTTTGTTCCTCCTGAACCTCTGCTTTCCCATTTCCTTCTTCCAATCATTCATACTCCCTTCCATGGCAAGCTTATGTTGGGTTTCACCGTCGTCAATGGTTACCTCCCGTCCTCTCAGTGAAAATGGTCCTGATGCGCTGTCACCACATCGGCTAATCAGCCGTTGGTTCTCGATCATGTCGGAATAGGATCCATTGATCCTTTTGCGTCTGTCACACGCCCCACACTCGCGAGTTTGAAGCTCGTCATAATCATCCCATCCAAGATCCTACTCGAAATACCACAGACAAGGTTTAGACTTTCCGGATCTCAAGAATGCTGCCAATTGATTCTTGCCTATACCACGAAGACTCTGATTTCATGGAATGGAGGACTCGGTTGTCAGGCGAGGCAACCATGCATCATGAACCAGAAGGCTAAGAGATAAACATTCAAGCTTGATTGCATGTAGAACGGAGGTGTTTGTCAGGCACGCGTTCATAGGGGAGAATGGTGATGAGTGTCACATAATCATCACATTCATCATGTTCTTAGGTACGAATGAATATCTTAGAACAAGAAGTAGGCGTGAATTGAATAGAAAACAGTAGTAATTGCATTAATTCATGAAGAATAGCAGAGCTCCACACTTTAATCTATGGTGTGTAGAAACTCCACCGTTGAAAATACATAAGAACAAGGTCTAGGCATGGCCGTGAGGCCAGCCTCCACGGTCTAAGGACTAGCCGTCCAGAGATTATAAGTTAGATCCCTAGATACAATAGCAAAAGGTCCTATTTATAATACTAGTAGCCTAGGGTTTACAGAAATAAGTAATTAATGCAGAAATCTTCTTCCGAGCCCACTTGGTGTGTGCTTGGACTGAGCATTGAAGCTTTCATGTGTAGAAACTTTTCTTGGAGTTAAACGCCAGCTTTTGTGCCAGTTTGGGCGTTTAACTCCAGCTTTTGTGCCAGTTCTGGCGTTTTGACGCCAGAATTCTTAAGCTGACTTGGAATGCTTGTTTGGGCCATCAAATCTCGGGCAAAGTATAGACTATTATATATTGCTGGAAAGTCCAGGATGTCTACTTTCTAACGCAATTGAGAGCGCGCTAATTAGGCTTCTGTAGCTCCAGAAAATCTATTTTGAGTGCAGAGAGGTCAGAATCCAACAGCATCTGCAGTCCTTTTTCAGCCTCTGAATCAGATTTTTGCTCAGGTCCCTCAATTTCAGCAAAAAAATACTTGAAATCACAGAAAAATATACAAAATCATAGTAAAGTCCAGAAATATAATTTTTATTTAAAAACTAATAAAAACATAATAAAACTAACTAAAATATACTAAAAACATACTAAAAACAATGCCAAAAAGCGTATAAATTATCCGCTCATCATTGAGATATCTAGAACAACATTAATTTTCAATCTTTGGATAGAACAATTAACTGTAAGTGATACTCTCATTGCAGTAATCAAATATTGTCAAAATTTCTATCACACATTGAGCCTTTCTTTGGACCAACTGAATGCGTACTTGGAAACTTAAACTTTGCAACCTATTTATTACCGCATATATTTTCTATTAATTGGCCAAACAATAATCTTCCTTTGAACCGATTATTAACTGCATAATTAATATAAAATAAACAAAAGTGTGCAATGCTTATTATTTGGCCAAACAATAAACTTCCTTTGGGCCGATTATTGTTCGCATAAATAATAAGCATTACTTTATTTTTAATTAGCTACCCAATATGTATTTACCATCAATATGTGTATGTAATTCGGCTAAATACAGACCTTCCTTTGGGCTGATCAATATTCACATGAATTACATATCACCATATTCCTAATGTTTTGAATAAATCAATTTTCACAAAAGAGACTACTTTGGTAGCATAATATTCAATCAATTTATTCTAAAAGTAAATCTTTATAAAATAGGTGGGTATAATAATCCAAATTGTTACTAATTTTCTTATGTAACAATAAAAAAATACTTAAATTCCAAAAGGAATTAAATCTTAATAGTGCTTTTTCAGTCCTTAAAGAAAGACATAATTATAACTGTTCAACAAATTCATATGGCAAAAATTTTTTTTGGATCCATTAAGATTAGAATAAATCATTATGATTCAATCCATGCAAAATAAAAAAAGAATGAATTTGCCAAAAGAATGAATCCATATAGAATGGTATAAAAAAGGTAAAAAAACAAAGAACTTTTTTTATTAAAAAAACGAATTCACAAATTAAATCATAGTGCATACAAAAAGCTTTATGATAAATATGCTAACTCTGGACGTGGAGTATCCATAATTAAGAAATTAATTAAATTCTTTTAATTTTACGAATTAATAGCTCCAATATTTGGGATCGAGACACAGACAAAAAATGATATGCACATATATAAAAGAATGCAACATTTTTTTAGGGTAAATCACCATAATAAACCAAGAAAAACAAAAATTTACACAAATCTGCCAAACTAGATTCTGGTTCAAAAATCCACCAAAGCACATTTCTATGTAGTTCGAAACAATGCAATTCGAACTCCAAATTCATATAATTCAAATCAAGTTGATTCGAACTACGTTGACATGCACACACCCATGTAATTCGAATCTATCTGATTCGAATTACACACTAATAGTAATTTAAATCAGAGTAATTCAAATTACTCCCTAGCACGCAATCCTAAGTAATTCGAATTTGACTGTGAAAGATTACCATGTGTTCATAACACATAGCGAAAGAAAAGAAAATAATCCTTAAAGATCTATTTTGTGCTTAAATTTTATTCCAATAATATACAATATATAGATCAGATCTAAATATCTGTGTACGCTAGTAAAAAATACTTTCTCCTTCGATGGTATGAAGGTGCTATGCGTATCCACACCGAGACTAACATTTGCTGTCAACTCCTTGACTAATGGATATCTGATCTAAATAGAGAACATCTTTGCAACTTTTTGCACACCATAAAATTCTTCTCCAAGAATTAGGCTCACATACATTTATGTGTGTAGAGGCAAAAGAATAAAACTCTTGTTATTCTCATCTGTAATTTCTTTACTCTTTGCATACATATATATAGTATGAGATTTGTTACTGATTTTAAATTTGAATCTCAATTCAAATTTAAATCATATCTTAAAATTATAAATATGAATCCTTTAAATTTATGAATCATATCATAACTCAATTTAAAACATAATTGATTTGGGTCTCATCCAAATTTAGAATTCAAGTTTACAAATAGAATAACTAATTATTCTCAAATCTCATTTACTATTCTCAATCATCATACTATTATTATATTCTTGGTGCTAGTAAAGAATATAATAATATTCCATTTGAATTCATATAATTATTTATTTGATCAAATCAAAATAATAATTAAATAATTCTATAGCAAAGATTAGAACACTCGTCAGTGTGTGACCCCATAGGTTCAATACTAAGCGGGTAGTAAATTAGTCGTACTAAATTCACTAATTAAGGTTAGCGTCTAGCAACACTCCTTAATGACCTGATAGTATGAAGTAATATATTTTTACTAAGAACCTCAGAAGAACAAAGTAGAATTCCTTCCATCTTTTCAGCTCTTGGTTAACCCTTAGAGTATGGTTTAATTGTCAAACTCTAACTTGTTACCGTTATTATAATGAACTGTGAATGACCTAAGAAACTTATTTCTTCATTCATTCAATCCCTTGGCCAAGGTTTTATTCATCTCAGTCATTATAATCATAGAGTTCAAACTCTTTACCGAAAGTTGACGGATTCCTTATTGACTAATCATTAATTCTACAAGTATTTAAATCATACCCAATATCCATTCAACTAGTACCCTAGGATATTAGGTGTCCAAAATCAAAGTATAATAAATACATTGTTAATTACTATGATAGTTGCAGGTCAAAGGAAACTCTATTACTATGTTCATCTTGAGAATATCCTATTGACAAATATACGGTAATTATAACCATTAGGAATTCTCAAAGTGAGCCAGTTCAATGGCCATATCTCTATATGCACCATCTATATATATAATTTAATAAATGAGATCTATTAATCTTCAACTAATGAAGACCATTATATATATATTAATGTCCTTTTTAATAATCCTATGACTAAGAACAATTTAGATTAAATTATAAAAGATTTATCTCTCAATATTATGATCACTATCACAATGATAAATCTATAAATTTAATCAAGGACCTTATTATATTAACATTTTAATATAATAATAATAACAAATTATTTGACACGTGATTGATTGGATTGTGGTCATACTACTTATTCCCAACAATCTCCCACTTGCACGAGAGCCAATCATGATGGATTGGATCTTGGGCATACTATTATCATAATAATCTCCCACTTGCACTAGAGCCAATCAATCATGTGTATAATTTTTCAATGCACATCTGTGTTTATCAAAACTCTTTTGACCTTAAACACCTTTGCTCTTGAGCATATTTGCTTGACCTTTTGTAAAATATACCTAGTGCATAATAAATATCACGTTTTCTCAAAACATGAAATCTCTCACTACAATAGTGCATAATTTTATTTTAAGAACAATCCTTATTGAACATGATTATAAAAAATCTAAATAACCATTAGATCTATCTGTATAGAATTGTATCATTATACAAATAGACTACTTTTTCAAAAAGTTAGTTTAACGATCGAACTTTTTATACTTTCGGGAGAAAGTATATCCTCTATTGAGTGGTATACAATTCTAATAAAAGTAATTGTATACTTTCTTTAAGATGAAATCCCTTTTTCTAAAAAGGAGTTTAACCTCTTATTACAGACATTTTTTCATAAGAAGAGTGATAAAAATAATCTCATTATTTCTTTAGGGTAACCAATAAATCTCATTTATTGGACCTAATATCAATTATATTGTTGTGCAATCTCTTAATACATATAAGACATCTCCAAACTCTAATGTTCTTGAGTTTGAGTTTATGCCTTTTTCAAATCTCATATAGAAAAAAATTGATTTAGTGAGAAATTTGTTAATTTAGCAACATTTCTAAAACATAGTCCAAATATTTAAAAAATAGTGATCCTCAGCTAAATCAAATTTTATGTTTCTTTAAACATGATGGAGTACATAGAGTACTAGTATTTGTGCGTTGAGAGAATCTCATTCTCTATTTGAATAGAATATCAATTAGATGTTAGAGATTTTACTTTAAGCTCTTATAATAAAAATACTCAATATCTTTATTATTGGTCAAACCAACCCTTAAGAGCAATTTTGATTCGCATCCTCAATACTCATATTGGATTTTTCAAAAAAGACCACAAATCTGAATTATATTAGGGCCAATTATAAATTGTTTGTAACAAAATAAATCTCCAAAAATGCTTGCAAGAACAATTCTCGCAAAAGCCATTTGCTTAATAGCATTTCAACTTCTAAAGTTGTTTAATTCAAAATATATTGCCCAATACTCCCACTAGTTCAAATAAAATATTTGATAGTCATACTATCTTGCTCTGGACATCATACATCTTCTCAATATGTTTAATAATAAATAGTAAGTTGTCTTTGAAATTGGAACTCATAGTTGTCAAAACAACCCATATTGCAGTAAAGCAATATTCCAAATTTTTCACAACTTCTAACTATTCCATAACCAAATTTATTAGACAATATTATTTCAATAGGATTATCATGTCCATGATAACCTTTTCATACATAAGAACAATTCTCAATGTATAGCCAATTTATTACTTTCAAAGTATGTCATATGAAAGATGGACATATTTAAAAAATTTAAAATATGAAAGTAAATCAAGAAATCTATATTTCTGAAAAAAAATTATTTAGAATCGCGAATGAGTATCTTGGTTGTCAAGTTGTTACTCATACCTATTCCAAATAAATATGATTAAATTGTATCCTATACAATTATAATACCAAATAATTATCTGATTGTCAGATAATTATTTAACTGAATTATATTTTATACCCCTAGGTTGTCTAAGTTCAAGTATAAAATTAATTCTCCTTATACATCATCATATGCATAAATAAATTTTATCTTTGAGTACAAGTCTCCTAGCAGGTTGTTCCTTGTAAACAAGAGATAAATTTATTTTTTGTAATTTCCTAACTTTTAGGACTTATCTCCATTGTTAGAGAATTTCTACCAGTATTCATGGATTAAATTTTATATTCCCAGATTGTCTAGGTAAAAATATAAAATTAAATCCTTAATACATCAAATGTATAAACTGATTATTATCTTGAAAATAAAACTCCTGGTTGTGAGGCCGCTCTTTATAATTAAGAACATTAGAAAAATTAATTTCTAAAATTATAGTGTTCAAAACACATCAATCAAATCAAAATTTGATTTTTCATGTACTAACGTTTAGCCTTAAAAAAATTATCAAATCAAATTTGACCTTTATATATACACTTATATATATAAGAAACAAATAAAAAATATTTTGCATCTTATTCCTTTTATTGTGATCAAAATCACATTAAAATTTAATATATAAAATCAAACAAAATATTTGATTATAAATATAACTTTTATATTAAAAAAATAATAATTTAATCACAATTAAATAATTAACATTGAAATAAATTAACTATTAATTTATTAAAAAACCATCTCAATGAAAATAACTGCATCGCATGCTTAAAAAAATTTAAATTAATCCTATTAATTCACAAACTTTAAGAAAATAGGAATAAAAATTTAAACACAAAAAGCCAAAGCTCTGATACCACTGAAGGATTACCATGTGTTCATAACACGCAGCGGAAGAAAAGAAAGTAATCCTTAAAGATCAATTTTGTGCTTAAATTTTATTCCAATAATATACAATATATAGATCACATCTAAATATCTGTGTACGCTAGTAAAAAACACTTTCTCCTTCGATGGTACGAAGGCGCTATGCGTATCCACACCGAGACCAACCTTTGTTGTCAACTCCTTGACTAATGGATATCTTATCTAAATTGAGAACCTCTTTGTAACTTTTTGCACACCATAAAATTCTTCTCCAAGAATTAGGCTCACATACATTTATGTGTGTAGAGGCAAAGGAATAAAACTCTTGTTATTCTCATCTGTAATTTCTTTACTCTTTGCATACATATATATAGTATGAGATTTGTTACTGATTTTAAATTTGAATCTCAATTCAAATTTAAATCATATCTTAAAAT
The DNA here is from genome assembly GCF_003086295.3 of Arachis hypogaea. Lineage (NCBI taxonomy): Eukaryota > Viridiplantae > Streptophyta > Magnoliopsida > Fabales > Fabaceae > Arachis > Arachis hypogaea. The sequence continues at coordinate 130,098,414 of NC_092049.1, read as the reverse complement.
TCTAAATATGAATCCTTTAAATTTATGAATCATATCATAACTCAATTTAAAACATAATTGATTTGGGTCTCATCCAAATTTAGAATTCAAGTTTACAAATAGAATAACTAATTATTCTCAAATCTCATTTACTATTCTCAATCATCATACTATTATTATATTCTTGGTGCTAGTAAAGAATATAATAATATTCCATTTGAATCAATATAATTATTTATTTGATCAAATCAAAATAATAATTAAATAATTCTATAGCAAAGATTAGAACACTCGTTAGTGTGTGACCCCATAGGTTCAATACTAAGCGGGTAGTAAATTAGTCGTACTAAATTCACTAATCAAGGTTGGCGTCTAGCAACACTCCTTAACGACCCGATAGTATGAAGTAATATATTTTTACTAAGAACCTCAGAAGAACAAAGTAGAATTTCTTCCATCTTTTTAGCTCTTAGTTAACCCTTAGAGTATGGTTTAATTGTCAAACTTTAACTTGTTACCGTTATTATAATGAACTATGAATGACCTAAGAAACTCATTTTTTCATTCATTCAATCCCCTTGGCCAAGGTTTTATTCATCTCAGTCATTATAATCATAGAGTTCAAACTCTTTACCGAACGTTGACGGATTCCTTATTGACTAATCATTAATTCTACGAGTATTTAAATCATACCCAATATCCATTCAACTAGCACCCTAGGGTATTAGGTGTCCGGAATCAAAGTATAATAAATACATTGTTAATTACTATGACAGTCGCAGGTCAAAGGAAACTCTATTACTATGTTCATCTTGAGAATATCCTATTGACAAATATACGGTAATTATAACCATTAGGAATTCTCAAAGTGAGCCAGTTCAATGGTCATATCTCTATATGCACCATATATATATATATATATATATATATATATATATATATATATATATATATATATATATATATATATATATATATAATTTAATAAATAAGATCTTTTAATCTTCATCGAATGAAGACCATTATATATATATATATATATATATATATATATATTTTTTTTTTGATCTTTCCGGATTATTAATGTCCTTTTTAATAATCCTATGACCAAGAACAATTTAGATTAAATTATAAAAGATTTATCTCTCAATATTATTATCACTATCACAATGATAAATCTATAAATTTAATCAAGGACTTTATTATATTAACATTTTAATATAATAATAATAACAAATTATTTGACACGATTGTGGTCATACTACTTATTCGTAACAGACTGATTCGAATTATTCATGGTATAATTTGAATTATGTTGTTAAAAATTAATAATTTATTAAAAAAATTAATAATGTAAAAATTAAAAAATATATACTTTATTTCATACATTTAAAAAAAGCTAACAAAATATTTAATTACGAGACTTCTTTAAAATATTAATGAGCTATCAATTCAAATTCCATACAATACTCTTTTGTCCATTTTTAATAGCTCATGAATATTTTTAAAAAAATTTTTTTTTAATAAATTCATTTAAATTATACTACAAAAAATATTTTATTCTATGCAAAATAATTTTAAAAAAATGGCTTAAAAAATATTAGGAGTACTATAAAAATTTGTAATGTTCTAATGATTTAGGTAAATACATGCATGTACTCAAATTTTAAATAAAATACTCTACATAGTCAATTTTAATTTAAAAATTAAAAAAATATTTTATTCCATATAAAATAATTAAAAAATATATTTTATTCTATACAAAATAATTTAAAAAATGGCTTAAAAGATATTATGAGTACTATAAAAGTTTGTAATATTCCAGTGATTTAGGTAAATACATGATAAAAATATATTTTCTTTTATTTCTAAATTATTATTGACTATGTAGAGTATTTCTTTAATGTCCTAAGTCATTAAGACATTACAAATTTTTATAGTACTCCTAACATATTTTAAGCCATTTTTTAAATTATTTTGCATAGAATAAAATATTTTTTGTGGTATAATTTAAATAAATTTATTAAAAAAATTGTAATATCCTAATGACTTAGGACATTAAAAAAATACTCTACATAGTCAATAATAATCTAGAAATAAAAGGAAATATATTTTTATCATATATTTACCTAAATCACTAGAATATTACAAATTTTATAGTACTCATAACATACTTTAAGCCATTTTTCTAAAAATTATTTTGCATAGAATAAAATATTTTTTGTAGTATAATTTAAATAAATTTATTAAAAAAATTTGTTAAAAAATATTCATGAGCTATTAAAAATGGACAAAAGAGTATTATTGTATGGAATTCGAATTGATAGCTCATTAATATTTTAAAGAAGTATCGTAATTAAATATTTTGTTAGCTTTTTTTAATGTATGAAATAAAATATATATATTTTTTAATTTTTAAATTATTAATTTTTTAACAGCATAATTCAAATTATACCATGAATAATTCGAATCAGTCAAATTTGAATTACTTAGGATTGTGTGCTAGGGAGTAATTCGAATCACTCTGATTCGAATTACTATTAGTGTGTAATTCGAATAAGATGGATTCGAATTACATGGTGTGCATGTCAACGTAGTTCAAATTAACATGATTCGAATTATATGAATTTGAAGTTCGAATTGCACTATTTCGAACTACATAGAAACGTGCTTTGGTAGATTCTTGAACCAGAAACTGGTTTGGTAGATTTGTGTAAATTTTTGTTCTCTTTAGCTTATTATGGTGATTTGTCCTTTTTTTTAATATACCTTTTGTATTCTTTATGTGCTCTTCATGTACTATTTGTGTACTCTTTATGCACTTTTTATATATTCTTTTAGTTTTATTAACATGTGCTATGCAATCTAAAAGTAGCACATATTTGAATCTAATTTCACAACCTCAAATTAAGATTTAAATTAAAATAAAATAAATTTATAATTTCTTAATGATTTAATCATAGACGGCTCTTATACCACTTGTTGGAATTTTCTCAACCCAAAGATTATTTATGTTAAATCATTAAGAAAGAAAATACTCGATGCGGAAGCGTATCTGAATTCATAAATATGAATCATGATCGGAAGAGTTTGGATTTTGTGGTTATTTCGATCTTCCTCAACCAAAGCCTTCTGTATTCCTAGGCGGCTGAATTGTGACATATTTGAGCATAGCACCCACTAAACCCTAAAACCCAAATAAAATAGTATCTAAATTCCAAAAGATAATATATTTAAAATCCAAAAGATAATTATCTAAGGAACAAAAGATAATATCTGATTTTATTCTCATTTAATTCCAAATCAAAAGTAATTATGACTTATTCAATTTAGCATTTATAACAATAAATGAGATCTTCATTATATAAGTCATTTAATTTGAAATAGCATAACCTGTGATTATAATTAATATATGTATTGTCCACACACAAATTAAAAAATTAAGATAATTTTCTAACAACCGCTTTTAGAAAACAGTGACCAGAGTGATAGACCCCAACAAACTCCCAAGATATAAGATAAGATAAGATAAGATGAAACTACTGCCACCAAAGAAGTCATCCTACTCTACTATAAATACACTGGCACCCTAGGCATAACTCACGTTCTAATATACTAAAAACCTGCCTAAATCCCTTGCTAATTTAAGTATCGGAGTCTCTTGCAAGTACCACTCACCACCTCTTCACGAAGAACTCGAACAAACGGCACCTCAGCATCAGCAAGTCAGACGCTGCCATTCAAAGTGACCTGGACCTCACGTTCAGACTCGACTCAACGTTTTAGGTAACTCCCGAAACAGTTATCATGCATTATTGTTAGATTGGTCCTAATTTGTTTAAAAATTTAGCTATTAAGAGTATATTTGATGCAAATAAAATTTTTTCGAACAAAACTAAAACAAAATAAAATTTTGAGATATTTTTAAAATTTTTAAAAAATTTTAAGGATAAAAAATATATTTTATCTAATAATTTAAATAATTTAATTTCGATGCACTGATAATGTAAAACGTTTTGCATAATGGTGCAATCAGAATCGTTACCATTCATGTTTTCAATGTAAACATAAAAGATAATTACTTTTACTAATATTACGTTATATGATTAGATACACGTGCAAAATAATTTTACATTGAACGCGTATTAAAATTAAATTTTAATTTAAAATGAAATTAATTTGATATAATACATTAAAATGAATTTTTAGTTTCTCCTAAGTTGTGAAAAAATCTAACATCACTACGTTTTTAAGTTGATTTGTTTTTTATAGATTGCGATAAAAATAATAGAGATCAACCCGGTTTTCGATAATTTTTTTGAAAAGACTACGAGATTTTTAAATAAAAATGTCTTTTTTTAGTTGTTGATATTTAATTTTGTAGAATTGGTTAATTCTTGTGTTAACGATAAAAGATATTAACAAATAGGTTAATCAGTCTCACAAAAATAAAGATTAGAAGTTAAAAAAGATTTTTTTTGTTGAATACCTCGTTGTCTTTCGAAATAATTGTTAGAAATCCTTAAAAAAATTTTTTAAAATAATAATAAAATTTTTTATAAATTGCAAGAAACAATTTTTTTGACAAATTAAAAAAAACCAAAAATGACAAATATTTTTTCATAAATTGCAAAAATCAATTACAGACTGCCAAAAAAAATAAAAGATTAATTAGGATGTAATTAATTTGTAATCAACTAATTAAAAAATAATTTTTATTTTTATTTTTAAAATTTAAAAAATTAAAATAATAAAGAGTTATTTTTTTATAATAAACTTATTTTTTAATTAATTAGTTGAATCCAAATTAATTACATCCTAGTTGGTTCTCTGACAGAATCAAAATAAAAAAAATAATAATTCATTTATTCTTTTTCATAAGGTCTTTTTTTCACTTTTTTGTAAAAAATGCCAGCTAATCACCTTCTACCATTCACCTATCCAAAAACCTAACTCAACTACAACAACTATAGTTAAATATTAACCATAGTTAGTGTATCTTTCAATTTAATTCATTACAATTTAAACTTAATAATAATATTTTTTATTATTATAGAAAGAGAGAGAAATAGGAAGGAGAGGGGGAATTCATAGCATCCTTATCAATTATCTCATCCACCCTCAATATAAAAAATAGGGTTATTCAACTTTTTTTTTTATTTCTAATATAAAATCTATTAAACTCTCCCTTCTCTTCTTCTCATCTTAAACAAGAAACAAAAGAAGGAAATTATAAGAGTTTTGGGGGTTGATAATACAAAACCATTTCAAAACCTAGGAGAAATTTGGTACAAAAGCCAAATAGGTCAATTTAGGGCCACAATAGGGTTACAATTTACAAATCATCATAAGAAGCCATTTTCTCTTATTCTCTCTATATATCAGAGGTATGTCTTCTCTCCCCTCCAATCTACTTTTTTATTTTTATTTTTAATCTCTTTTTACTCCCAATAAAAAAATTGATTCATACTTGCTTCAAATGAAAATCTGGATTTTTTTTTTAAAAATAATACAAAACCCTTCTTTTATTATTAATATACTTTCCTGCAAATTGCAAAGTTGTTCATTTTCTGATTTTTGGAAAACACCTAATACTTCCAAAAAATAAAAATTAAAAAAAAAAATTGAAGAAGAGGGGTCTGAATCTGTTCAAAACTTGAAATTCGACCCCTCACTTTCTCTCCTCTTCGTTTTCCCATTGATGCCATCTGCAATTTCTGCTTTCTTATTTGTTTTAGAGAGAGAAACAAAGCGCGGGACGCCCAAATTTCTATCTCTCTTCGATATGTACAGAGAGAAAGAAGCCACACATAGCGCTTTCTCTCTCTTTAACTCAACCACCCTATGTTTCTCAATCGGTACCTTTACTTATCAATTCTCACTCCGAATGCTTCAATTCGAAGTTTGCTTTCGGATCTTTTTTGTGCGTTTGATTTTTTTTTTCCGTTTGTGCATATGCGCTTTTGTTGTTGTTGTTGTTATTGTTGTTGTTGGAATAGAATTGAAACAACTTTAGAATGATACTTTTGGGTTTATGGATTTGAATCTGTTATACGTGGCAGGGTGGTTGATGTTCGATGATGGAGTTGCTTCTGAATTTTACTAAAAGCCCTTAGAAGAGGTTGAAGGTGAAGTTAACATTTGTGTTGGTTGTTGTTTCCTTTTCAATGTTGTTTTGAAAGGAGTTTAGTTCTAGTCTAGAAATATGATGTGTAGTGGTGAGCCTTTGGATTTGTATAAGCTATTCATGGTGGTGAAGGAGAAAGGTGGCTATGATGCTGTTTGTAAGAATATGCTGTGGGATTTGGTTGCGGAAGAATATGGTTTAGGTTTAAATGTTGGTTCATCTATTGAACTTGTTTATAGTAAGCACTTGAGTACACTAGAGACATGGCTGAAGAATGTTGCTGATAGTAAGTTCCCTGAGTGTGGTTTAATGGATGATAGGGTTAGTTTTGGTAAGAAGTTGATGGAGGTGCAGGCTGATTTCTTGTTAGATGTTTATAGCGAGGAAGGTGCAGGGGATAAAATTAAGACAGCATGTGATTTCGTGGATGGAAGGAAGTTGTGTGGAACTAATAGGGTTAGGGGATTGAATCCTGAGCTCAGCGGTGCAAAGAAAATTGTTGATTTGAATGCACTGGACCATAAGATGAATGGGCCTAGTATTGGAAGCTTTTGCAGCAATAACTTTTCAAATAATTCAAGTGATATACAGAACCATTTGAATGAAATTAAGACATCAACAGTGGACATATCTGATGAAGCAAACATAATGCCTACATTGTCGGAAGAAGGTGATAGTTGTGATAAAAATGATGGTCATGACGACGACGACGATGTGATGGTATTGGATCCATCCGATAGTTGTGATAAAAATGATGGTCATGACGACGACGACGACGATGTGATGGTATTGGATCCATCCACTGTTAATAAAGAGAGCTTTGGTCGAAAGAGGAAGAGAGAGTCTATGTCTGAAATGCTAAGCTGGCTTACTGGTATTGCTAAGAATCCTTGTGATCCTGCAGTTGGTTCAATGCCCGAAAAGTCAAAGTGGAAGTCTTATGGTAGTGAGGAGATTTGGAAGCAGGTTTTGCTGTTTCGGCAAGCCACCTTTTTTAGCAGTGATCACGTCAGTTGGCAGGTAATCGTGAATATATTATATAACTATGGACTGTTCATTTGTCATGCAGATCATTAGTGATGTTTTGTGCTGAGACAATAAAATGTAGAAAATCCTAACATGATATTGCTTTTTTACCCTGAATATCTAATTGATTATATATCTCTATGCAATTTAAATTTCTGGTATCTTTTCAAATTGTTACGAATTTTCTTCTGATGTTGGTCTTATCAATCATTAGGCATTTGTAATTTTTCTATTTATAAATGGAATCACAGATGCTGTGTTTGGATTATATTATACAAAGAGTAAAGTATTGTTTTTGTCCCTAACGTTTGGGGTAAATTCCAAAGTTGTCCCTAACGTTTAAATCGTCCTATTTAAGTTCCTAACGTTTCAAAATTGGCTCAATGTTATTTTGCCGTCAGGGATCTGTTAACAAAATTGATGGAGAGACAACATTGAGACGATTTTGAAATGTTAAGGACTTAAATAGGATGAAAACGTTGGGGACAAAAACAATATATAGAAATAAATTTTACTTTTATCCTTCAATAATATCAATTTTTTACGGTACATAGTTATTCAATTATTTTTTAATTACATCTAAGTAAATTACGCTTAATCACATTATTTTCATTCTAAATAAATTTATTTTTTATAATGTTACTCTTAAAGATTTTTACTCATCATGAAATGTTTGTAGAATAACTAATACATAAACTTGCGAAAAAGAAAAAAAATGATACATGATGAGTTTATGTACTAGTCATACTACAAATATTTCATAATGAGTAAAAATCTTTAAGAATAAAATTATAAAAAAATAAATTTATTTAGAATGAAAGTAATGTGATTAAGTATAATTTACTTTGATGTGACTAAAAAAACTGAATAACTATCTACCCTAAAAAATTGATATTATTGAAGGATAAAATTAAAATTCATTTTTATGTATTGTTTTTGTCTCCAACGTTTTCGTCCTATTTAAGTCCCTAACGTTTCAAAATCGTCTCAATTTTGTCCCGCTGCCAATTCTGTTTACAGATCTCTAACGACAGGACAACATTGAGTCAATTTTGAAATGTTAGGGACTTAAATAGGACGATTTAAACATCAGAGACAACTTTGGAATTTACTCCAAATGTTGGGGACAAAAACGATGCTTTACTCTTATACAAATATATTTTCGACCGTCTCTTTTTGTACTGTATGCTTGCTTCAATGGTGTGCTTGACTTCAATATGCTCTCAAATCCTCTATAATTTAATTGTGCAATTTATTACACACACAAAAACATATGTGATGCCTCTGTTGTGCTCAAACCTGGTCTTTTGTGATAATTCAAAAGCATTTAACAACTTCGATTTATATTAACGGGATTATATCTAGCCAGACATTTGCTTAACTTTAATAGCCTATCTTGTTGAAAGAACAAATACTGCATACAGATTTTGAACCATTTTCTGCAGGGAAATTACCAAACTGTAGATTAATTTTTAATGGATCCCACAATTCATTAAGTTACCATCTATAGAGAAGTTCTTAGGAGAAGTGATTGCTTACTTTGTAGATGTCAAACGCTTTTTTATAAGCTGGTTCTTGAGATTCCTTGGATATTTGTCAAATTGTTGCTACTTGTTTCCATTAAATAAAAAATTGAACATATGCTAAAACCAAAATATTATTCCTTTTTTTTTTTGGTAGGGTCAGAAGATGCATCCTTGCATGTATGATGATCAGGTTGGGGCAAACTACAACCTTAGAGAGAGGTTGAAATCTGACAAGAATTTAACTTGTGGTGTCTCTTCAAATATGAGAGGAATACAGGGAGGTTCCGAGAGAAACCCAAGTCCTCATTCAGAAGTGGAGAAACTGTTACTTGACCAATGTAGCATGGTGCCCATTCCTGTTGGGCCATCCCATCAAGCTGAAGTGCCCGAATGGACTGGTGTGGCAATTGAAAGTGATTCCAAGTGGTTGGGAAGCCAAATATGGCCATCAGCAGAGATAAAGTCCAAAGTCATAGAAAGAGATCCTATCGGAACAGGAAGGAAAGATTCATGTGGCTGTGAAGTACAAGGTTCTGTTGAGTGTGTCCGGTTCCACATTGCTCAGAAAAGGGCTAAAGTTAAGTTGGAATTGGGTGTGGCTTTTTATCTGTGGAATTTACACAAGACAGGCGAAGATGTTAGGCGATTGTGGACAGAAGACGATGAGAAGAAGTTCAAGGATGTGGTGAAATCAAACCCTCCTTCACTTGAAAAATGTTTTTGGGATCAAATTTTCAAATCATTTCCTACAAAGAGCAGGGAAGATTTAGTAAGTTACTACTTCAATGTCTTTATTTTGCAGCGCAGAGGATACCAAAATAGGAATACTCCGGATGACATTGACAGTGATGATGATGAATCAGAATATGGTCCATTGAAGAATGCTTTTGGACATCAAACACACAAATCGCGCAACATCACCTTATTGTCTCCCAAAAAGCCCAAGAAAACGGAACATAGCAAGTGAATGTTATCCAAGTCATTGGTTCCATTGAGAATGTAAAGTTCGGCAGCTTCACACGTCTTCATGTCTCGGCAGTTTTCTTTACCAATTGATCTCTCTCCTTAAAATCATTATTGTGTGCATCTCTGCTGCAGCAATTTTCAGTATCAACAGATCCTCCTATCATTGCTTAGAATATGAAATCACCATTGCTTTCAAGGAGTACAAGGCTCAAATGATTGATTTGGTTCGGTTCAGGATAGGAACAATATAGGACAGATGAGAAATGATATTCTGATGGTGGAAGCTGCAAACTATAAAGATTTGAACGGCTTAGAAATTGGAGTTGCATTTAGCTTACATGCCTCCAATTGAGATATGCTTTCTGTCCATCATAATAATGCGTTGCAGCCCCGGGTGATCTTGCACAAGTTTTTTTTTTTTTTTCTTATTTTAAATTTCCTTGTTTTGAGTTTACGAGGGTTTATTAAAAGTTGAAGAACTGCATCAGGAATATAGATCAATATTTTATTTTGAGAGGTTGTGAACAAATGCATCAAGGTGTAATTTATGTAGTGTTGGGAATTGATTTTGTCATTCCAAAGTTAATTTTGCCATTATGGGAAGGACAATTGATATTCTTGACTGTACTAGAAGTCTCTGGTATGGATAATGAGATGGATCGAGGATTTGGGAGTCGAAGCGGTTGTCGGATTGTCTGATTGGAGCAGCGGAGGGTGATACTTGCAAAGACACTCTGATGCTCAAGTCAGAATGGATCTGAGAGATATAAGGTGTGTAGGATGAGTGACGTATCTGAGGGGGTCTCGGGCTTCCTTTTATATAGTTGGTGATAGTTATTTCATCTTATCTTATCTAACTATGATAAGGGAGGTATTTGAATTGAATGTTGGTTAGAGATTGAAGGGTCGTCAAAAGGAGGCCAACCTCGGGTAACCAGGTCGGAGGCCATTCCGGTGTGGGATTCGGGAACTAGGTCCGTAACAGTTGTTCCCGGAGCGAGAGAGTGAGCGTGCTCAGTCTCATCGCTGGAGGAATCTTTTCCTTGCCGTTGTGGCTTGGCAAGAAGCTCGTTTGGTTTCCTCAGACAAGGTCGGGGATTTGGGAAGTTCCTGACCGTTTCATGGTCAGGCAAGGAGTGCATTGTCTGGGCGAAGTCGATAGTCGTCGAGTGGTTTAGATGTCTCATGACATGCCCGTTACTCTTTTGGAAGGGAAGTTTGTCAGTTGCGTTCTCCTAGACGCCATAATGACCTTTAATGCAAAGGGACATTTTAGTTTCTTTCCACTTTTACCCTTTGCCTTTTCGTTTTTCCTTTTGGGGTGTTTTGGTTTTTAATTTGTAATCGTTTCTATTTCTTTTTATTTCCTCGCTCGCAGTTTTTCCTTCTTTTGCTCTACATATTCTTTTTTCTACCGTTTCGTATTCTTCTCTCTGTCTCTTCGAATCTCCGGTTTGTTTGTGTGTTTTGTGCGTCCGTCCTGTGCTTCATGCTGCTCCTTGATCTCTGTTTTTGTCCATCTCCATCAGGTTGGTATTTTTCTCCTCTTTTTGATGCATGTTTTGACTGTCTATTTTTTGCGTTTTCTCTTTCATTTGTTCTGTGTTCTGCATTTCTTCATTTTGTGGTTTTTTTTTGGGTAGGAGTAGTGAGTTATTAGAGAGGGTGAGCACCACTGTTCTGGGCGTAGTTTTGGTTTGTGCTAGGTAGATTAGTGCTTGCGTGATTTTCTTCCGTCTGCTTCTAGTGGGTTATTAGTGGTGCCCCTCTCTTTTAGGTATGGCCCGGTGGAGGAGTGAGGATGTTGGGGTTTCCGTGGTCCCGGCCGGTGGTGTTTTCTGAACGTATTACTAGGTGGCCTCTGATGTATAGGGAACGCCGTCTCGGGTGACGGAGGCAGATCTCCAGCAACTCCATGATCAGGGGGCGATCTCTGGGAGCGGCGATGCAGAGCGTCAGTATGAGCTCGTGCTCCCGGGGGTTGACGAGAGGGTTTGCTATATAAACCCTGACTCGCCCCGAGTTACCGACTAGATGTGGTTGTATGAGTCGATGTTCACGTGACTAGGGGTGCGGCTCCTATTTTCAGAATTCGTCCAAGCGTTGCTAAATCATTGTTCCGTGGCGCCGTCTCAGTTGCACCCTAATAGCTGGGCTGCCATTCGAATCTTCGAGTTGGTTTGTGATTACTTAGAGCTTCCGGTGCGGGTTGATGTCTTTTTATTTTATTTTTTGTGTATCTTACTGAGCAAGGAGGGAAAACACAAAAAGGGGTATGTATCGTTTAAGGCCTAGCCTAATCGACGTATATTTGGCTTGTTTGATGACTCTTTTCACAGGTTCAAGAGGGAGTATTTTAAGGTGCTTCCTGCTCGAGGACCCCACCGTTTCTGGTTGACCTTGGAGGGAAAACATCAGTTCACGACGGATTGGAATTTTGGGGCTGGGGCGTCGTAATTGACGCGGGTTACCTATGAAGTGCTGTCTCAAAAAAAAAAGGACATTGTCGATGTTCTTTGGTCGATATTCGGAGAGCATCCGTTGAATTTCCGGGACGTTATTGGTGATCCAGCAACGTGCCGAACCTACATTGGTTTGTGTTTTAGCTGCTTTCTTTCTCGGTATTTTTGTTTTTTCGAGTTTGAGACTTATGCTGCTTTTCTCTTTGGTATGTTTCAGTTCAAATGGCCGGCGGGTTGATGAATTTGGCGAGGTTGAAGGCTGCCATCACCCAGGAGGAGGGCGAGGGTTTGCTATCGACGCCTCAATCTCGTCCTCAGGCGGATTCTCGGACTGTGTCGCAGGACTTGGTTTCGGTCAGGGAAGGTTGTGTCGCTTCACCGGGGCCCGCTGCCGTCGAGGTCGAGGATGAGGTCGTGGTGGTTTTACCTAAGGCGGCCAGGAAGTGGAGGAGGACTACGGAAGGGAGTAGCAGAGAAAACGTGGAGGAGGAGGGGTGGTGCCTTATGTGATGGATCAAAGTTTTGATGCCCCGGCCTTCATAGATCAACATCTCCTTCCCAAACGGAGGAGTTTTTTCATGACTGCGACGTCGTCAGCTAGGCAAAGTCGGTATACCAGACCCTCCTCCGCTCTGCTACTATTGTCCGGAAGGCAAAACCCGGGCTAGCCCAGGTGGGGCTGCTAGATGGGAAGCTTTGTCAATCTCAGGCCAATGTTGGAAAGCTGAAGGAGAAGCTAGAGGCGGTGGAGATAGCTCGTTTGAAAGCCATCAAGGACGTCGAGGATGCTGGAGGCCAACTCCTTCGTCTTTCCGAGGTCGAGACTTCGCTGCTTACTTAGCTGGCAGGCAGACGAAAGCGGGCTACAGACACTGAGTCGAAGGCTGCCGTCTTGCTTGCCGAGGCGGACGCTCTTTGGGAAAAGGTGGCGAAGCTGAAAAAAGAGAAGGCAACGCTACTAGGGGATGTTAAGGGCACGATCTCGGCTGCCAAGGAGACGATGAGGGCCCAAGCCCTTGTCCTTGCTCCGAGTGTGGATGTATCTGTGATGAGAGCGTTCAAGACTGTCAAGGATGGCTAGATTGTAGACCTGGAGTGAATTTTATTTGTAATTTTTCTTAAGTTTGTAGGTTGTTTCTTGGGATAGCACTTTGTTTGTATGTAAGCCGTTTGTTTGGCCGCTACTTTTACTTGTTTATTTTGAAATTAATTAGGCCGTTTTCTCGATTTTAAGAGCACGTTGTGGCCTTTTGGTAGGCCGTTTGCGTATTGTTGGCCTCTTTGTGGGTCGTGTTAGACACTTGCTTAATTATGGATATCCATGTATTTTGGCGTCAAGAGTGATCGATCTCCAGGGTTAGCCGCATTTGGTTCGTGCCGCTGGATGAGGCAATGTGTTTGAAAGAAAAAAGGTGAATTTTATTTAATGTGTGGGCCTCGTTAAAACCTCCCGGTGCGGGCAGAAAAGAGTGCCCGATAAAGAAACAATAAGACGGTAACAACTTAAAATGAAGGAAAAGATAAAAATAATAAAATAATAAAAAATAAAAAAATGAAAAGATAATGTGAACAACCTTGATCTCGTCGTTTGGGAGGATGCTTCTACGTGTAGTAGTGCCGCAAGTTGGTGGCGTTTCAGGATATCGGGAGTTCGGTCCCATTTAATCGCTCGAGTTTATAAGCTTTTTTCTCGGTTACCGCTTTGATCCGGTAGGGGCCCTCCCATTTGGGTTTGAGCTTCCCTTCTCCAGGTATAGAGGCATCAATGTCGTTTTGCCATAAGACGAGTTCTCCTGCCCCGAAGTCCCGTCACACCGTACTGTGATTGTATCTTAGGCTTATCCTCTGCTTTAGGGCTAGCTCCCGTAGGTGTGCTATGCTCCTGACCTCGTCTGTGAGGTCCTGCTCTGCTCCCTCGTTGTGTCCCCTCACGGTTCTTCGTGGGCTCGGTTCCCCGACTTCTACCAGAATGATGGCCTCTAGGCCGTATGTTATCCAAAAGGGGGAGGTCCAGTACGACCAGAGGACAGATTCGAGTTCGTCAGCTCATAGTCCTTTGGCCTCGTCCAGCCGCTTCTTGATTTATTTCACTATTATTTTGTTTGCCGCTTCTACTTCCCCGTTTGTCTATGGATGTTGTACCGAACTGAACTGTTGGGAGATGCCGAGTCCTTCTATGAATTTTTTGAACCGTTTGTCCACGAATTAGGTCCCATTGTCCGAGATTACGATCTCTGGGATTCCAAATCGGGTTATAACGTGTCTCCAGAAGAACTTCTGGCATTGGGTGGTGATGAGCGGATATTTTATATGCCGTGAAGAAGAAGATAGTAGGAAAGCAGAGATTCAGAAGACAGAGCATCTCCAAAACCTCAATCTGTTCTCCATTACTGCATAACAAATATTATTTATTTTATGTTAATTACTCTCCATAAACCCAACCATTTTTATTATTAATTTCCTGACTAAGAATAACAAAATAACCATAGCTTGCTTCAAGCCGACAATCTCTGTGGGATCGACCCTTACTCACGTAAGGTATTACTTGGACGACCCAGTGCACTTGCTGGTTAGTGGTACGAGTTGTGAAAAGTGTGATTTACAATTCGTGCACCAAGTTTTTGGCGCCGTTGCCGGGGATTGTTCGAGTTTGGACAACTGACGGTTTATTTTGTTGCTTAGATTAGGAAAAATTTATCTTTTTAGTTTAGAGTCACTAAAATTGCGTCTTCTATTATTATTTTTGGTTGAAACTTTTTTTTAAAATCCTTATTTTCATTTTCAAATTTTTTCAAAAATTTTTATAAACTAATAATTGAGTTTTTCTGTTTGAGTTTAGTTTCATATTTTAAGTTTGGTGTCAATTGCATGATTTTATTTTTCTTTCAATTTTTTTCGAATTATTAGTGCTCAGAATATAAAAATTTTTTAAGTTTAGTGTCCTTTGTGTTTCTGTTTTCTTAAAAAATTTTCAAAAGTTGTTCTTAGCGTTCATCGTGATATTCAAAGCTTTCCTGTTTGTTTCCTTTGTTTTGATCTAAAAATTTAAGTTTGGTGTCATTTTTACTGTTTTTCTCTTTCTTCATTAAATTTAAAAATATCTTTTCTCTTTATTTTAATTAATTTTTGAATTTTTCTTTAAAAATTCAGATTTTTATTTTAAAACTTTTTATTCTATCTTATCTTAGTTTTGAAATTTCAAAATTCAAAATCTT
Organism: Arachis hypogaea; assembly: GCF_003086295.3. Taxonomy (NCBI): domain Eukaryota; kingdom Viridiplantae; phylum Streptophyta; class Magnoliopsida; order Fabales; family Fabaceae; genus Arachis; species Arachis hypogaea. The sequence continues at coordinate 130,083,113 of NC_092049.1, read as the reverse complement.
TTTCAAAAATCATATCCAAAGTTTTTCAAATCTTCTTAATTAAGTAATTATTTTAGTTTTCAAATTTATGTTTCTCTTAGTTTTCGAAATTTATATTTTAATTTTTAATTATTTTATTTTATCTTATTATTTTTATTTATTTTTAATTATTCGGTTTGTTTCTACTTAAATAAAATAAAAACAAAAATATATTTTATTTGCAATTCATATCAATTCCCTTTTATCCATCATGGACCTAAATGGAAATGAACAGTTTAGAAGGACTCTGGGGTCATATGCTAACCCCATTACTGCTGCATATGGGAGCAGCATCTGTATACCTCCCATCAAAGCAAGCAGTTTTGAGCTAAATCCTCAGCTCATTGTCATGGTGCAGCAAAATTGTCAGTATTCCGGTCTTCCACAGGAAGAACCTACTGAGTTTCTGGCACAGTTCTTACAAATTGCTGACACAGTACGTGACAAGGAAGTAGATTAGGATGTCTACAGATTATTACTGTTTTCATTTGCTGTAAAAGATCAAGCTAAGAGGTGGTTAAATAACCAACCTACAGCAAGCATAAGAACATGAAAATAGTTATCAGAAAAATTCCTGAATCAATATTTCCCTCCAAAAAAGATGACACAACTAAGGCTGGACATCCAAGGCTTTAAACAAGAGGATGATGAATCCCTTTATAACGCCTGGGAGAGGTACAGAGGGATGCTAAGGAAATGCCCATCTAAAATATTTTCAGAGTGGGTGCAGTTAGACATCTTCTACTACGGGCTTACAGAAAAAGCTCAGGTATCTCTAGACCACTCAGCTGGTGGATCTATACACATGAGAAAGACTATTGAAGAGGCTTAAGAGCTTATCGATATAGTTGCTAGAAATTAGCATCTGTACATAAGTAATGAGTCCTCCATGAAAGAAGAAGCTAAGGCAGTATCAACTGACTTTAGTCCTCAGGAACAAGTTGATGAACTCAATCAGCAACTATCTTCTATAACAAGGTAGTTAGCAGAATTTAAGGAGATGCTACAAGAAACCAAAAATGCTAACAAGGATATGGAATCACAATTGAATCAGACAAAACAGCAGTTATCAAAACATATAACAGAGGAGTGCCAAGTAGTTCAATTAAGAAGTGGAAAAACATTAAATACCTCAATTCAAAGCAGCAGAAAGCCAAGAAAAGAACAGCTGATAGAGGATGAGTAACCTGCTACCCAAAATCCCTCTGAGGACAGTAAGAGCCCAGAGAGGAATAAGTCTGGCATTCAAACGCCAGAAAAGGGTGAAAAACTGGCATTAAATGCCCAATCCATGTCCAGTTCTGGCATTCAAACACCAAAAAAAGGTAGGAATCTGGCGTTAAACGCCCAATCCATGTCCAGTTATGGCGTTCAAACGCCAGTGAGGGATCAGACACCTGCAAGTGCTGATAATAACTCCCTCAAGAAGGCTTCTCAACCTGCCTCTGTAGGAAATAAACCTGCAGCAACTACGGTTGAAGAATATAAAGCCAAAATGCCTTATCCTCAGAAACTCCGCCAAGTGGAACAGGATAAACAATTTGCCCGCTTTGCAGACTATCTCAGGACTCTTGAAATAAAGATTTCGTTTGCAAAGGCACTTGAGCAAATACCCTCTTATGCTAAGTTCATGAAAGAGATCTTAAGTCATAAGAAGGATTGGAGAGAAATAGAAAAAGTTTTTCTCACTGAAGAATGCAGTGCAGTCATTCTAACAAGCTTACTAGAAAAGCTTAAGGATCCCAGAAGCTTTATGATACCATGCACATTAGAGGGTACTTGTATCAAGCCAGCTCTATGTGACCTTGGAGCAAGTATCAATCTAATCCCTGCATCCACTATCAGAAAGCTTGGCTTGACTGAAGAGGTCAAACCAACCCGGATATGTCTTCAACTTGCTGATGGCTCCATTAAATATCCATCAAGCATAATTGAGGACATGATTGTCAAGGTTGGGCAATTTGCCTTTCCCACTGACTTTATAGTGCTGGAAATGGAGGAGCACAAGAGTGCAACTCTCATTCTAGGAAGACCTTTCCTAGCAACTAGACGAACCCTCATTGATGTCCAAAAAGGGGAAGTGACCTTGAGAGTCAATGAGGATGAGTTCAGGCTGAACGTTGTTGAGGCAATGAAGCATCCAGACACATCAAAAGACTACATGAGTGTTGATATTATTGACTCCCTGGTAGAAGAGATCAACATGGCTGAGAGTCTCGAATCAGAGCTAGAAGACATCTTTAAAGATGTTCAGCCTGATCTGGAGGAATCAGAGGAAATAAAAGAGCCTCTAAAAATTCTTCAGGAAGAGGAGAAACCTCCTAAACCCGAGCTCAAACCACTACCACCATCCCTGAAATATGCATTTCTGGGAGAAGGTGACACTTTTTCGGTGATCATAAGCTCTGCTTTAAATCCACAGGAAGAAAAAGCACTACTTCAAGTGCTAAGGACACACAAGACAGCTCTTGGGTGGTCCATAAGTGATCTTAAGGGCATCAGCCCAGCAAGATGCATGCACAAGATCCTATTGGAGGACGATGCTAAGCCAGTGGTTCAACCACAGAGGCGGCTAAATCCAGCCATGAAGGAGGTGGTGCAGAAAGAGGTCACCAAGTTACTGGAGGCTGGGATTATTTATCCTATTTCTGATAGCCCCTGGGTGAGCCCTGTCCAAGTTATCCCCAAGAAGGGAGGCATGACAGTGGTTCATAATGAAAAGAATGAACTGGTTCCTACAAGAACAGTTACAGGGTGGCGTATGTGTATTGATTACAGAAGGCTCAATACAGCCACCAGGAAGGATCACTTTCCTTTACCATTCATAGACCAGATGCTAGAGAGACTAGCAGGTCATGAATATTACTGCTTTTTGGATGGCTATTCAGGTTATAACCAAATTGCAGTAGATCCTCAGGACCAAGAGAAAACATCATTCACATGTCCTTCTGGAGTGTTTGCCTACAGAAGGATGCCTTTTGGTCTGTGCAATGCACCTGCAACCTTTCAGAGGTGCATTGTAACACCCTCACTATCAGAAGTCACGCTTCCGGCTGCGCTACTCTGATAGAAAAAAGTATTACGACTACTTTATATATTAAATACTAAAATAGGAGCCTATGACTCGACACTGTATCGCTGTTTTCTTTGAACATCGGAAGTAAATACTTTATCTTAAAAAAAAAAACAAACAAGCAGGCATAGATTCATATACAAGACTCCTTACATAATAACTCAACATATTAGAAAATATAAAACATACAATTCCTATCCCTCTTACAAACTTGTAATAACAAAGACGAGGGAAGAAAATAATCTAAATAATACAACAGCATATAAACCAAATGCAGTATAACTCTTCTTAATGCTTCTTCATCCGGTTCCTGAAAAGGTAAAGCTGTAGGGGGGTGAGAACCTAACCACACGGTCTCACCACGGAGTTTCAAAGTTGTCATAAGAAGATATTTAACAAGAAAACTGTTTTCAAGCTCAGTGATTATTATTGCCTTATGAATCTTTTAAAAACCAATAGGTAATCGTTCACAACCTTTTCAAAGAAACAATGCTTAATCTTTCAGAAATTCGAAATCTTTCCTTTTTTATAAGAAAATCTCAATCAAAAACCAACCACGCAATCAAACAACACAATCATTAATTCATCACCAAAGTTCATTCTCAAATGTAGCACACCAAGACAAACACAGGCAAGACAGACAAGGAAAGCACAAGTAGGCAGCAGTTACAGCAAATAGTTCAAGTAGCAGTTACGAACAGTTTAGCAATTAGGCAAACCAAAACAAATTCAAACTCAAGCAAAGCATACAAATGCATATGATGCATGCCTGTCCTATGGCTGATGAGGCTCATCTGTCGGTTATCCAGCCAACCTGACAAGTCTGAATTGTACTTAGACTGTCCCCCGACGTGCATCCCCAAGAGTCTATGCATAGCTTTTTCTCAAATAATCAATATTACTCAATGGGGGTAACATTCCCGGGAATTTATATAGTGCCCGGTCACCCACTTACATCGTAGGGTCAACAGAGTATCGAGTTTTCAACCTGGTACACGTGGTGGCAAGCCACGGCACTTAATCCAGGGAACCTCGTATCTCAGATATTTCAAATTCATAAGCCATATGAATAATTCAAAGTTCACATCTCAACATTCTCAACATCATAATTATTCATCAATCCAAATCTCATTTCCAAGTTCATTTCAAAGCCATATTTCAAATAAAATCCTCATCCTCCTCTTTTTCATTCTGTTCGTGAACAATCTCAATTCCAGAACAAAATTCTTTCTGTGATAGGCAAATCAATCTTAAAACGTATAATGCTTAAAAACAAATCTTTTTAATTAGTTACTTTAAATAAAACTTCCAATTTTATAAAATTTCGACAGCATCTCCTCTAAAACTCGGACACTGCCACCCTTTATGGGTCCCATCCAAACATTTCTCAAACCTTTTCTCAAATCTCAATCATTTTCCAAGATTCAGCTAGTTCCAATATCAAATTATTTTCAAAGCGAATCAGTGCCCATAATAAATTTCTTTTTAAAATCAAACCAGCTCAAATACTAAATCATTTATAAAGTCATTTATAAAGTCACTAACTCAAAATTAAACCATTTCCAAAGCCAATTCCTTTACATCATCAAAAATAGCTTCAAAACCAAGAAAAGCCATTTTTCATAATAATCAACTAAATAACCTTTCAAACTAATCTCTTTTCAGTAATCACAAACTACTCAAGTAATCAAGCAATCAGTCATTCAGTCCAGCAAACAACCACATTTAGAAGACAATTATAATCACAGGCATATGTTCTCTCACATTAATATCTATTTACCACAACTCTGTAACAAAACCATTTCTCTTAACCCGAAACCAACAGCAACCACAAACTCAGTCCCTGATCACTTTCGCAGCACTCACAGCAACTTAAGAGCGACATGCAACGCTCACAACACGACCCTACATTACCAGAACCTCAGAGTTTATAACCAAATATAACAGAATACTAACACGGGTTTTCGAAACATAAATACTTACCGAACTAAGAAAATGAAACAACGGCGGTCGCTGAACCGGTTTGGCGGCAGCTCCGGCAGCCACCTTGAACGGCGGCGACGACCAGAACTCCGGCAATGGCGACTGAAACAAACATACAGCGATGATTAAGCTCCCGGAAATTCAAAGGAAACGAAAACCAAATTAAAACCTCACCGGCGGCAAATCTCAGTGGCGGCAGAGGTGTTCTCCGGCGGCAGGACTCGGACAGAAGCTCTAACAACGGCGGATCTGGCGGCGACAGCTTCTCAACGGCAACACACCCCCTGACGGCAACTCCCGCGCAGCGCGTCTCTCTCTCTCGGTCCTGGTCTACCTTGCGACGGCGATGAGTGGCGCGATGGCAGCGGCGGTCCGCGATGGTGGCAACGAGCTGGAGCACAACGGCGGCGGCAGCGGTGGGGTGGAGCTCCAGCGACGCAGAGGCGCGGCCAGAAACTTTAGCAGCGGCGGATCTGGCGACGGTTCAGGCGAGGACAGCGCTGACAACATGAGCGGCGACTGGGCACGGCGGCTGGACAGGTCGTGGTCCTCCCTTCCTCGCAGATCTCTCTCCTCTGCTTCATCCATGGACGGCGCGATGGCAAGGTCTCCTCCCCTCTCTTCCCGTGCAGCTCTCTCTCAGATCTCCCTCTCTTCTCCTCTCGACAGCGGCGGCGACGGCGGCAGTGACACCCGCCGCACCGCCTCCCTCTTTTCCCCCTTTCTTTCTTTCCGTAGCCTTCCCCTCTCACTTCTCTCCTTTCTTTTCTTTCTGTTTCTTTCTTTCTTTCCATGGATTTGCTGCTGAGTTTAGGTTAGAAAAGGGATTCGGTGGCTGAGGAGATAAGGCAGCTGGGTTTTTTGGGAAAATTAGGGTTAGGGTGATATTTTGGGGATTTAGGGTTTTGGTAAAAATTAGGTATAGGGATAATTTGGTAATTTTAATAAAATTGGAGCATAAAGTATTAATATTTGAAAAACTAATTTAATCTCTAAAATTACTTTAAAATATTATTTTTAGTATAAAAATACTAACTGATTTTCAATAAATTACTCTAATTGAAAATTCATGATAATATAATTAATTTCTCTTTATCTTTAACTTAAAGTATTAAATTATATAAATATAAATCATCTAAAATCAAATCATATAAAATTCTTATTATCTTTAATAAAAATAATTTCTGAAATTAAAACTATAAATAAATATATGATTTGAGATTGATTTAAAATAAAACTTTTTTAAAATTCTTGGGTCTTACATGTATGCTCTCTATCTTCTCTGATATGGTAGAGAAATTTCTGGAAGTCTTCAGGGATGACTTTTCAGTATTTGGAGACTCATTCAGCTCCTGCCTTGACCATTTAGCACTTGTTCTGAAATGATGCCAAGAGACCAACCTAGTTTTAAACTGGGAAAAATGTCACTTTATGGTGACTGAAGGAATTGTCCTTGGGTATAAAATTTCAAACAAGGGAATAGAGGTGGATCAAGCTAAAGTGGAAGTAATTGAAAAATTACCACTACCTGTCAATGTTAAGGCAATCAGAAGCTTTATGGGGCATGCAGGATTCTATAGGAGGTTTATAAAGGATTTTTCAAAAATTGCAAAACCTCTGAGCAATCTGCTAGCTGTTGACATGCCATTTGTGTTTGACACAGAGTGTTTGCAAGAGTTTGAAACTCTGAAGCTAAGCTAGTCACATCACCAGTTATTTCTGCACCAGACTGGACATTACCATTCGAACTAATGTGTGATGCCAGTGACCATGCCATTGGTGCAGTACTGGGAAAGAGGCATAATAAACTTCTACATGTCATTTATTATGCTAGCCGTGTTTTAAATGATGCACAGAAAAATTACACAACCACAGAAAAAGAGCTGCTTGCAGTGGTTTATGCCATTGACAAGTTTAGATCATACTTAGTAGGATCAAAAGTGATTGTGTACACTGACCATGCTGCTCTTAAATATCTACTTACAAAGCAGGATTCGAAACCCAGGCTCATAAGATGGGTGTTGCTTCTGCAAGAGTTTGCTATAAAAATAAGAGACAGAAAAGGGAACAGAGAACCAAGTGGCTGATCATCTGTCCCGGATAGAACCAGTAGAAGGGGCATCCTCCCCCTCTATTGAGATCTCTGAAACCTTTTCGGATGAGCAATTGTTTGTCATTCAGGAAACACCATGGTTTGCAGACATTGCAAACTATAAAGCTGTAAGATTCATACCCAAAGAGTACAGCAGACAGCAAATAAAGAAATTGATTTCTGATGTAAAGTACTACTTATGGGATGAACCATATCTCTTTAAGAGATGTGCATACGGAATAATTCGTAGATGTGTGCCCAAGAAAGAGGCACAGAAGATCTTATGGCATTGCCATGGATCACAATATGGAGGCCATTTCAGAGGTGAGCGAACAGCCACCAAGGTTCTCCAATGTGGCTTCTACTGGCCTACTCTCTATAGAGACTCCCGAGAGTTCGTACGTAACTGTGACAGTTGCCAGAGAGCTGGTAATCTGCCTCATGGTTATGCCATGCCTCAACAAGGGATCTTGGAGATTGAGTTGTTTGATGTATGGGGTATTGACTTCATGGGGCCTTTCCCACCATCATACTCAAACACGTATATTCTGGTGGCAGTAGACTATGTATCTAAATGGGTAGAGGCAATTGCAACACCCACTAATGATAGTAAGACAGTGCTAAAGTTCCTCTAGAAACATATCTTCAGCAGGTTTGGTGTCCTTAAAGTACTAATCAGTGATGGAGGCACTCATTTCTACAATAAACAGCTTTACTCTGCTATGGTCCGATATGGAATTAGCCACAAAGTAGCAACTCCATATCATCCACAGACAAATAGTCAAGCTGAAGTCTCTAATAGAGAACTAAAAAGAATCCTAGAATGGACTGTAATTGCCCGTAGAAGGGATTGGGCAAAAAGATTGGATGATGCTCTGTGGGCATACAGAATAGCATTTAAGACTCCTATAGGAACCTCTCCTTACCAACTTGTGTATGGAAAGGCCTGTCATCTGCCCATGGAACTGGAGCATAAGGCCTACTGGGCAACCAGATTCCTAAACCTGGATGCTAAGTTAGCTGGAGAGAAGAGATTACTCCAGTTAAATGAGCTAGAGGAATTCAGACTCAATGCTTTCAAAAATGCAAAAATTTACAAGGAGAAAGCAAAAAGGTGGCATGATAAGAAACTGTCATCCAGAGTCTTTGAACCAGGACAAAAGGTTCTGCTGTTTAACTCTAGGCTCATATTATTCCCCAGGAAACTGAAATCCCGGTGGAGGGGACCATATGTGATTACAAGTGTGTCACCATATGGCTATGTGGAGCTTCAAGACATTGATTCTAATAAGAAGTTCATTGTTAATGGACAGAGAGTCAAGCATTATCTTGAAGGCAATGTTGAGCAAGAATGCTCAAGGCTGAGATTAGATTAAAAGCTTAGTAAGGTCCAGCTAAAGACAATAAAGAAGCACTTGCTGGGAGGCAACCCAGCCATTAGCAAGGTTTATTTGTTATTCAAATAATAATTATATGAGTTTGATATAAATTATCTTCAATATTAATTCTCAATTACAGGAGTTCACAGAGTTACAGAAGGATTCAGAGGATTCACAGAGAAAAGGAGTTCACTGGCACGAAAACGCCAGTAAAGATACCTTTCTAGGCGTTTAGAAAAACGCCCAGTGACAAAGAATTTCTGGCGTTTAACGCCAGCCAGAAGCAACAGCTGGGCGTTAAACACCCAAAAGAAGCATCAGCTGGGCGTTAAACGCCCAAAACAAGCAACAATTGGGCGTTTAACACCAGGATTGTGGAGGGGAGGAAGTTTTGTTTCCAACTCATTTTTTTTCAAATTTTCATGATTTCATCCACAATTTCTTGCATAAACATGTTACAAATTTTCATCTTTCAACTTCAATTTCAAAAAAAAAATAATAATAAATAAATAATGATAATAAATTTTATATTAATCCTAAAAGTTCTCCTTAATCTTTCTTTAATTTCTTCTCAAATCTTTTTTTTTTCAACTCATATTATCTTTTCAAATTCAAATTTATCTTTTTCAAATCTCTCTCATATCTTTTCAATTTTAAAATTGCATCTTTTGAATATCATATTTATCTTTTACAACTCACATCTTCTATCATATCTTTTACAACTCATATCTTCTATCATATCTTTTACAAATCATATCTTCTATCATATCTTTTTCAAAATTTTCGTGCCCACCCCCCTCCCTTTTAAATTACCATTCGACCACCCCCTCTCTTCCACCATTCGAATTTGGCTTTCCTTCTATTCCTCTCCTTTTCTTTCTTTTGCTTGAGGACAAGCAAACCTCTAATTTTGGTGTATTTTTCCATGATCACCAAGTCAAGACTCACTAAGATCATGGCCCCCAAGGAAAAACAAACCACTTCAAGAGGGAAGAAAGAGAATAATCCAAAACCACTTTGGAATCAAGATAAGTTCTTAACAAAAGAACATGCAGATCATTACTACAAAATAATGGGTCTAAGATCAGTGATCCTGGAAGTTAAATTCGATCTGAAAGAAGACGAATATCCGGAGATCCAAGAGCAAATTCAAAAAAGGAGCTGGAAAATCCTAGCTAATCCTGAGACAAAGGTGGGAAGAAACATGGTTCAGAAATTCTACTCAAATCTGTGGCAAACAGATAAGAAGAGAAGGACTAGAACCGCCTTCTACACCTTTCGAACCATGGTCAGAGGGAAGGCTATTTACTTCCACCTTGACAAAATAAGAGAGGTCTTCAAGCTGCAACAACTACAAGATGACCCGGACTCCTTTAACAGGAGAATGGTGAGATCAGATAAGCGCTTGGACCAAGTTCTAGAGGACATATGCATCCCTGGAACCAAGTGGACAACCAACACAAAGGGTGTCCCAAATCAACTCAAGAGAGGAGATCTCAAACCAGTCGCTGGGGGCTGGCTGGACTTCATTGGGCGTTCCATACTGCCCACCAGTAACCGCTCTGAGGTCACTCTCAAAAGAGCAATGATGATCCATTGTATTATGCAGGGAAACAAAGTGGAGATTCATCATTTGATTTTTTGTGAGCTCTACACAATTGCAAACAAGAACTCCAAAGAAGCCAAATTGGCTTACCCAAGCTTAATATCTCTGCTATGCAAAGACGCTGGGGTAAAGATGGGAGTGGATGAGTATATCTCAGTCGAGCACCCAATCACCAAAAAGTTAATGGAAGGACAACAAATGCAAGATAACTCCATCAAAAGGAGGGCACAGGAGTTCCTCCCAGAAATCCCTCAGATTAACTACTGGACCCGCCTAGAAGCATCTGTCACCAAGCTGCAAGAAGCTATGGATCAACTGAAAGAAGAACATCAAGTTCAAAATAGCATGCTCTGCAAACTGCTGAAGGAACAAGAGAAGCAAGGGCGTGAGCTACAGGAGCTGAAACGCCAGAAGCTGTCTCTTGAAGGGCCAGACACCCCACAAATTGAAGGAGCATCCATCTTCTAAAATAAAGGTTGTTAAGTCCTAATCTTAAGTCTGTGATAACTTTTTCTATTAGAGATCCACCCTAGGAGTCACATGAATAATAGTAATTAGTATCTTTATTTTTATTTTTATTTTTATATTATCTCCAAGTAAGCTATAATTTATTTTTCTCATCATCATTAAACATGAATAAAATAGCAGATTTTTTAGAATAAGGAGGCAGTTTTATTTTCAAGTTCTTAATAAGAAAAATTTTAATTATTTATATGTGGTGGCAATACTTTTTGTCTTCTGAATGAATGCTTGACAGTGCATACTTTTTAATAGTGAAGTTTATGAATGTTAAAATTGTTGGCTCTTGAAAGAATAATGAAAAAGGAAAAATGTTATTGATAATCTGAAAAATCATAAAATTGATTCTTGAAGCAAGAAAAAGCAGTGAATACAAAGCTTGAGAAAAAAAGGCGAAAAATAAAAGAAAAAGAAATAAAAAGAAAAAGCAAGCAGAAAAAAGCCAATAGCTTTAAACCAAAAGGCAAGGGTAAAAAAAGGATCAAAGGCTTTGAGTATTAATGGATAGGAGGGCCTAAAGGAATAAAATCCTGGCCTAAGCGGCTAAACCAAACTGTCCCTAACCATGTGCTTGTGGCGTGAAGGTGTCAAGTGAAAAACTTGAGACTGAGCGGTTAAAGTCGTGGTCCAAAGCAAAAAGAGTGTGCTTAAGAACTCTGGACACCTCTAACTAGGGACTTTAGCAAAGCTAAGTCACAATCTGAAAATGTTCACCCAGTTATGTGTCTGTGGCATTTATGTATCCGGTGGTAATACTGGAAAACAAAGTGCTTAGGGCCACGGCCAAGACTCATAAAGTAGCTGTGTTCAAGAATCAACATACTAAACTAGGAGAATTAATAACACTATCTGAATTCTAAGTTCCTATAGATGCCAATCATTCTGAACTTCAAAGGATAAATTGAGGTGCCAAAACTGTTCAGAAGCAAAAAGCTACTAGTCCCGCTCATCTAATGAGAATTTGAGCTTCATATAAAACTCTGAGATGTTATTACCTCTTGATTTTCTTTATATCCTATTTTATTTATCTAGTTACTTGAGGACAAGCAACAGTTTAAGTTTGGTGTTGTGATGAGCGGATATTTTATACGCTTTTTGGGGGGTATTTTCATATAGTTTTTAGTAGGATTTAGCTACTTTTTAGTATATTTTTATTAGTTTTTATGCAAAAATCACATTTCTGGACTTTACTATGAGTTTGTGTGTTTTTCTATGATTTCAGGTATTTTCTGGCTGAAATTGAGGGACCTGAGCAAAAATCTGATTCAGAGGCTGAAAAAGGACTGCAGATGCTGTTGGATTCTGACCTCCCTGCACTCGAAATGGATTTTCTGGAGCTATAGAAACCTAATTGGCGCGCTCTCAATTGCGTTGAAAAGTAGACATCCAGGGCTTTCCATCAATATATAATAATCTATACTTTGCCCGAGTTTTGATGATGCAAACTGGCGTTTAAACGCCAACTTTCTGCCCTATTCTGAAGTTAAACGCCAAAAACAGGTTACAAATCAGAGTTAAACGCCACAAACAGGCTGCAACCTGGCATTTAACTCCAAGAGAAGCCTCTACACGTGCAAAGATCAATGCTCAGCCCAAGCACACACCAAGTGGGCCCCGGAAGTAGATTTCTGCACTATCTATCTTAGTTTACTCATTTTCTGTAAACCTAGGTCACTAGTTTAGTATAAAAACTACTTTTAGAGACTTACTATGTACCTTATGACATTTTTTACATCTGAATTTTGTATCTTCTACGGCATGAGTCTCTAAACCCCATGGTTGGGGGTGAAGAGCTCTGCTGTGTCTCGATGAATTAATGCAATTACTACTGTTTCTCATTCAATCACGCTTGTTTCTATTCTAAGATATCCATTCGCACTTTAACATGATGAATGTGATGATCCATGATACTCATCACTATTCTCAACCTATGAACGCGTGCCTAACAACCACCTCCGTTCTACCTTAGATTGAATGCATATCTCTTGGACACCTGGTTCACGAGTTTGACTGCCTCTCCTGACAACAGAGCATTCAAATCCGTGAGATCAGAATCTTCGTGGTATAAACTAGAATCAATTGGCAGCATTCCTGAGATCCGAAAAGTCTAAACCTTGTCTGTGGTATTCCGAGTAGGATCCAGGAAGGGATGACTGTGACGAGCTTCAAACTCATGAATGCTGGGCGCAGTGACAGTGTGCAAAAGGATCAATGAATACTATTCCAACATTAGTGAGAACCGACAGATGATTAGCCATGTACATGGACCCTTTTCACTGAGAGGACGGCTGGTAGCCATTGACAACGGTGATCCACCAACATACAGCTTGCCATGGAAGGAAACCTGCGTGCGTGAAGAAGAAGACAGTAGGAAAGCAGAGATTCAGAAGACAGAGCATCTCCAAAACCTCAATCTGTTCTCCATTACTGCATAACAAATATTATTTATTTTATGTTAATTACTCTCCATAAACCCAACCATTTTTATTATTAATTTCCTGACTAAGAATAACAAAATAACCATAGCTTTCTTCAAGCCGACAATCTCTGTGGGATTGACCCTTACTCACGTAAGGTATTACTTGGACGACCCAGTGCACTTGCTGGTTAGTGGTACGAGTTGTGAAAAGTGTGATTTACAATCCGTGCACCAGGTGGCCGTGATGGAGGCCAAGTGCTCGGCCTTGATCCACTTAGTGTAGTAGTCGATGGCAACAATAAGGTATTGGAGCTGCCCGAGAGCCGTGGGGAAGGGACCAACGAGATCGATTTTCCAGGTTCCGAAAGGCCGATCTTCCGTTATGACACTCGGTTAATGACGGACGGCTTGGTGGAGTTAGCTCCGAAGCCATCCGGCTAAGGCTATTTTCATTTTCTTTAGGAGATAGAGCAACACAATGGCTACAAGCTCAACCCTTGGGTAGCATTACTTCTTGGGAGGATTTAGTTAGTAAATTCTTAATTAAGTACTTCCCTCCCCAAAAGTTGGCTCCGGTTGATGAATGATATTAATGTCTTTTCCCAAAAGGAGGGCGAATCACTCTATGAAACTTGAAAAAGGTACAAAGAGATGCTTAGAAAATATCCACACCATGCCTTTCTCGAGTGGCTCCAAATCCAAACCTTTTATGATGGGATCTCTCAAGCCTCAAGAATGACGATTGATTCATTGGTTAGAGGTTCTTTACATAAAAAGATCCCCGAAGAGGCATTGGACTTGATATAAATAATGGCAGCTAATAATTTCAAGTATTCATCTGAAAGGCTCACTAAAAAGAGTGTGATGGCATTAGACACCATGGATACAATTCTAGCTCAAAACAGACTCATGACCTAACAACTCTTCTTCCTTACAAAACAACTCGGACATAGGCAAGTTTAAACGATTGGAACTCAAGGCTTATGTGACTTGTGTGGAGGAGCACACCCAAGTGAGGAGTGTGGGTTGAGCAAAGAAGACTAAAAATTCATTCACTGAACAAGTGAACTTCATGGGGCATTCCTCAAAGCAAAAGAATGTTCCGTTCTTAAAAACTTACAATTCTAGCTAGAGAAATCATCCCAATTTTGGTTAGAAAAATCAAGGACAAAGGAACTTTAATGTTCCATATAAATAGCAAGTCAATCATCAAAAACCATCATCTCTTGACCTTGCTGTTGAGAAGCTTTTCCAATCCACTGCCTTCTTCATGCAACAAACACAAAGTTTCATACAAGAAACAAGAGCAAATTTCAAAAATTAAGAAGTATCAATCAGAAACTTAGAAGTGCAAGTGGGACAAATTGCCAAGCAATTGGTGGAAAAGCCTGCAAATTCCTTTCCTAGAGACACAATCCCAAATCCTAGAGATGAATGCAAGGCTATCTCTCTAAGGAGTGGAAGAGTGTTCAATAAGGAGCTTACCAAGGAGGATGAGCAAAAAATAGAAGTGTCTCCAAAAGAGATAAGGGAGGATGTCCTAGAGGAAGACCAAGAAGGAAAAGGTGAAAGTTATGAACTAAGGAATCCATATCCTCAAAGGCTACATAAGCAAAATCAAGAGAAGAATTTTTTCAAGTTCTTAGATGTATTCAAAAAGCTACAAATCAACATCTTTTTTGTCGAAACCGTAGAACAAATGTCACTCTATGCCAAATTCATGAAGGAGCTGCTATCCAAGAAAAGAACCCTCCATGAGGATGAGATGGTTATCCTCACCAAAGAGTGTAGTGTCATTATTCAAAAGAAACTACCACAAAAGTTAAAAGATCCCGGTAGTTTCAAAATTCCTTGCACCATTGGAGATGTCACCATTGGCAAAGCTCTTTGCAATTTAAGGGATAGCATCAATTTGATGCCCATGTCCATGATAAGGAAACTACGAATTGAAAAAGTGAATCCAACAAGAATTTCATTGCAACCCGCCGACCGATTGTTGAGTTAAGAAATTAACTAAATTAATTAGTGATGACAAATATTATTTTTGGGCAAAATAAATAATTAGTGTTGATTAATTATAACTGCATATTACTAATTATTTATAAAATGTTGCAGGCCAAAAAATTGAATTACAGCCCAAATGGAATGGAAAATAAAACAAGGCTGATGAGTTAATAATATAAACGAAGCCCATAAGGAAACAAGGCTGGAGAAATCAAAACGGGCCAAGAGAAGTGATCTAACCCAAGCCCGAGTTGATATTCAGCAAGCAAATTTCTTCTCACTTACTTTCACCAACTCAACGTTCTTTTCCCTCTGACCATGTCAAATCACAGAAGCAAGAGAAAGTGCTTAGCTCCTAAGCTATTCAAAGAAGAGGAAAGAAAGAGAAGGTTAGGCAAGAAAGGCTGAGGTTAAATCAACAAGATCAAACCAAATCCAGCTTAGGTTAAAGGTAACCCATTTTCTCTTACATGAAACACACTTTTTTCTCTTCATCTTCAACTCTCTGTATCTCCATTTTGAGCTTTATGGAAAATAGGATTTCTATTCCTCTCTGCTGTGAATCCACGGTCTCAAACATGTCTTGGGGACTAAGTTGGTTTTCAAGGGCTCAGATCAAGTTGACCATTGAAAGACTCTTATGGTTGCTGCTTTATGAATTTCGGTCAAGATGGAGAAGTCAGAAGCAAAGTTTCTACTCTAAGGTTTAATGAGAAAAAGTGAATCTGTGGGTTGATGAAGCTCAAGGCTCAAGGTGTTGACCTTGGAAGAAGAACCCATCAACATGCAAGGAGATAAAAGAAGACTTTGTGCTCATTCAGAACCAAGGAGAGAAAACCAGAGTTTGAGAGTTGTGTTCTGCAAAGAAGTTCCTCTACTTGGATAATGCTTTCTTTCAAAGACGTATTCGGCCAATACTGAAGAACTGTATCTAAGGTTTGCAAATCTGGTTTTGCACATAGTAAAGAGGCTGTTGATGAAGTCAATCTCCTTCATGTTTTACAGATTGTAATGTACTTTTCTATGTTTATCTTTCTGTAATTTCTTGTGAGAAAAGGCATAGTGAGAAAGCTCAAGTAAAAGCCATGAGTGGAAAAAGGCTGAGTGAAACACTTGAGAGAAAAGCCTAGAGTTATTTTCAGATTTCTTTAGATTGGTTAAGTGTCTTATATCTTGTACCTGTAAGGTATCCCTTTCTTAGTTGGGTTAGCACTAAGAGTGAATAGTTAGGTATTAGCATAGACAATGTCAAGTTAGGTTAGAACTTGAGTGAGAAAGGATTGGGTCAATCCTGTGAAATTGGTGTATGTAATACTGTTAACTATAGTGAAAATTCTTCCACTGTTGTGGAGGAGACTGGATGTAGGTTGCATAGCACAAGGCAACCGAACCAGGATACATGCTGGTGTTAGCTTTTCTCTTCTCTGTTGTGTTCTGTTTTCTGATATTCATGAGACAAAAATAAATTGTCTCATAAATTTCCGCTGCTGAGTACAAACAAAATCAGAATTGAAAGTTTGTTTAAAAAGGGTAAAAATAGCAACTAAAAGGCAGGCATAGATTCAACCCCCCCTTCTCTAAGTCTACCACAACCTTCAATTGGTATCAAGAGCTAAGGTCTCAAGAATTAAGCTTAACCGCTTGGAGCAAAGATCCAATGGCGAATAATTTGGGCACAACCACAGTTGCCTACACCCTCACTGAAGGCCAGTCAAATAACCGGCAACCTTTCTTCAACGGGAAGAACTATGCCTACTGGAAAGAAAGGATAAGGATCTTCATCCAATCCATTGACTACAACATATGGAAGATTGTTGTGAGCGGTCCCAAGATCCCAACAAAAATAAGTGCTGATGGAGTGGTGACTCCAAAAGAAGAAGCTGAATGGAATGAAGATGATAAGAAGAAGATGAAGCTGAATGCTAAAGCAATCAACCTTCTTCACTGTGCTATCAGCTTTGAAGAGTACCGGAAGGTGTCTAGATGCAAGACAGCCAAAGAAATCTGGGAAAAACTCCAGGTTACACACGAAGGCACTAAATAAGTCAAAAAAAACGAGGATTGATATGCTGCGAAAAGAGTACGAGATGTTTAGCATGAAGGATTGAGAAAGCATTGATGAAGCGTTTGAGAGATTCTCAATCATAATCAACAACTTTGATGCTATGGGTACAAACTATGCAGAATAAACCTTGGTGAGAAAACTCCTTAGAAGCCTCACAAAAGAATGGGAAACCACTGCCACTGTCCTAATCGAGAGTAACAACCTAAGTCCCATAACCTATGATGAGCTGAGAGGAAAACTCCTTGCCTATGAAACCATACACACAAACACAGACTCAAAGAAAAAGGGAATAGCCCTCAAGTCACAAATAGAACCAAAAGAGAGTAAGTCTAGTGATGGTATTTCAGATGATGAGCTTTTGTTTTTTGCTAGGAGATTTAGAAGGATGATGAAGAACAAGGGCAAATACAAGGGTTCAAATTCAAAGGAGCACAAGATTGACTTAAGCAAGGTGACGTGCCATCACTGCAAGGAGGCTAGACATTTCAAGCTAAACTGTCCAAAGCTCAAGAAGGAGGACAAAGGTAAGAAGAAAAGGAAGAGAGTGCTCATGGCAGCTTGGGAGGATCTTGAGAACGACTCAAATGAAGAAGAAGAATCTGAAGGAGATGATAAAGACTACTTCATGGCTGGAAACAACAACCTTGATGAGATTTTCCTAGCATCCAAGAACAAAAAGGACATGTGGTACATGGATAGTGGATGTTCAAGGCACATGACTGGAAGGTCAACTTACTTCATCAAACTAAATAAGTATGATGGAGGTTTTGTGACCTTTGGAGATGATGGTAAAGGTAAAATAATTGCTGTTGGAAAAGTAGGTAATGAGCAATCTACTATCATTGATGATGTACTTTTGGTATGTGGTTTGAAGCACAATCTTTTGAGTGTAAGTCAGCTGTGTGATTTAGGATATTTAGTGATTTTCAAAAGACTTGAATGCTGTGTTGTTAACGAAAAGACAAATGAAGTGATATTTGTTGCCAAGCATTTTAATAATATGTATGGACTTACTCTTGATGAACTAAAGGATTAAAATGTAGCTTGTCTTCACTCTAAAGAATCTGAAAAGTGGTTATGGCACAAGAGATTGGGCCATGCAAGTATGTTTCAAATAAACAAACTTATAAAGAAAGAATTAGTAAGAGGCCTTCCTTTGATAAAGTTTGACAAAGACATCACTTGTGATGCTTGCCAAATGGGAAAACAAACAAAAAGTTCTTTTAAACCAAAAGAAGACATCTCTACTAAAAGACCACTTGAGTTGCTACACATTGATTTATTTGGTCCAACAAGAACTCAAAGCCTAGGTGGTAAACATTATGGTTTAGTAATTGTGGATGACTATACTAGGTTTGGTTGGGTTTTATTTCTTGCACACAAAAATGAAGCCTTTTCGGCCTTTAAACCTTTTTGCAAGTAAATTCAAAATGAAAAGGATTTAAAAATCTCTTCTATTAGAAGTGATCATAGAACTGAATTTGAAAATAATTTATTTGAATCCTTTTGTGAGGAATTTGGAATATCTCACAACTTCTCTTGTCCAAGAACACCACAACAAAATGGTGTTGTGGAAAGAAGAAATAGAAGCATACAAGAGATGACAAGAGCTATGCTTTGTGAGAGTAATGTTCCAAAATTCCTTTGGGCTGAAGCGGTTAACACGGCTTGCCACATTTTGAATAGAACAAGCATAAGGAAATTTTTGAAGAAAACCCCTTATGTACTTTTGAAAGGTTACCCACCAAACTTAGACTACTTGTACATCTTTGGATGCAAATGTTTTGCTTTAAATAACAAGGATAATTTGGAAAAATTTGATCCAAAGGCGTATGAGTGTTTGTTTGTAGGATATTCCACAACTAGTAAAGCATATAGGGTTTATCATCAAGATGCTAGGATTATTGAGGAGTCCATACATGTTACATTTTGTGATACTAACTTGGTATAAAATATTTTGGAAGATTGTGATGCAGGAAATCAAGCTCAAAAGGAAGATGAAACTACTCAAAATCATGAAAAGGAAAATTCTGGTCAAGCTGAACCAGAAACTGCAACTGCTGAAAATTCAAGAGACAATTCTATTCTGTCTCATGAATCTGAAGGAAATCCTGAAGCCAGCAGCACCCAGAACCCCTTGGTATCTGAATCTGTCTCCAAATCCACCAAACCTCGTGAATGGAGATTCTTGAAGAATTATCCTGAGGAATTTGTCATTGGAGACGTCTCTCATGGAGTGCAAATAATGTCTTCCACTAGAAAGGCAAATAAAGGATCAAACATTATCCCTCTTTCACAAATAGAGCCTCAAAACGTCAAGAAAGTCCTTAGTGACCCCTCTTGGGTTAAAGCTATGGAGGATGAGCTTCTTGAGTTTGAAAAGAATCAAGTTTGGACTTTGGTTCCAAGGCCAAGTGGAAAGAAAGTGACCGGCACCAAGTGGATATTCCAGAACAAGTTGCGAGATGATGGTAGCATTGCAAGAAACAAGGCAAGGCTAGTGGCATAAGGATATGACCAAGAAGAAGGAATAGACTTTGATGAATCCTTTGCCCCAGTTGTTCGAATGGAAGCCATAAGACTTCTCTTAGCTTATGCTGCATTTTGTGGTTTTAAATTATATCAAATGGATGTGAAATGTGCATTTTTGAATGGTGTGATAGATAGAGAAGTGTATGTGGAGCGGCCTCCTGGTTTTGAAAATAAAGAGCATTCTAATCATGTTTTCAAATTATCTAAAGCTCTCTATGGTTTAAGACAAGCTCCTAGAGTTTGGTATGAGAGACTTAGCTCTTTTCTTTTGAAAAAGGTTTTCAAAGAGGCTCCACTAACACAACTCTATTTATCAAGAATTCTAATGACTCTTTTATTCTAGTCCAAATATATGTTGATGACATTATTTTTGGATCAGCCAATGAATCCCTCTGTTCTGATTTTGGAAAACTCATGACAAGTGAATTTGACATGAGTATAATGGGTGAACTTAATTTTTTCCTTGGGCTGCAAATTAAACAAACTGAAAAAGGTATTTTCATTCATCAAGAGAAGTATGCCAAGGAACTAGTTAAGAAATTTGGTATGGAAAATGCCAAACCTATGGGAACTCCCATGCATCCTAGTTCAAAATTAGATAAGGGAGAAACAAAGAAAGATATTGATGAGACTAGGTATAGAGGAATGATTGGTTCTCTTATGTACTTAACTTCCTCTAGACCCGATATTGTGCAAAGTGTTGGATTGTGTTCTAGGTTCCAATCCAAACCAAAAGAGTCACATCTTTCTGCAGTTAAGAGAATCATTAGATATGTTCATGGCACATCCAATTTTGGTCTTTGGTATCCTAAGATTGATGATTTTTCTGCAGTTGGTTATTGTGATGCAGATTTTGCTGGTGATAGAGTTGATAGAAGGAGCACTTCAGGATTATGTTGCTTCCTTGGGAAGTCCTTAAATGTTTGGTCATGTAAGAAGCAACCAACAGTGGCCTTATCCACTGCAGAGGCTGAGTATATAGCTGCTTCTTCTTGTTGTTTTCAGCTTTTATGGTTAAAAACTCAGCTTGCCGATCATAAATTAAATGCTGAAAATATTCCCTTGATGTATGACAATATGAGTGCCATTAATATTTCTAAAAATTCAGTTTTGCACTCTATGACTAAACATATTGAAGTGAAATTTCACTCAATAAGAGAGCATATCCAAAAATGGGATATTAGCATTCAATTTGTTAAATCGGAAGAGCAATTGGTAGATATTTTCACAAAACCACTTGCTGAGGACAGATTCTGCATGCTTAGGACTATTTTAGGTATTTTGAGTTATGATTCTTTGTTTAAGAACTGCTAATGTGTTTGCTGGAGCATTTTGTCTCATAAACAGGTATGAGACAATTCTGGGCAGATGATAAACGTTCCCTTCAATCAGCACAGTCTGGACTTGTTGCAAGTGAAAAATTGATATGGGCCAACCTCAAGTCAGATCTGGGTAGTCCTATGTGTTTCCTTAAAACCAATCACTCTAGGGCCCAAATATGAATGTTACAAATTTTTGTTTGGTTGAATTTTTTGTTGGGCTGTGTGCTTAATTTTTTTTTGGATTTTCATTTAATTTTTTTAATTTTTAAAAAAAAATTTCAGTATGATTTTATTTTTATGTTAATTTCTTTAATCAAATCAAATCTTTCTTTTATGAGGTCAGGTCTTTTCAAGTCATTTCAAAAGGTGATGTAGTTGCATGATTTTGGAAATCTACTTTTGGGTACGGTTACCAATACTCCCTCTCTTCCCTCCATAACTCATTCTCAAACCCTTCGGTTTTCACCACTACCATCATTACTCTTTTTCTTCTTAAACAAAAAAACCACCAGATGAGGAAGAAAATCATAGCGCACAAGCCTCCTCGTGAAAAGGTGTATAAGCTTCCCTCCAAGCCTTCCACTCGCTCCCAAGACCGAACCTTCACACATTCACCATCTCCTCCTCACATTGCTCCCATGGTGCAAACCAAAACAACACCAAGGTATCCAGCCCCTGCCAAACCGACGCCACCACCTAAGGCAACGCCATCCAAACCAAGCTCTTTGAAACCTAGCTCATCCAAGGGTAAGTGTCCTGCTGTTGAAGAACCTGTTCCTGAGACAACAAAACCTAAGCCAAGGTCTGTGCCTTTGCACTCACAAAGAGGTAACCCTCATCTCCCTCTCAAATCTGTTAGAGAACCAGACATTGATCATTTTACTCACAAATCGCACTTCATGACATCTCACTCAGACTATAACCCCCATCGTTTCAAATCTGCCATGAACCACGATTTTTATGAGGGAGTTATTCAGTATCGTACTCTGTGTCCATCTTTTCTTGCGGATTTACCTACTTTGAAAAAGAAAGGTTTTTCTTTTGTTGAAAATTTAGAATTTTTAGACTGGAATCACCTTTTCAAAATCAAAAAACCTGTGTATCCTCTGTTAGTCAAAGAATTTTATGCAAACATGACTTACCATAAAGGAATTGTGCATTCTTATGTTAAGGGCAGAGACACTATTTTAAATAATGAAACTATCAGTGATTCTTTGAAGTACACTGATGTTGGGCCGTATGCTTATACGTCTATAAAGTGGGATGAAGGAGTTGGTATCTCTTACCATGATGCTTTGGCTCACATTTGTGAACATGTTTCCTTAATTGATGGCATCACACCCACTCACAAAGCCCTAGGATATGAACGTTCTCAGTTGCACCGAATTGTCAACCACATCTTACTTCCTCAAAGTGGTTCATATCAAAGGGTCTCTTACAAAACACACTGGTATTGTATGCCCTAATCACTAAAACAAAAATCTCTTTTGCCTATTTGATGGCTAGATACATGTTTGATTCTGTTAGAAGTGAGAAAGATAAAGCACTACCTTATGGCAACGTTTTTAACTTGCATATTTGAACATTTTGGTGTTGTCCTGTCAAATGAGGATTATGAAAATAGACATTCATACCTAAAAGGGGGTGGTTCAGTGAAACAGCAAAAAGGACCAACTAGATCTGAAAGGGTGGTCTTAGATGATGAAGATGATGACTTTGTCCCTGAAGAATCTCCTGCTCCTTCCACTGAGGGTACTTCCATCTCTACTGGGAAGCAATTTGCTCTGCTGAATGTTGTCAAGGATGTCGTTCAGGAGTTTGTCTCCCAATCTAATCATATGATTGCCATGAGCAAGGAACAAAGGAAGCTCGCTAGCAAGCATGAGAATTTCCTAAGGAAGTCAATGGATAGAGTGGCTGTGATCATGACCTTCATTGATAACCTTCGAAAGGATGAAGACCCTGCCACTGATGTTGAAGAGGAAGCTGATTCGGAGGGAAATAGTTCTGATGCTTAGGATTTGTCTCATGAAAACTGCTAGTGCTGCTCTCTTTTTGTGTCATGAAGTCTGTTTCTTTTGCTACTACTGAACTATTTTTATCTTGGATAACTGTAATAACTCTAAATACTGTTACACTTTTGTTAGTTTAGTTAGAACCTTGAACTGTGATCTAACCTTTTCTTGCAGGACTTCCAATGGTATTTTTGTTGATATTGCTTATTTTCCGCCCTTGATGACAAAAGGGGGAGTAATAGCTATAGGGTTAGGAAATGTTGTTTTTTTTATTGCCTTGAATGATGAAGTTTATTGGTATTACTGCAGTCACTAGTAATATTTTGGTTTATGACTTTGTTTGGCTGCTGTATTAGAACTTGCTTTCATGATGTATTGGGCTAATTCTGTGGTGTTGTTTGTTCTATATCCCTTAGACTAAATAAATGTGTGTAGCTCTTTATGATGTACTCTTTAAGTACAATGTACAACAGGAACGGAAAGGAAAGCATAAATTAAGGGGGAGCTACTCTTGAAAAGAAAAGGGGAAGCAACACTAAAGCAAGAAACATCAATCAAAGGGAAGTTTTCCAACTTTACTAAATTTCAATTCTTTTGATTTTTGTTTAAATATGTTTGTCATCAAGGGGGAGATTGTTGAGTTAAGAAATTAACTAAATTAATTAGTGATGACAAACATTATTTTTGGGTAAAATAAATAATTAGTGTTGATTAATTATAACTGCATATTACTAATTATTATAAAATGTTGCAGGCCAAAAAATTGAATTACAGCCCAAATAAAATGGAAAATAAAACAAGGCTGATGGGTTAATAATATAAACGAAGCCCATAAGGAAACAAGGCTGAAGAAATTAAAACGGGCCAAGAGAAGTGATCTAACCCAAACCCGAGTTGATATTCAGCAAGCAAATTCTTTCTCACTTACTTTCACCAACTCAACGTTCTTTTCCCTCTGACCATGTCAAATCACAGAAGCAAGAGAAAGTGCTTAGCTCCTAAGCTATTCAAAGAAGAGGAAAGAAAGAGAAAGTTAGGCAAGAAAGGCTGAGGTCAAATCAACAAGAGCAAACCAAATCCAGCTTAGGTTAAAGGTAACCCATTTCCTCTTACATGCAACACACTTTCTTCTCTTCATCTTCAACTCTCTGTATCTCTATTTTGAGCTATATGAAAAAGAGAATTTCTGTTCCTCTCTGCTGTGAATCTACGGTCTCAAACATGTCTTGGGGACCAAGTTGGTTTTCAAGGGCTCAGATCAAGTTGACCATTGAAAGACTCTTATGGTTGCTGCTTTATGGCTTTCGGTCAAGATGGAGAAGTCAGAAGCAAAGTTTCTACTCTAAGGTTTAATGAGAAAAAGTGAATCTGTGGGTTGATGAAGCTCAAGGCTCAAGGTGTTGACCTTGGAAGAAGAACCCATCAACATGCAAGGAGATAAAAGAAGACTTTGTGCTCATTCAGAACCAAGGAGAGAAAACCAGAGTTTGAGAGTTGTGTTCTGCAAAGAAGTTCCTCTACTTGGATAATGCTTTCTTTCAAAGAAGTATTCGGCCAATACTGAAGAACTGTATCTAAGGTTTGCGAATCTGGTTTTGCACATAGCAAAGAGGCTGCTGATGAAGTCAATCTCCTTCATGTTTTACAGATTGTAATGTACTTTTCTATGTTTATCTTTCTGTAATTTTTTGTGAGAAAATGCATAGTGAGAAAGCTCAAGTAAAAGCCATGAGTGGAAAAAGGCTTAGTGAAACACTTGAGAGAAAAGCCTAGAGTTATTTTCAGATTTCTTTAGGTTGGTTAAGTGTCTTGTATCTTGTACCTGTAAGGTATCCCTTTCTTAGTTGGGTTAGCACTAAGAGTGAATAGTTAGGTATTAGCATAGCCAATGTCAAGTTAGGTTAGAACTTGAGTGAGAAAGGATTGGGTCAATCCTGTGAAATTGGTGTATGTAATACTGTTAACGAGGGACAGATCTATATATTGTGTAGTGGGGGCAAGCGCCCCCACTACAATTTGAAAATTTTTTTAGTAGTATATGATAATAATATTTATTTGCCCCCATTAAATTATTGAATTTGACCCCACAATAATTTTTTACTCAATTTTTGGTACTTAATAGTCAGTTTAAGAATTTCATATTAGATATTTATTAGAATGATCAATTCTCAATTTAAATAAAATTGGTACTTTTTCTTAAAAATAACTCAAAAGATATTATTTATCTTTTTTTAAAAATAGTTTTAATTTTTTCTGTAGCAACTATATTAATTGAAAAAACTTTTCCAACTATAGATATTACTGAGAGTTGACTTTTGATTGTATGAGAAGTGAATTTTTAATAATTGTTTGGTGATTATATATATATATATAAAAGAGGCATTTCGATTGTATTGTTAAAAAAATTACTCAGTTTTTTTTAAAAATATGAAATCTAAAAAATAGAATTATAAATTATATATTATTATTATTATTTAAATTATTATTTTAGTATTTTAATTTATAAATTATATATTTTGAAAACTAATCATATTTTATAATAATAAAATATAATTATAACAATAATTATGCTATATGTATATAAAAAATAACTATCTGTACAGAATACATATTAAAATACAAATACATATTGAAAATGAATTAAATAATAAATATATTTATACACAAATATATAATGGTTAATGAATAATTTTATAGCTGATTTTTATATAATATAATATTTTTATTATAAAAATTATTAGAGTTTATTTATCTTGTATTCTAAAGTTACATATTAAGATTACAAATTGAGAATATTTTTGTTGAAAATACAAAAAATTTAAATTTTTAATGTATTTATTTTGCAGTTATCAAATAAAAAAATTTAAAACTTTCTACTAATAGTAAATTTATCATGTGTCTTTAAGACACATATTAACTAAACCTAAATTATTATTATGTTATATATATTTTGTCCCCACTGTCAAAACCTTTTGGATCGTCGCTATAGTGAAAATTCTTCCACTGTTGTGGAGGAGACTGGATGTAGGTTGCATAGCACAAGGCAACCGAACCAGGATACATGCTGGTGTTAGCTTTTCTCTTCTCTGCTGTGTTCTGTTTTCTGATATTTATGAGACAAAAATAAATTGTCTCATAAATTTTCGCTGCTGAGTACAAACAGAATCAGAATTGAAAGTTTGTTTAAAAAGGGTAAAAACAGCAACTAAAAAGCAGGCATAGATTCAATCCCCCCTTCTCTAAGCCTACCACAACCTTCACCGATTAATGAAGTTTTCACATGGGATAGTGAAAAACGCATTGGTCAAGGTCGAAGAATTCATTTTTTCGGCTGACTTTGTGATCCTCGACATGAAAAAGAAGATGATGATACATCCATCATCTTAGAAAGACCATTTTTAGCCACAGTAAGAGCACTTATAGACGTCCAAAAGGGTGAGCTAATACTAAGAGTGCAGGATGAGCGAAAAGTTTTTAATATTTTCAAAGCCATACAACACCCTAGTGAATCAAAGAGCTGTATAAGAATTGACATAATTGACTCCCTAGTCCAAGACATTGTGGACAAATGAACCCTTGAGGGAAGGAGAGTTGAATGATGCACACTTAATGGAGGATGTCAGTGGAGAAAGATGTCATGAAGCAACCTGACTCCCAACCTAAAAAACTGATCCGTCAAGCTAATGATGTTAAAAAAGCGCTTGTTGGGAGGCAACTCAACTACAGTTAGTGTCCGTACTTTTCTTTTTCATGTAAGCATTCTATTAGAGTATATTGCATTCCTCTTCTTCTATGTTATTTTGCATTTTTCTTTACCTTTTTCCTTTATGGTTGACGTTATTTTCTTATTTAAAAAAAAAAACTGTGAAGCCCAGTGCCAGTAGAGAGCCGGGCTCCTTCAATAGTGCATTAAAGGTGGCGCCCAGCGCCATACGTGGGAGCCCAGCACCCAGGCAAGGGAGCCTCCGAAGGGGCAATTTTCGGGTGATGCCTAGCGCCCACTTTCTAAGCTCGGCGCCGGGTACTCAAGTCCAGCGCCTGGGACACAAGCCCAGAACCTTCATTGTTACTTGAAGGGCAACGCCCAACTTCATAACTTTGCGTCCAACACCAAGCAAATTATATTTTGGGTGAATCTTTGGGTCATGCATCCTCTTTAAAAAGATTTTTAATTTTTGTTTCTTTAGTTCTTGGTTTTCTTCTTTAATTTTACTTCTATTATAAACAATTTTATAAATTAAACTTTAAAATTTTCATTATACAAATAAAATAACACAATTTATTATACAAAGAAAATAATACGATTTTTTACGTCTATTCTTAATGTCTCTCACCACTTAGTAGAAAATATGAGCCTTTAAAAAATTTTATTATATAACAAATATATAATGAGTATATTACAAATTTTGATAGTACTCATAATATTTGTAACAATTTTTTAAATATTATAAAAGTACTTACAAAAAATAATCATAATAAAATTTAATATTTTAAAATTTTATAAATATACATAATTTAAAATTAAATATAATATTAAATTTAAAATTAAATATTTTATAAAATTTTAAAATATTAATTTTATTGTAAGCATTTTTTAATTATTATAAGTATTTTTATAAGATTTAAAAATTCGTTACAAGATGTCATAAATACCATAAAAATTTAAATGGGTGAGATATTCTAGAATTTATATAACTATTAAAATTAAATATTTTTATAAAATTTTAAAAATTTTATTTAAGTACTTTTAAAATATTTAAAAATTCATTACAAGATGCTATGAATAGCATAAAAATTTGTAATATATTCATTATGTACTTATTACATAATACAAATTTTTAAACTTTATAAAAATGCAATATATTTTTTATAGGCTTATATTTTTTATTAAATGGTAAGAGGCATTAAGAACATCCGTTAAAAATCATATTATTTTATTTACATAACAGAACATGTGTAAATCAATTTAACATAAACCGATTTACTATTATTTTTGTATAAAGTTAGTTGTGCTATACTAATCATTAATTTATTTTATATTAATTTATAACTTTTAAAAATTTATATTTTATTTATTTATTTTGTAATGAGTACGACTAAAATTTTTATAATAATTTTAAATTAAATATTTTTATGAGCCAAAATTAAATCATGTAAAATTTAAGGACTAAATTAAAATAAAATAATTTATTATTAATTTAAATTGAATACAATGAATACAAATTAATTTAGTTAAAAATTTCATTAGTTTCCAGTCTTTTATGTATAAAGATGGTAGAACAAAATTGTAAGAATTATTTTTTTATTATTTTTGTTATTTTAACTTTTTTCTTTATTTTTTTAATCTTTGCGTGTAATTTTATTTTACTTTAATTTTATTTATCTAATAATAAAATATATTCATATTAACTTTGTCATATAATAATCTATTTTTTTTTCTTTATATTTTGATTTGTATAGTTACTAATAGCATTGTTGTTTTCATTTTGTTAAATTATTTTTTTTTTATGACTTGACAATTAAAAAAAAAAGCAAAGAGAGAAAAAAATACAATGACTAGAAGCAGAAGCTAAAAGGCTAAAATCGCAATGTCATTCATTATTATTATTATTATTATTATTATTATTATTATTATTATTATTATTATTATTATACCTTTTTTTGTTATTAAAATCATCCCCAACATTGCAAAACGTTATAAAATCATTCTTTACTACTTCAATTTTATTATCTTGACCAAATTATCCTTTATAATTAACAAAAATAATATTAAAAATAATATGGATTGTGCAAACATTATAGCTTGGAATATGAGAGGAGCTAGAAATAAGCTGGCTCGGGTGCATCTGAAATAATTAGTAAAGAATTTTCATCCGTACATTTTTATCATTTTAGAGACTCATTGTGCTTTCCAAAAGGTGGCTGTTTTTTGGAACAGATTAGGTTATACTCCTATTCATATTGAAGAAGCTCAGGGGCATAGTGGAGGTATTTAGGTGCTCTCTGCATGGCCCGGAGTATCTTGCAATGTCGTGGCAGCGAGTTTGCAAGTGGTGTGTGTTGAGTTTTCGAATGGCGGTTTCTCTTGGGTCTGTGCAGCAATTTATGCAAGTCCCGTTCCTAGCATAAGGGAAGAAGCTTGGAGGGTTTTGACAGATTTTTCCAGAAATTATTCAGGTCCTTTATTAGCTATTGGGGATTTTAATGAGATCCTTCTTTCATCTGAGGTTAAAGGTGGAAACTTTCTCTCTCAAAGGGCAGAGCGGTTTGGAGCTCTCATAGATGAGTGTGGTTTAATTGATTTGGGAGCTCATGGATCCTTGTACACTTGGTTCAGACATATGCAGGGTAATCGGTTCATCTCGAAGAGGCTGGATAGGGCTGTGGCTACTAATGCTTGGTGTTTTCGTTTTCCGGAAAGCTATGTGGAGAATTTGGCGAGGATGCACTCTGATCACTGTCCCATTATGGTGCGATGTCAAGGTAATGATAGAAGAGTCAGGGTAAAACCTTTTTGTTTTCAAGTAGCTTGGTCTTATCACCCAAGTTTTTCGTCGGTGGTCAGGGGTGCTTGGGACAAGGGTTGACCCAATCCTATTCGTTGCCTTTCTCAGGTCAGAGATGATGCTTTGGCCTTTAACCGAGATGTCTTTGGGAATATTTTTAAAAGAAAGAGGGAATTGGAGAGGCGTGTGACCAGTATCTAACAGAGAATGGAGAGAGTTGATGCTTTATCCCTTATGCAGGAAGAAAGGGAGTTACAGGCTGAATATAGTAATCTGCTTATGCAAGAGGAGTTGTTTTGGTATCAAAAATTCCGAGAGCACTGGGTCAGATTTGGAGATAGAAATACTAAGTTCTTTCATATGCAAACCATTATGCGGAGGAAGCATAACAAGGTTCAGGGGGTTGTTTTTGGAGGATGGAAGATGGAGTACTGATCCGCAAGAACTCGAAGAATGTGCAATTGGATTTTATAGAGATCTTTTTTGTAATGTGGAACAGGTAGAACTTGATGTGATGGGGATCAGGAATTACCTTCTTTATCTCGTGAAGCTATTGATA
Organism: Arachis hypogaea; assembly: GCF_003086295.3. NCBI lineage: Eukaryota > Viridiplantae > Streptophyta > Magnoliopsida > Fabales > Fabaceae > Arachis > Arachis hypogaea. The sequence goes on along the minus strand of NC_092049.1, from coordinate 130,053,021 downwards.
GTCTCACAAGAAATGTTTCTAAAGAAGAGGTTAGGAAGGCGGTTATGGGCATGAACTCTTTTAAGGCCCCAGGTGCGGATGGTTTTCAGGCTTTTTTCTTCAAGGAATATTGGAAAGTGGTTGGTACAGAGGTATGGGAACTTGTTAAGAAGGCTTTCGCTGGATTTGATCTGGATAGTGCTCTGTTTGACACTTTGGTGGTGCTAATTTCTAAAGTTGATAACCCGTCTCGCATGAAAGAGTTTCATCCTATCAGCCTCTGTAATGTCATCTACAAGATTATAACTAAGGTGGTTGTGGAGAGGTTATGACCTTTTCTACAAGATATCATTGGCCCTCTACAGGGAGGGTTTATTCCTGGAAGGGGTGTCCTTGACAATATCATTGTAGCCCAGGAAGTTCTCCATTTTATGAAGAAAACCAAATCAAAAAAGGTGTTCTTGCTTTTAAAATTGACCTAGAAAAGGCTTATGACAGGGTGAGCTGGAAGTTTTTGGAGCAATCTCTCCTAATGTTTGGCTTTCTAGGTACTATTGTTTCTCTTATTATGAAATGTGTAAAGTCTTCCTCCCTTTCTCTAATGTGGAATGGTAACCGGTTGGATAGTTTTCAGCCAAAGAGGGGTTTGAGGCAAGGAGACCCGATGTCTCCTTATTTATTTGTTATTTGTATGGAGAGGTTGAGTTGCCTCATTGCTAGGCAAGTGGAGGTTGGTAGATGGAAACCAGTGACTGTGTCTAGGAGAGGTCCTGTAATCTCCCATCTCCTTTTTGCAGACGACCTTATCCTTTTTTGCAAAGCGAAGAAATCTCAAGTGCTTCATGTTTTGGACACTATGGCCACCTTTTGCAGAGCATCTGGTATGAAGGTGAATTTTGACAAATCTTGTGCTATCTGTTCTATGAATGTTTCTAGACAACGCAAGGATCTCTTCACTGGTATTTCTTCTATCCGATTTGCTAATTCTCTGGGAAAATACCTTGGTGTCCCCCTCAAGCATGGCAGAGTTACTAAAGCTGATTTTAATGATGTGGTTGATAAGCTTACTAATAGGCTAGCATCTTGGAAAGGTCGCTTCCTTAATAAAGCTGGTCGGATTTGCCTTGCTAAATCAGTTTTATCTTCTATACCTATTTATAGGATGCAAGTAAGCCTTTTTCCATCAGGTATGTGCTCTAACATTGATAAGTTTACTAGAAGTTTCATTTGGTGTGGTAGTCATAATCACCATGGTCTTCATTTAGTATCTTGGAGAGTTTTGACGACTCCAAAAAAGTTTGGAGGTCTTGCTTTCCGGGAGTCGCGGTTGGTCAATTTTTCTTTATTAGGAAAGCTAGTTTGGTAAATTTTGATGAATCAAGAGAAACTGTGGGTCAAGATTATGCTTCAGAAATACCTCCAGAATAGAAACCTATTTGCAGTTAAAGCAATGGGTTCTTCATCGTATATATGGAAGGCTATTGTGCACTTAGCTTTCGTATTAAAGGAAGGATTTGTTTGGGAAGTGGGAGCTCTTTCTAAGAATTTCTGGTTTGACTCTTGGTTGCACTCTAGGCCAGTAGGAGCGAGGGTTGAATTTCTTGATATCTGTGAGGCTGGTTTGACCATTGAAGATGTTTACCATGACGGAGTTTGGCATTTGGAGAGGATTTACTCTTTTATTCCTAGGGACTTAAGGGAAGACATTCTTAGTTTAGTACATATTTCGACTTCTGGTCGTGATTTGGGTTGGAGTTGGGAGCACACTCTTTACTCTGCTAAACAAGGATATTTATGGTTAATTCAGAATAAGTTGAATTGGGATAGGAATATCAATTGGCTTTGACTTTGGAAGGCGCGGGTCCCTGAAAAGTTGAGGCTCCTAGTGTGGCTTTGCCTTCATGATGCTGTACCAACTCAATATCTGCGTTTTCGGTGACATCTCTCCTCCTCATCCTTATGTACACGTTGCAATCAACTTCTGGAGATAATTCTTCATTGTTTTCGGGATTGTGAAGTGGTGCGATCAATTTGGGTTTCTCTAGGTTTTTCTGATGTGTGTTTCTTTGGCTCTCACGAGGTCATGATTGGTTCAAGCATGGCCTCCTCAATGAAGGTTGTTCCAAATTTGCATCTATAATATGGTCAATTTGGCAAGACAGAAATATGGGTAATTTTTAGGGAGTTTTTGGATCTGCTGGGTCAATTGCATACAAGGCTCGCAGGTGCATGGTGGATTTTGAATATACAACTCAGAATCAAGTGTGTTGCATCCAGGGATTAAAACCTCTGTCTTGGTCTCCGCCAGAACCTGGTGCTTGGAAGTTAAATTGTGATGGGAGTGTGAACTTGGGGGATGATTGTGCTGGTTTTGGATGGGTAATTCGCGATAGCTCCAGTCAATGGGTAATGGGATACTCAGGAAATTCCTTTGGATCTAGTGTCATCAAGATGGAGTTGTGGAGTATATGGAAAGGTTTGGCTTGGGCTTGGGAGGCAGGTCTTAAGCTTGTTGTCTGTGAGACAGATTGCGCAGCAGCTTTTGAGCTAGTGACTGGTTGGCAAGTTTCACTCTGGCATCTTGAAAAAGAAGTGATACAACTGATCTTTGACTTGAAGTTAAGAAGGGATTGGGATATTCGTTTTGAGCTTATCTCGAGAGAAGCTAATATCGTGACAGATCGGTTGGCAAAGATGGATCTGGAGGTAGCGGAACTGATGAGGTTCACCTTTGGCACCAGCCACCAGAGGTGGTTTGTCCTCTCTTACTGTTAAGAACCTGATTTCTTTTCTTTTTCTTTTCTGCTCTTTTGTTTTTTCTCTTGGTTGTTCACCAAAAAAATAATATTAAAAAAATAAAAACAAAAACAAAAAATCCTCCCCCCACCCCACTCCCACCCCCACCCCCACCCCCATCCCCATCCCCATCCCCATCCTTCTGCTCTTTTTGGATTTCCCCTTCCTTCCCTCCCCCACCTAAAAAATTTCAATTCTTTTTCTCTTCTTCAACAACAGCAACAACTAAATCTAACAACAACAATTCTTCTTCTCTTCTTCACCAGCAACAACAACAAATCCAGCAAATTCAACAATAACAAATTCAGCTTCCTTCTGCTCTTTTCGGACTCCCCCTTCCTCCCCTCCCCCACCCAAAAAACTCAAATTCTTCTTCTCTCCTTTAGCAACAGCAACAACTAAATCTAACAACAACAATTCTTCTTCTCTTCTTCACCAGCAACAACAACAAATCCAGCAAATTCAACAATAACAAATTCAGCAGTAACAACAACCACAAAATAAATCACTAAAAAATTAAATTTGACAATAATTCAACAATCATCAATTACACTTCAAATCCAAAATCAGCAACCACAGAAATTAAAAAGAATTAAAAAAATGTTTATGTTCTTAAAAAAAAGGAAGAATGAAAAAAAGGAGGAATGAAGATGAATCCAAAACCCCTAAAACCGCCAAACACCACCATTTGAACAATCGGTAAAGTAGAAAACAGCCAACAAACGCTTTAAAAGAGCGCCGTGTTCTGCCAGTCCCCAACTCACGCTCTCTCTGCTAATGGAGAACATGCATTACGTCTTCCGAGGATTCACCAACACTCTCCAATCCTATGACTCTGAGCTCCGAACCGATCTTGGAAAGGGCTTCCACGTCGATAAGATCATCAACTTCTCTTCCCCGCTTCTTCGTCGTTCACGCCTTGCAAGCCAATCGCAGGGACAGAGTCACCGACTTCTTCACTGTCCATGGCAGTGACCTCTTGCAACGCTCACAGGATTGGACTCGCTGGTTCGGTGCGTTTTGCTGTTGACGGAGACGACGATGTGGGACTGGACGGCGAGGTTGTGGACCTCGTTGGGGAGAAAAAGGTAGAAAAGGAGGTGGGGCGGAGATGGTACGGTGGCGGAAAGAGAGAGAAGAAGAATTGGGGTTGTGGTTGGGAGGGGGTTCGAAAAAAGGGGTAGAAGGAAGGATAAGAAGAAGGGGATGAGAGGGAAGAAACTGAAGAGATGCAGGATTTGGGTTCGGGTGGGGGGGAGAGGGGGGAGGGTGTTAGTTTTGTTTTTTTTTAATATTATTTTTATTAATTATAAAGGGTAATTTTATCAAAATAATAAAATTGAAGTAGTAAAGGACGATTTTATAACGTTTTGTAACGTTAGAGATGATTTTAATAACAAAAAAAGGTCGGGAACGAATTTGATTTTTGCCCCAGACCTTAGGGACGAAAACAGTACTTAACCCTTATTATTACTACGAACTTCATTATCTTTTTTTTTCTAACCGTCTTTAATATGAGCTTCATTTATTATTATTATTATTATTATCTTCTCCAATTATAAATCTTCTTATAATAATTTTTTGATAAAATATATTTTTGGTCAGATAGATTTATTTTTCTTTTCCATTCTTTTGCAAAAAATAATATATATTAGGAGAAAAAAATATAAATTAAATTTTAAAATTTAAATTCAAATAAGATATACAAAAGGCAACTATTAAATTGAAATCTATAATTTATTATGACAGATTTCAATTCCTTGTATTATTGTTATTCAAAATTTTAAATACTATTATAAAATTCTACATATTTTTTTATCTCATTGTTTTTAGATTATATATTATACCGTATATTATTTGAAGAGTTTTATTTTTTTTAAAAAATAGGTATGACATTATATATTTTTTTGGATACAAAAGTTTATGAAGTTGGAATGAGTAATAAAATTAATTATACATATCTTATAACATACAAACTTTTAGAATTTCTAACACAACAGACAAATTTTTACTTTCAAAACAAACTTCTACTCTATTTTTTATATTTGATTCTTTTTTATAATTTTTTTTATTGTATTAATTGTCTATAATGGTAATGATTCATCATGAATTTATTTTTTTAGAAAAAATTTGTTAATCATAAAGTATAGAAGATCCAACCAAAAAATTTAAAAAATATTAATTAATCACAAAATAAAAAATTATAACTTGTGCTTTAATTATGTCATAAAATATAAACTGAAACTATTTAAAATTAGTTTTTTAATGTGCCATCCTCAGCATTTTTGTGCTTATTTTTTATATAGATAAAATCTTACAATTCTATGATAAAATCTTAAAAGATTATCCTCCTATGCTCTTAGCAATTAAAATTGATAGTTCTTTGTTAACTAAAACAATTTATGAGAGAACTAAATTTTGAGAGGAATGAACTAAACAAATAGCGTTAACCATATTGGCCTTTACATTTTGCAATATATTTAAGCAGAAAATTTTATATTTGATAAAGTTATTATGGTTTTGTACTTTAGAAAAGGGAGTTTTGGCTCTGTTTATGGTTATGAGGTTTTGACAACATTTTTTGGAGGTTTTTTTTTTGTGACTTAAAAGAAAATAAACAAAAACTAAGAAAGAAAAAAAAAATAAGAAACTGCTTAAGAAAGGCAGTCTCACTGAATACTACTCTCAAACTCCTTCCAAGGCAATGGAAGCTCCACTTGGGGAGAAATAGTCCTCATTGCAGTCTTTGCCATGATGTCTACTACTGTATTTGCATCTCTCAAGATCAACCGAAGATCAGCACGCCATTTCCAAGACATGATATCTCAGATTTTTAACACCAAAGGATTAATAAACCCAGAGCAATCTTGTAAATTATTGACAATAGTAAATGCCTCCACACAGTCTGTCTCATATATAATGTCTCTTTGTCCCGAGTCCCATGCTAAAAGAAAGCCTCTCCAAATAGCAAACAACTCTCCTTGCAAAATGCTACGACTCTCAATTGTTCCCAGACAGCCTCGTTGCCACCTTCCCTTCCAATCTCTGCTAACACAAGCAAAACTAACTTGAGCACCACTGCCAGGATAGCTAGCATCACAATTAATCTTAAAGGTACCCACTGAGGGGGGAATCCAAGAGCCACTAATGGTTGAGGGGATAGATAGTCGTTGCAACTCAAAAATATTTCGGAGCTCCTTTTCTAAGGACAAAGCCATACCAATCACCTTGTCTGTGGTCCAATGCTCGTGAGGATGAAAGATCTCGTTATTTCTCGAACACCAAATCCACCAGAGACCAGAAAAGAATCTAAAAGGGCGCTGTTTGCTATTATATAAGAACCAACTCATCAAATCCACTGGTTGATCGGAGATCCCTAAAGCTTGCCAAACAAGTTGGGCTTTTGGACAATCCCGAATACAATGTAAAACCGATTCCTGACCTGAGAAACATCGTGGACAGCTATCCGTGTGCGAAATGCCCCTCCTAAAACGAAATGCAGCAGTAGGAAGAGCCTCCCGAAGACATAGCCAGGCCAAAAATTTGTGCTTTTCTGGAACATGTTGACGCCAAAGCCAAAGCCAATTACCCCTATCCTCCCAACTAAACATCTTCTTACTGAGCCACAAATAACCACTATGAGCATCATAAACCTTTGAGGCCGCACCAGTCCAACACCAACCGACCTCTAAACCAGCTTGAACATCTGGGTTGTAAGAGTTAATGTTGCTCTGCAGAGACTGATTCAGATGAGAATAGATATTCTCAAGGTTCCACTGTCCAGATGACCAAAGGTCCAAGATCCTGAGATCCGAATCAGAAATGTGAACATAATCCATCTCCTGACATAGTCGCCCCTCTCTTCTCCATTTAGAAAACCAAAAGTTCTGTTCCAAATCCCCAATGCACCAACTAAAACCTTCCTTCATTCAGGATATCCCAAGCTCGACATATACTCTTCCAAACATAAGATCCCCTTCCTCGAGACCGACTAAAACAATCAGCCTTAGAAGAATGGTATTTCTCCGTCAACAGTTGAACCCATAGCTTGTCGGGATGGTGAAAAAGTTGCCAAACTAGTTTTTCAAGAAGAGCAATATTGGCACAAAAAGGATCTCTAATTCCCAGACCTCCAATCTTCTTAGGAGTGACCAACACTTTCCAGTTAACTAGATTCAGGCCTCTACCATCAGCTTGACCCTTCCATAGAAAGTTTCGCATCATGGATTCTATCTTATTAGTTACCCCTTTAGGGAAGAGAGATACTTGCATGCGATAAGTAGGAATCGCAGTCACTACCGAGTTGAGCAAACAGAGTCTGCCTGCCTTATTAAGCAATCTCCCTTTTCCAGCTGGCTAGCCTTCCCCGAATCTTGTCCAAAACATCGTTGAAAGTTGCGCGTGTCACCCGAGAGTGATTAAGGTTCACCCCTAAATACTTGCCCAAGTTCTGGACGAATCTGATGGAGGAGACTCCAGTGAAAATCTCTTTTCTTGTCGCTGAAACATTCCTGGAGCATAGCGCTTTAGATTTTTCCACATTAACCTTCATCCCAGAGGCTCTGCAGAAATTTTCCAAAGCTACCATTACAGTTTGAACTTGTTGTTTTTCAGCTTTACAGAAAAGAAGCAAATCATCGGTAAACATCAAATGAGAAATTCTTGGACCCCCTCTAGAAACCGCAACTGGCTTCCACAAGCCCTTATCAACTTGCTGATTAATAGAACAGGACAATCTCTCCATACACAACACAAACAGATACGGTGATATAGGATCTCCTTGCCTAAGACCCCTGCTCGGAGTAAAGTTATTTAATCTATCCCCATTCCAGAGGATAGACAGTGAGGAAGCAGTGACACAACGTATAATCAGATTGACTGTCGGAGGAGGAAAGCCAAAACTCACCAGGGTTTGTTTCAGAAATTCCCAATCCACTCTATCGTACGCTTTCTCCAAATCAATCTTAAAGGCCATGGTGCCTTTCTTTGACTTTGTCTTCTTCATAAAATGGAAAACCTCTTGTGCTACAATGATGTTATCAGGGGTTCCTCTCCCCGGGATAAACCCTCCTTGAAGGGGCCCAATAATCTCTTTGAGATGGGGACGAAGTCTATTGACCAGGACCTTCGTTATAACTTTGTAAACCACATTACAGAGACTAATTGGTCGGAAATCCTTCATGGAAACCGGGTTTTCTACCTTCGGAATAAGAACCACAAGAGTTTCTATCATCCTTGGATCCATATCCAAACCAGAGAACGCATGACGAACCATAGTCTAAACATCAAAACCAACAATGTTCCAGTATTTTTTAAAGAAGAAAGCCTGAAACCCATCAGGGCCTAGCGCCTTAAAAGAATGCATACTGAAAACAGCCGACTTAACTTCTTCCAGAGTAACTGGCGCTGTGAGGCTACAACAGGCTTCATTATTCAGGGAAGGCAGCGGCACATCACCAAGACAACCTAAGTCTACATCCTCCGACTGGCAGAATAGGCATTTATAGAAGGATTCAGCTTCCTTTCTAAGGACATCCGGGTCCGTTTCCCACACCCCATCTTGAAGAAAGAGACCATGAATCTTATTATGCTTTCTTTTTGGAGTTTAATTTCAGTTGAAGTTCACTTAAGTGTGCTATATATTAAATTTTACTTCAAGTAAAATTATATCTTTACTCTTTTACAATAGAAAAATGAGGCATGTTTAAGTTCAAAATATCACTAAATATAAATGAGATTTTATATTCAAACTTTAACCTGATTTCCTTTCAGTAATGTTAGTGAGAATCAATTTATAATTTGAAAAGAGGCTCTTATGGTTAGTAGCTACTATGGTGAGGAATTTGATTGATAAATACTTGAGCGATATATCATGATTTTTTTTTCTAAAATATAAACAAAAATTTTTCTTTTAGAGAAAAAAGTGGTTGGACTAAGCAAAAATTTTAGACAAATCATTTTTATCATTTCACAAAGATCAAAATAAAATATTATACCTTCAATTGTGTATTTATCTTATCTTTAACGATTTTGTTAGGTATTTAAACTAAGAAAAATCTGATTTTGTTTCTAGGTATAAATACAATTTTAACTCAAAAGCAGATAAGTTGATAAATTTCAACAAGTAACGATGTTTATTGTATTACTTTAATTTCAATAATAAATATAATACCAACAAATAAAATAGCCCAAAGTAAATTTTAATAAAGATAGTTATCCATAATAGTATCTTTTGCCATCATAATAAAAAAGGTTTAAGAATAAATTTTATCTCATCTTAAATTGTATTTTCTCAGATCAATTTTAATATAAAAATAAGAGGGTTTGAAAATTTTAGCATAATTTTATGAAAAATATTTATAAATTCAACTACCAATATTATTTAAAGATAAATTTTTAAAAAGATAAGATTCTAATGTAAATATTTTAATTTAATAAAAAACTATGTATTACTGTCCATAAGTAATTGTTTCTACTTTGAAGACAAGTAAAATAAGAATTATGCATTATCTTAGCCTGTATAATTTTGACCAAAAATAGAATCCCTAACGTTTTTTTGGTTTAAAATTATCCCTAATGTTAACTTCATTTTTAACATCATTCTTTAGGTCTCAAATATTTTTCTAAAGATAAAATTTTTCTTTCGTTTTGTTTACTTTTTCTCATTCTCGCAAAATTTTTCATTCATCCTTCATCGCTCATAAGATAACGGAAAAAAAAAATTCACCAAGCTAAGATAGTTATTTGAAGACTTAACACTAGTGCATGTTCAATAAAAGAGAATTCGTGTTAGAATTTTGGGCAACTATCCTGGTGTGTGTAATTTTTTTTTGTTATGTCATAAGTAATGAAAGGTGGATAAAGATTTTACAAGAATGAGAAAAAAAAATAAACAAAGAGACAGTTTGGTCTTGCAAAAATGTTTGAAATCGAAAGAGATAAGTATTGTTTTGATTCTCACGTTGAGGGTTGGAATCGAACCCGTCTCGAACGTAATTTCTGATTTAGAATCATCCTTAACGTTTTTTTTTCATATTAAAATCGTCATTTTTAATAAAATTTTTAATTTTATTCCTAAACTACCCCTACTTTAATAAAACCACCGAACCAAGCCCACCACCACAACGCCACCGCGATCACCTTTCCCCCTCTCCCCTTTCTTCTTCCTCTTCTCTCATCTCTTCTCTGTCCCCTTGTCCCACTCTCCTCTCCTCTGTCACCGAACAGCCGCCGCGCCCCTCAGTGACGGCGTTGCCACCCAACCTTTGCCACTGCGCCCTTATCGGCGTCTTAACCCGTCACCACCCCATGTCCGAACCCTAACCCAGCCAACCACTCCCGCGACCCTCTACCCTCTTCTCCCCCTCGCGTCTCCTCTCAGCGTCGAACCACCATCACGAGCCAACCTCCCCATGGCCGAACCACTGACCCGTAGCCTCCACCATCGACGAGCTATGGCGACCCAACCCAGCTCCGTCGCGGCGTCCAGGCCCCTCCCCTTCGTGCGAAGCCCTTTTCCCTTCCCCTTGCTCCATTGCTCCTCCCACTGTCTTCGAAGGTTAGAATAGGGCAAAACTCCTGTTTCCATTTCACTGTATACTGACCGCTGCCACGTCGCCAGTGCCACCATCAGGCCAGCTGAATTGCTCCGTCCATTTCTCACCACCACGTTTCCTTCTCCTTCCTGCTCCAATTTTATGCTTCCCATATCTCAATTTTTTTTCTCTTCTGTTTATTCTGTTGGTGTTGGTGTTGGTGTTGGTGTTGGTGGGGGAGAGAGAGGAGGGAAAGTGGAAGAAGCCGGAGAAGAAGAGAAAGAAAATGAAGAGGAAGGGGAAGTGGTTTTGCTGTTTTTGCTGTTGCATCTGAATTTTGGTTCTTTTTCTTCTGCATCTGTTAAATTTTGTTGTTGAAGTTGCTTCTTTTTCTGTCTCTGTTTCTGATTTTTCTATTTTTTATTTTGCTATTGAATTTGGTGGTGGTGGAGGAGGAGGTAACTGTGTTGTTAGTGGTGAGGATATTTTTATCCAAAAAAAATTAAAAGGACGATTTTAATACGAAAAAAAACGTTAAAGATGATTTTAAATCAGAAATTACGTTGGGAGCGAGTTTGATTCCAACCCTCAACGTGAGGGACCAAAACAATACTTATCCCAAATCAAAAAGATGATTTTAAAACTAAAATTAATGTTAGGAATAATTTTAAATACAAAAAAATTAGAAATAATTTAATTTTTAATTAAAATTATAAAGATTAAAATAGTACTTAATTCATAAAATAATTGTTCATTATTTTTAATGCTTTTAATATTAAAAATAGTCTAACTTTAAATTTAATTAACTTTTGTAAATTTTTTGTTATATGTGTTTTTGTTTAAAAAAATTTGAATATATATATATATATATTTAAATTTTTTAAATAAAATACATATAATAATATATATTATTCTGTGCAGGACACGAGTGCATATACTAATTAGAATAGAAATTTGCTTTCAAAAATTTCTAATTAAATCAATTATATTTACTCCAACAAAAAAAATCAATTGTATTTACTATCCCTATTTTTACCATGGTATTTGAAGAGACACTTACAAATGTTATAAGGCTATAAAAATTTATTATCTTTTATTATTATTTTTAATTATCAACTTAATTTTTTTAGTTTAGTAATTTTAATAACCTTCTAATATTTTTTAGGGGTAATTATTGGAATTTTTTAATTTAATAAATAAATTAATTATAATAATTACTGAAATAAATAATTTAAAAAATATTTACCGAAATAAATATCCTTCTCTTATCTGTTTACACTGTGAACGAGATAATTTTGCACGTATCTCGTTTACAGTGTAAATGAGATATGTGTAGTTTCAATTTTCGTATAACTCATTTACACGGTAATGCGCATGGCCATCTCAGGGGCAGCACACACGAAATGAAATTATAGTTCATTTTAAGGATGGTGCACACGAAATAGAGCTTCCAACTCACCTGCATCATCCACGAACATGGAGCTTCCAATGCAGGCAAGGCAGACGCGAAATGGAGCGTGTCAGTACTCCTTCCAAGCCGCAGATGTTGCACACGAAATGATGAATTCAGGTGGGGCACACACGAAATGGGCACAAGATTCTGGTGTACCACAAATGAAATGAGCCAACTAAGTGTGTACCGCAGATGAAATGGAACCAAAGTTAGGTTATATAAACCCTACTTCACCAGAACTGATACCACAATTCCTATTCACCCTTCTTTTACTCTCTCTTTCTCTCCGTGAAACCCATTTTCAAAAATTTTGATATCATCAACTTTTGTTGTGGAAATGGCTTCTGAACACATATATGTGATTGTATATTCGAATGGAGAAATTTTTCATACATCTAAGGGTGTAATATTTATGTGTGATAACCCACTTTGGATAATGATTCCTTTGCAAACATCTTTACAATAACTGAAAAATCTGATTTTGGTGAATACTGGGTTGATTGGAAAAAATGAGATCAGTAACCTGGCTTACAGGATACCAGTTGCGTTAGCCAGTTCGTTTGCTTATCAAAAAATACAGATTAAATCAGACTAGCATGTTTTGATGATGTTTTCGTATCATCAGAGCATTGCAAGCATCTATTTCATGGAACTTTGTGTGGAGCTTCAAGATGTCGGCAGTAGCTCATCTAGTGCAAATAACGTGGAGGAAATTTGAAATTTCGGTATGGCTGAAGCCATTTCCTTTCCGGAGATTGGTAGGGCGCGTAGTCCTACTTTTAACGCCTTCTTGATGCCAGAACAGAATGCAAAAAATCCTCATGGACGTCCCTCCCTCACCACCTGTGTTGCATCATCGGAAAGTATTGCTGACGAATTGGCAGACACATCTGATGAAGATGAGATTGAGGATGATAGCAGTGAGGAAGCAAAAGTTGTTCCTGAAACCTATCTGCTTTTTGGCAAAAGGGTCATCCCAGCTCGGGCCGAACCGGTAAGTGTGATGAGGGTAGGCGGTGTTTCTAGCAGCACTCCCGACCACTATCTTGCACTGAGTCTTGGTGCAATGAACTCGACTACCGTAGATGACATACCGAGTAACTACACTTTGACCAGTGAAATGGAGCTGGAGATTGGCTTGAAGTTCCTGAATAGAGAAACAGCAATGCTTGCTGTTAAAAACTACAACATTTGTAGAAGTGCAGAATACAAGATGGTAGAGTCAGATCAAACTCAGTATGTATGTCGATGCAAACAGTTTGGTGACCAATGTCGTTGGACCGTAAGGGTTGCAAAGACTAGGGCTTTGAGATTTTGGAAAATTCGAAAATACCAAGGGCCTCACAGTTGTTTGGCAACTACGACGTCGCAAGATCGTGCTCAACTTGATAGTAATGTCATATGCCAGCATATATTCTCCATGGTTCAGGCAGACGCAGCCATTTGCATAAAGGTGTTGTAGGGTTCTGTAGAGTCAGCGTACAGATACAAGGTGTCTTACAAGAAGGTTTGGCTAGTGAAGCAAAAGGCAATTGCCAGAATCTATGAAGACTGGGATTACTCATACAATCAGCTGCGGAGATATTTCAACGTGTTGTAAACTTTCATTCCATGTATGAAATACACGTCACATTGTGGGATTTTAGACGTTGTTTGCATTTGTTTCTCTGTTTTCATAACTAAGTGTACTCGTGAAGTATTCTGGTCATTCCCATTGTGTGTTGAAGCATTCAAGCACTGCAAGCCACTGGTTTCAGTTGACGGAACACACTTGTATGGTAAGTACATGGGCACCTTATTGATGGGAATAGCACAGACAACATATTGTCCATAGCTTTTGTGCTTGTCGAATAGGAGAATATAGACTCGTGGTACTTTTTTCTTACCAACCTAAAGAGGTATGTAGCGACTCAATCGGGAATTCTACTTATTTTTGATAGGCATGCAGCAATAACGACTGCATTAGAGCGAGATGGGTGTGGATGGGAACACAATTTTTATTGTATCAGACATTTTGCCTCTAACTTTGCAACAAATTTCAAGAGCAAGGAAGCCAAAAGGAACAATACTACCTTGAGTTAATCAGTGGCGAGGATCTGGCCACGTCTCTGGCAATGATGGCTTGGATTAGAGGGTTAGAGCCGCCAAAATGGCTACAACACTGCGACGAGGGTCATCGATACAGTCACATGACAACCAATCTGTCTGAGTGTATCAATTCTGTGCTCAAGGGAACTCGTAATCTTCCAGTTTGTGTGATTGTTGAGTCTACCTACCACCGCCTGAATGCACTATTTGTCAACAAGGGTCGATAGGCAAAAGCACAGAAGACATGTGGTCAGATTTTTTCACAATTCATGCAAAAAGCAATACTTGCAAACAGGGAGAAAATTACTCAGATGCTTATCACATCATACGACAGAGCGACATCAATATTCACCGTGGATGAGATAGCCGCTATAGGGACATAGTCTAGGTTTAGAGTTTTCCTACATTGCAGGAGTGATTGTGGATACTTCCAAGCATTGCACTACCTATGTGCTCATGCTATAGCCACATGTGTCCATGCAATGCTTGACTGGCAGTGTTACGTTGACGATGTATACCGTGTTAAAAACGTGTTTAGAGTTTACCAGATGGAATTTTCACCGTTGCCCGATGAGGAACTATAGCCACCATATGAAGGACAACGTCTCCGGCCCAACCCCACTTGCGACGTACAATGGAGAGCTGGCCTGTTTCCACAAGGATTTGGAATGAGATGGACGACGCCGAGCCTGGTCCTAGAAAGCGATGTGGTCTTTGCAGGCAACCAGAGCATACCAGGCGAAACTATTCACATGTATCTGGCACTTAGTAAGGTGGCTGTCAATGCGCAAAAATGTGAAATTCATCCAACCTATTAAGATTTTCTTCAACATTGATTATGCTACTACTCATTTTAATAAATAATAAAAAAAATTACCACAATACAATTATTTTTAACCACAAAAAAAATTACCACACTTTTTCTCTCCTATTTGTGACTACCTAGTGAAAATTGGTCCCCTCTCCTTCACCCATTTCATATTGATCCCGCCACAACCTTTCAAACCATTGCCTCTCCCAACCAGCCACTACATGCTCGTACAGGAACTGTGAATACTGGAACTTGCTGCCATTACTGCCACCACGCCATTTCGTGTGCGCCAGTCCTAGAATGGGCCATTTCGTGGCCGTCGCCAGCGGGTTCGACCAATTCGCGCGTGTCAGTCATGAGGTCTTCTAATTCGTGGCTGGTAACACATATTTCTTCCATTTTGTGTCTGGCTCACTGGGAATGGGATGTGAGATGCGAAGTCAACCCATTCCATCCATTTCGTGTGCACTATCTTTGGAATGGAGTGTAATTTCATTTTGTGTGCTGTCTTTGAGATGGCCATGCGCATTTTGTTCCAATTTTTCATCCATACACATTTTGGATATTAATCATTTTTTTATACGTATTTAAATAAAAAAGTCGTCTTTTTATTTTTATTTTTTTTGTCTTAAGTGATATTATAAATATGATTTTTACCATACATTCTTTAAGTGAGACAAAAAAATGTAAAAAATATGTTGCATAATAAAATATCATACTTAATAAAATTAAAAAAATATTTCCATTTTTCCCTTAAACATTATGCTTGATTTTTTTTGAAAAAAAAGTTAATAAATTTTGTTTGATATATTCTTATAATTAATAACATAGTTGATTTTTTTCATTTTGTATGAATATCATATTTAAAATAAACTTATATATTTTGATCGAGTGGTCAGCTTACTTGTATGTTTAAACAAATGTTGGGAGTTAGAATTTTGCTTTGTGCATATAGTAATTTATTGACTAGCAATAGACCTTTAAATGAAATTCAAATTTGTGATAAATTAGTCTTTAATCTGTCGGATTGAGGGATATCATGAGAAGAAAATAAAAAATTTAATAAAATCTATTTTAATATCATTATTTTATTGTGAAATAAAAGCATGGTTAAGATTCAATTTGAGAAAACTCAAATAATAAAGGACACTTGTATTTATATGTGTTGGTGATACACATGACCCATTTATTCTTCCTCACCAAAGGGTTTGTTTTTCCTACAAAAGAAAAAGATAATCACAATGAATTGTCCACCTTCCCAAAAACTAATTCAGTTATCCAAACCATAGTTAAATACTAACCATGGTTAGTGGATGTTTCCATTCAATTCAATCCAATTTAAATTTGTTGTATTTTATTATATGTACAAAAATGAGGTCAAATAGTTGTCAACATTATTTAATCCTAATAAAAAAAACTACTTCAAGTTTTACTTTTAAAAATATTTACATTTTGTTTATAACGAAAATTAAAATAGGACATTGCCTTAATTTTGAGGCTGAAATGATTTATTATTGTGATTTATCCTAATAATTAGATAACTTTTTTAATTAAAAAATTGATTAAGATATTACTTAATATGTGCTATAAAATAAAGAGGAATGCTGAATTTATTATTTTTTACTATCAATATTTAAAAATATGTAATAAAGTATATTGTTAAATTATTAGATTAAAATAACTAAATTAAAAAAATTAGTTAATGGCTAAGTGATAAACAAAAATAACAAATTCTAATAATCGTCTAATATTTTTCTAAAACAAATATATAACGATACTATTTTAATTTAATAATGGGCTTTTTAATTTTCTTTTGTCTTAAGTGATATTATAAAATGTGACTTTTATTGTAAGGCAAAAAAATATGTAAAAAAATATATTATATAGTAAAATATCACATTTAATAAAATTAAAAAAATATTTTCATTTTTTTCCTTTAAATTTATTGTGCTTAATTTTCTTTTGTATGAACATGGACGGACATATGGGGGCGAGTGGAGGCCTCGACCCCCAACTTTTTTAAAAAAAGATTAATAGTAATAAATTATTAAGTATAATTTAATTTTTTTAAAATTTATTTAGTATTTAGTCTAATATAAATAAAATTTCAGTCTAATATAAATATTAATGATTTTTAATATCTAAAAAAATAAGTAACGATATTAAAAAAATCTGAAAAGATATTATTACTAATATTTTTTAATCAAATAAAATTTTTCAAATCTCATAAAGTGGATTTTTTTTTTCTTCTTGTGAGCGTCGCCTTTCTTGATTCATTTGGTATTAATTTTCTCTGTTTCAACTATTACAACTAAGAGATCTTTTTCAGCGATGAATATTGTGAAGAATAACTCATAAACAAAATGAAAGGTTAATTTCTTGCTAATTGTCTTTTAATTATATTGAAAAGAAAATTGCTGAAAATTTTGACACAGATTTTATTATCAATAAATTTTATGATACGAAAAATCGACCAATTCATTAATAAAAAGTACATACATATTTTTTGTACTTTAAAATATATTCTCTATCGTATATTTTTGTAATACATTTTACATTATATAATTTTTTGTATAATTTTTTAATATTATATATGTTATTGGCCCCTCCAGAATAATATTTCTGGATTCCTCTCCGTGTATGAATCTCATATTTTAAATAAACTTATATATTTTGATAGGCTTGTAAGTTTTTTAATTTCTATAAAAAATTATTTTTTAATTTTTAATAAAATTAAAAAATTATCTAAGTTTAATTGCTAATTTTTAATGGACTTATACCAAAATTGAAACTAAGACCAAAACATTCGTTATTATTTTTAATATTTTTTATATTTGTATGATAAGAGGATGATGGAGTTTGGGATGGTAAATGGGCATGTTTGCTCCGCTGATTCTGCCTTACTAAAAACCTACTGTCTGGTGGATTAGTTTATTTTGCCCTACCTATTTAAAACGGTCCTAAATTTTTATTTTAAAAACATAAAAAATATTATTTTTAAATTCATAAATATTAAAATTTTTAAAATTATAAATATTTAATAAATATAATCATCAACCAAATTTTTTAAAATAAAATAACAAAATTAACATTGTCTAAAATAAAATAAATATTTTTAAAATATATAATTAAATATTGTCCAAACCTCTAATGAATCAAATATAGTATAAATGGTGAGAAATCACACGTTATTCTCTAAAATTAAAATTTAAAATGTAAAGGATTTAAACTTGTCCAAATTATAACTTAAAGTAAAAACGAACAAATATTCTAAATACAAATGCAATATTAATTTCCTAAATTTAGTTATCATCTTAAAGACAAAAGTCAGACTAGCTCGTCTCACCTATCTATGAATTAGCGGTATGGATTAGACGAATTTTTTTATTATAGTGATCTCAAATTTCTAGTTCAGCCCATATTTCTTTTGCGAAATACGCGAGTCAGTTCGGCGAATTTCGACCATTGTCACCCCTAAATGTATAGTATGATATTCATTGATATAGATAATAAAAATCAATATTTCTGATTTTTTTTGTTAAACAGTTATTTACATAAATCGTATTCAATCAAATTGAATTAGTGTAATGGTTAACTCACTAGTCCGCTTAGATAAGTGTTAAAGAATTCAAATCCCACCTAAAAATTAAAAAATTTTTAAAATTGAAATTGTATCATCTGATTTTTGTTTTTGAAATTTAATAAAATCTATTTTAATATCTTTATTTTATTGTGAAATAATTTTGAAACTAGATCTACATCCACCCTTTCCTTTTGTAAATATCTAATAAATATAATCATCAATTAAATTTTTTAAAACAAAATAATGAAATTAAAATTGTCTAAAATAAAACAAATATTTTTAAAATATATAATTAAATATTGTCCAAACCTCTAATGAATCAAATATAGTATAAATGGTGAGAGATCACATGTTAGCCTCTGAAATTAAAATTCAAAAATTTAGAAGATTTAAATTTGTCTAAATTATAACTTAAAGTAAAGCGAACAAATATTCTAAATACAGATACAATAGTAATGTTCTAAATTTAGTTATCATCTTAAAGACAAAAGTTCGTCAGACAAGCTCGTCTTGCCTCGCAGAAATTTTCCAAAATCCACCAAAACTTTGTGAATTAGCGGTGCGAATTAGACAGACTCTTTTTATTATAATAATCTCAAATTTCTAGCTCGACCTGTATTTTTTGGCGAGTTACGCGAGTCAGCCCAACGAATTTCGACCAATTTGTCGTCCTTAGATATAATAATATGATATTCATTGATATAGATAATAAAAATTAGTATTTCTAATTTTTTTTGGTTAAACAGTTATTTACAGAAATTGTATTCACCAATTTATATTGTTTAATTAAAAAAATTGTATCTAATCAAGTTAGGTTAATGTAGTAGTTAGCCTACTAATTCAATTATACAAGTATCAAGAATTTAAATTCCGCCTAAAAACTAAAAAATTTTTAAAATTGAAATTGTATCTTTTGATTTTGTTTTTGAAATTTTAATAAAATCTATTTTAATATCTTTATTTTATTGTGAAATAATTTTGAAACTAGATCTACATCCACCCTTTCTTTTTGTAAATATCTAATAAATATAATCATTAATTAAATTTTTTAAAACAAAATAATGAAATCAAAATTGTCTAAAATAAAACAAATAATTTCAAAATATATAATTAAATATTGTCCAAACCTCTAATGAATCAAATATAGTATAAATGGTGAGAGATCACACGTTAGTATCTGAAATTAAAATTCAAAATTTAAAGAATTTAAATT
The DNA here is from genome assembly GCF_003086295.3 of Arachis hypogaea. Classification (NCBI taxonomy): domain Eukaryota; kingdom Viridiplantae; phylum Streptophyta; class Magnoliopsida; order Fabales; family Fabaceae; genus Arachis; species Arachis hypogaea. The sequence goes on along the minus strand of NC_092049.1, from coordinate 130,033,563 downwards.
TGTCCAAATTATAACTTAAAGTAAAACGAACAAATATTCTAAATACAAATACAATAGTAATGTTCTAAATTTAGTTATCATCTTAAACACAAAAACCCGTCAGACAAGCTCGTCTTGCCTCGCAGAAATCTTCCAAAATCCACCAAAACCTGTGAATTAGCGGTGCGAATTAGACAGACTCTTTTAATTATAATGATCTCAAATTTCTAGCTCGACCTGTATTTTTTGGCGAGTTACGCGAGTCAGCCCAACGAATTTCGACCAATTTGTCGCCCTTAGATATAATAATATGATATTCATTGATATAGATAATAAAAATTAGTATTTCTAATTTTTTTTGGTTAAACAGTTATTTGCAGAAATTGTATTCACCAATTTATATTGTTTAATTAAAAAAAATTGTATCCAATCAAGTTGGGTTGATGTAGTGGTTAGCCTACTAATTCAATTAGACAAGTGTTAAGAATTTGAATTCCGCCTAAAAACTAAAAAAATTTTAAAATTGAAATTGTATCTTTTGATTTTGTTTTTGAAATTTTAATAAAATCTATTTTAATATCTTTATTTTATTGAGAAATAATTTTGAAACTAGATCTACATTCACCCTTTCCTTTTGTAAATATCTAATAAATATAATCATCACTTAAATTTTTTAAAACAAAATAATGAAATCAAAATTGTCTAAAATAAAACAAATATTTTCAAAATATATAATTAAATATTGTCCAAACCTCTAATGAATCAAATATAGTATAAATGGTGAGAGATCACACGTTAGCATCTGAAATTAAAATTTAAAATTTAGAGGATTTAAATTTGTCCAAATTATAACTTAAAGTAAAACGAACAAATATTCTAAATACAAATATAATAGTAATGTTCTAAATTTAGTTATCATCTTAAAGACAAAAGCCCGTCAGACAAGCTCGTCTTGCCTCGCAGAAATCTTCCAAAATCCACCAAAACCTGGGAATTAGCGGTGCGAATTAGACAGACTCTTTTTATTATAATGATCTCAGATTTCTAGCTCAACTTGTATTTTTTGGCGAGTTACGCGAGTCAGCCCAACAAATTTTGACCAATTTGTAGCCCTTAGATATAATAATATGATATTCATTGATATAGATAATAAAAATTAGTATTTCTAATTTTTTTTTGGTTAAACAGTTATTTACAGAAATTGTATTCACCAATTTATATTGTTTAATTAAAAAAATTGTATCCAATCAAGTTGGGTTGATGTAGTGATTAGCCTACTAATTCAATTAGACAAGTGTCAAGAATTTGAATTCCGCCTAAAAACTAAACAATTTTTAAAATTGAAATTGTATCTTTTGATTTTGTTTTTGAAATTTTAATAAAATCTATTTTAATATCTTTATTTTATTGAGAAATAATTTTGAAACTAGATCTACATTCACCCTTTCCTTTTGTAAATATCTAATAAATATAATCATCACTTAAATTTTTTAAAACAAAATAATGAAATCAAAATTGTCTAAAATAAAACAAATATTTTCAAAATATATAATTAAATATTGTCCAAACCTCTAATGAATCAAATATAGTATAAATGGTGAGAGATCACACATTAGCATCTGAAATTAAAATTTAAAATTTAGAGGATTCAAATTTGTCCAAATTATAACTTAAAGTAAAACGAACAAATATTCTAAATACAAATATAATAGTAATGTTCTAAATTTAGTTATCATCTTAAAGACAAAAGCCCGTCAGACAAGCTCGTCTTGTCTCGCAGAAATCTTCCAAAATCCACCAAAACTTGGGAATTAGCGGTGCGAATTAGACAGACTCTTTTTATTATAATGATCTCAAATTTCTAGCTCAACTTGTATTTTTTGGCGAGTTAGGCGAGTCAGCCCAACAAATTTTGACCAATTTGTCGCCCTTAGATATAATAATATGATATTCATTGATATAGATAATAAAAATTAGTATTTCTAATTTTTTTTTGGTTAAACAGTTATTTACAGAAATTGTATTCACCAATTTATATTGTTTAATTAAAAAAATTGTATCCAATCAAGTTGGGTTGATGTAGTGATTAGCCTACTAATTCAATTAAACAAGTGTCAAGAATTTGAATTCCGCCTAAAAACTAAAAAATTTTTAAAATTGAAATTGTATCTTTTGATTTTGTTTTTGAAATTTTAATAAAATCTATTTTAATATCTTTATTTTATTGAGAAATAATTTTGAAACTAGATCTACATCGACCCTTTCCTTTTGTAAATATCTAATAAATATAATCATCAATTAAATTTTTTAAAACAAAATAATGAAATTAAAATTGTCTAAAATAAAACAAATATTTTCAAGATATATAATTAAATATTGTCCAAACCTCTAATGAATCAAATATAGTATAAATGGTGAGAGATCACACGTTAGCCTCTGAAATTAAAATTCAAAATTTAGAGGATTCAAATTATAACTTAAAGTAAAACGAACAAATATTCTAAATACAAATACAATAGTAATGTTCTAAATTTAGTTATCATCTTAAAGACAAAAGCCCGTCAGACAAGCTCATCTTGCCTCGTAGAAATCTTCTAAAATCCACCAAAACCCGTGAATTAGCGGTGCGAATTAGACAGACTTTTTTTATTATAATGATCTCAAATTTTTAGTTTGACCTGTATTTTTTGGCGAGTTACGCGAGTCAGCCCAGCGAATTTCGACCAATTTTTCTCCCCTAGATATAATAGTATGATATTCATTGATATAGATAATAAAAATTAGTTTTTCTAATTTTTTTTGGTTAAACAGTTATTTACAGAAATTGTATTCACCAATTTATATTGTTTAATTAAAAAAAAATTATATCCAATCAAGTTGGATTGATGTAGTGATGTAGTGGTTAACCTACTAATTTAATTAGACAAATGTCAAGAATTTGAATTCCACCTAAAAGCTAAAAAAATTTTAAAATTAAAATTGTATCTTTTGATTTTGTTTTTGAAAATTTAATCAAATCTATTTTAATATCTTTATTTTATTGTGAAATAATTTTGAAACTAGATCTACATCCACCTTTTCCTTTTCCACCTCAAAAGAAATATATATATAAACAAGGTTTTGAGGGCTAAAAATACAATACCATTATCTCCATCAACCATCATTTAAGAGTAAAGTGGATGCAAAAGGTCAATAGAGGGTCACAATAGGGCTACAAATTTTACTCTTTTTCTCCTACTCTCTCCCCCCTCTATACACAGGTATGCCTTCTTTTTCTTCCATTCTCTTTCTTTTCTTTCTTTTTTTTTTCTCCTAAAACTATTTTTTCCACTTCCATTGAAAAATAAAATTGAATCTTTTTTTACTCTAATTGAAACTTGAAAACCTAGAATCTCATTGGTTTGGGAAAAAATAAGAAAAAGAAAAAGAAAGAAAACCCTTTTTTCTATAATTTATTTTTCTGCAAATCTTTTTATGATTTTGAAAACTCCAAATACTTGGATTTTTGAAGAAGAGGGTCTGTATCTGTTCAAAACTTGAACTTTGGCCCCTTCACTATCTTTCTTTCTCTTCCTTCTCCCACGGATGTCATCTGCAATTTAAGGTATTTTTTTTTCTAGAGAGAGAAACAAAGCGCGGGACACCCTAAAATTCTTTCTCTCTCTATATCTGCACATCTAGGTATAGAGAGAGAAAGAAAGAAAGAACTATTCTATGATTCTTAATTGGTACCTTCTTCTCAATCCTCACTTTGAATGCTTCACAACCTAGTCTTTTTCTTTATACAGAAGTTTATTTGTTTCTTTCTTTTATTGTTTTTTTTGTTGGTGTATAAAAGTTAAAAATGGAACCTTTTTAGCATGATTCTTTGGGTTTATGGATTTGAATCTGATATGTACATGGCAGGGTGGTCGATGCTGGATTGTCTTGGATTTGCTAAAAGCTCATAGGAGATATTGAAGGTGAAGTTGGCACTTATGCATTTAAGGTATTGTTGTTTTGATAAATTCCTGTGTGTTTTTTTGAATGGGATCTAGGCCTGGAATGGTTGTGGATTTTGTAAGCTATTCAAGTTTTGGTGAAGGAGAAGGGTTGCACTGATGATGTTGTAAGAATAGGTTTTTGGATTGTGTTGGGGAACTTGTGAATGTTGGTTCCACTGTGGAACTTGCTTGAAGTAGGTATTTGAGTACACTAGAGACATGGCTGAAGAATATTTCTGATAGTGAGTTCTTCCCTGAGTGTGGTTTGGTGTTTGGTAGGGTTTGTTTTGGTTGGCTAATGGAGTTGCAGGCTGATATATTGTTGGATGTTTGCAGCGAAGAAGAGGCGGGAGATAGTATCGAGAGTGTGTGCGACTTACTAGATGGGAGAAAGTTGTGTAGAACTAATAGAGTTAGGTGCTTGAATCCAGAGCTCAGTGGTTCCAAGAAAATTGTTGATTTGAACTCACTGGACCGGAAGACAAATGTGGCTAGTGTTGGAAACTTATGCAGCCGTAATTATGCAATGGATAGACTCAACCATTTGAATGGAAGTAAAACATCAGTAGCGGATATATCTGATGCAGTAAACAGCATGACTGGAGTTTCGGATGGTGGCAAGAGGTGTGATAGTGGCGATGAAGATAGTGTTAATAAGGGGAGCTCTGGTCGAAAGAGGAAGAGAGAGTCTATGTCAGAAATGCTGCACTGGATTCTTGATAGGGCTGAGAATCCTTGTGATCCTGCTATGGGTTCAATGCCCGAAAAGTCAAAGTGGAAGTCATATGGTAGTGAAGAGATCTGGAAGCAGGCTTTGTTGTTCCGGGAAGCTGTATTTCTGAAAAGTGATCACCCTAGTTGGCAGGTAATCCTGAAAATATGAGCTGCTAATTTTTCATGCAGATAACTAATCACACTGTTTATTTCTGAGACAATTCCATGAAAACCAACCCATACATACTTTTCCCTAAATGTTTAACTGATTTAATGCCTCTTGCAATTCGAAATTTTTGTATCTTTGTAAATTGTTACCATTTTTCCTGAGGTAGGCCCTCTCATAATTTGGCATTTGTAGTTAATTCTATTTGTATATGGAATATGGATGCTGTTTTTGTATTATAAGATTCAAAATTTTGGTCCTTTTTGTGTGTACTGTTTGCTTTCATAGTTTCATTGTTGTGCTTAAATTTAGTCCAGGAGTCCTCTATAGTTTAATTATTTTTATTACCTTTACATTTCTAATTCTATTTATCTGTTGTTCTGCTTCTTTCGTTAAATATTGAAGAAAACAGAACTGAATAAAGAAAGGCAGGAAAACTTATTGTGTTTGGTTTGCACTTTTTATTTTCTGTTTCATTTTCAGCGTTTTCTCGTTTCCGAACTTTGTGAAGAAAATAAGAGAAAACAGGATGTGAAATATAGGATTTTATTGCTTTCACAGTTTTTTCTTTTTCTTTCACAAAATCCTGAAAATAAAAAACTCAGAAAATAAAAAAGAAAATGAAAATGCAAACCAAACGTACAATTACAATTGTTGTGCTCTAACATGGTCTTGTGTAATGAATTTATTCTTCTCTCAACTTGGAATTTATATCAACATGATTATATTACAGTTTGCAGACATTATCTAAATTTTGCAAGCTATCTTTTTGAAAGAATGAACATGGTAAATTGATTTTTTAGCTATTTTTAACTCGTTATTCAACAATTAATTACACATTAAGTAACCATCAATTCGGAAGTTCTTGGTAGAAATGAATGCTTACTTTTCAGATGATATATACTGAATGTTTGTCTAATCGATGCGATTGTGCTACCTGTTACCATTAAAAAATAAAAATTTATGTGACATGAAATCAAAACTAATATATTTTGTCATTTTCAGGGTCAGAGGATGCATCCTTGCATGTATGATGATCAGGTTGGGGCAAACTACAATCTTAGGGAGAGATTAAAAACTGACAAGAAATCAACATCTGGTGATGGCTCTTCACATGCTGGAGGAACAGAGGGAGGTTCCGAGAGAAGTCCAACTCCTCATTCTAGTGCTGAGAAATGGTCACTTGATGTACCTGCCACCGTGCCCATTCCTATTGGCCCGGCCCATCAAGCTGAAGTTCCAGAATGGACTGGCATGGCTGTTGAGAGTGATTCAAAATGGTTTGGAAACCAAATATGGCCAGCAGCAAAGGTGAATACCAATCTTATCGAAAGGGATCCCATCGGAGCTGGAAGAAAAGATTCATGTGGCTGCCAATTTCAAGGTTCTGTTGAGTGTATCCAATTCCATGTTGCTCAGAAAAGGGCTAAACTTAAGCTAGAATTGGGTGATACATTTTACATGTGGAATTTACACAAGACAGGGGAAGATGTTAGGCGATTGTGGACCGAACAAGAAGAGAAGAAGTTTAAGGATGTGGTGAAAGCAAACCCTCTTTCACACGAGACATGTTTTTGGGAACAACTTTTCAAATCGTTTCCTACGAAGAGCAGGGAAGATTTAGTGAGTTACTACTTCAATGTCTTCCTCTTGCAGCGAAGGGGATACCAAAATAGGAATACTCCAAATGACATCAACAGCGACGATGATGAAGCAGAATATGGACCATTGAAGAATGCTTTTGGACATAACACAGATAACCCACGCACTACCTTATTATCGCCTAAGAAGCCTAAGACAAAGGGAAGATAGCGAGTTACTGAAATCACAAGCTTTGTTGAGCAGAGTTTGGCCATTTGTGCTTCTTCGTGCCAGCAATCTTCCATGTCAATTGATCTTTTCTCTTTGCTTGGAATACCAAATCATCTTTGCACATCTTTGCTGCAGCAATTTTCAGAACCAATCTTTATCTCATTGCTTAGGATGTGAAATCATCGATTTCGGCGTCTTAGCTGCAGAATTTTCGGTGGCGATGGTTTGTTGTCTCCTTGCTTTCTTGGTGTACAAGATTGGGATTCAATTGATTGGTTTGGTTTTGGTGTAGGGTCTCTGCGAAATGATATCTGGTGGTGGAAGCAGCAAACTAAAAGATTTGAACAGCTAGAATTCGGAGTTTTCTTTAGTTTACATGCTTCCAATTTTGAGATATACTTAGCATTTTCACAATGATGTGTTGCAGCCATTGATGTTCTTAATTGCATGATTTATTTTGCCCTTTTTATCTTACCTCTTGATTGTGACAAGAGTTTTTTAAAAGTTGAAAGAACAGCTTCATGAAATATATAGATGACATTTTCTTTGTAGAGGATCATGATTAAAAATACATGGAAATGTAATTTAAATTTCATCCTTTCATGTGATTTCATGTGATGCTGGTTTCATTTTGGATGTATCATTCAATGCTATAGACACTATTTTGGTTTAGGTATTTGCAAATTCGCCCTCAACTTTTTTCTTGCCGAGTGATTGTTGGTTCCATCCATATTCCTGAATAAGATAATCTAGCATTCAAGCTTGAAAGTTCCATCTGAAATTTTTGGAGCTTATAAAACTTTGAGAAAAGGGCAATAGGTCTTTGACTTTTTGTCACGCAGTCTTTTAATGTTTGGAAGACTGGAAAATACAATTTAAGTCTTTGACCTCATTAAAATTAGGACATTTAGATCTCTTCGTCTAACTGAACTTGTGAAACGTAACAGAAATGTCTAACATGGATGCTATTATGCTGATATGGCCGTAACATTGTCCCACACATATGTGGCAGGAATGTTTAGGGACAAAAAAAGTCTTCCAACCCTAAAACGACGTCATTTCATTCTAAACCACCTCCCAAGTTCGTCCTTTTGCTTTTCTTGTTTTCCTAGAAAGCCCATAAGACAACAATAAAATTACAGAAACTCCTTAACAAAGATTGAAACTGAAAAGTCATACTCTTACTCTGTTTCTCCCTCTAAAAAAAAGTTTGAGTTTCTTCCTTGTTGCGTGGTGAAGTCGTTGAAAGAGGTGAAAGGGTTGCATTGTTTGATTGTCGTCTCTTTCGTCTACGAAGGTAAGTTTCATTTACATGGTTAGTTCGTTTTATGTAGAAGGGCTTTAGTTGGTACAAAGGGTTTGGGAATGGATGCATGTTGAATATTATAAAGTGGGTTTATTTTGTTGCTTAGGGTTTGATTCAAAAACTGCAACCTATGACATGAATGATAGTGAAATATGTGTTAGGGCAAAGTTGCTTTTAAATTGTTATCTTTGAATATGACTAAAATTGTGTGCGAAAATGCCTAATTTTACAGAGTAGTATAAGCACATTTGATTTATTCAGAATGATAAAAATGGTTAGTTTATTTTCAGATGGATGATTACTATGTAGTGCCAATTTTTCATATGGGAATAATTTTATTAGAAGTAGTGGTGAGCATGTTTATGTGCATGGTAAGGTAGAGAAGTTTTTGAAGATGGACATTGATTTTATTAACTTCGGGGACTTGATAACCTTGCTCAAGGGCCTAGGATATCAATCATATAAGGTTGTCTACTGGTATGACCCAACAAGTCTAGACATTGAGTCTAGGTTGCATATTCTGATAGGGGATGTATGGATCAATGCGATGTGAGAGAATTGATGAGCGGATATTTTATATGCTTTTTTGCATCATTTTCATATAGTTTTTATTATGTTTTGCTTAAGTTTTATTATTTTTTCATAGATTTTAGTGCAAAGTTCACATTTTTTGGATTCCAATTTGAGTTTGTGTGTTTTATGGTGATTTCAGGTATTTTCTGGCTGAAATTGAGGAGTTTGAGTAAAAGTCCGAGAAAGGACTGCAGATGCTGTCAGGATCTGACCCCCGTGCACTCGAAGGAGATTTTTTGGAGTTACGGAAGTCCAAATGACGCGCTCTCAATGGCTATGGAAAGCTAACATACAGGTCTTTCCAGAAATATATAATAGTCCATACTTTTCTTTGGAAATAAAAGCCCAAAACTGGCATTCAACGCCAGCCACCTGCCTATTCCTGGCGTCCAACGCCCACAGGGGAGCAGCTGGCGTCCAACGCCCAAAAGGGAGTCCCAAGCCAGCGTTCAACGCCCCTAAGGAGTCCTAGCACGTGGAGACACCCTTAGCTCAGCCCAAACACTCACCAAGAGGGCCCGGAAAGTGGATTTTTGCACTACAAGACTAGTTTATCTTATTTCTGTAATTCTTAGTTAGCAGATTAGTATATATAGAAGGAGATCACCCTTGTTTAAGAACTTTTGATCTTCTTCCTCCCCCATTTTATTTTCGAACAGCATTATGTACAGTATGAGTCACTAACCTCCTAAAGTTAAGGTTAGGAGCTCTGCTGAGTTTCATGGATTAATAATGTTACTGTTCTAGTTCAATATGTCTGATTCTATTCTCTTATGCATTCTCGTTCTTCATCTTATGAATTGAGGATGACCCGTGACAATCACCCTTGTTCTACATGGGTTCCGTGCGAGTCCTGACCCGGATAGCGTTGAACCAAAACTAGAGATTGCATTGCGGATTCCAATAGAGTACCTGTGGCACCTTGAGTAGGATCATGAAGGGGAGTGGATTGCTTAGAGCTTCATCTTTTGCTACAGTGAGAAACCTAGAGATGGCTTGATGAGAGGACGTGAGTCACTTGCAACATGGTGGATTGTTGCAGTGGAGGAGGCTAACTTGATGAGAGGACATGAGTTAATCACTTACGGCTGCCATTGAATGAATCAGAAAGTAATTGAAGTAGACAGTGAGAAAAGTTAATCCGGAAAGACAAAGCATCTCTGAAGCCTCAACCATTCTCATACCATTGATTTCTCATCTATCTAGTAACGTTTTATTTATTTATTCTATTTTATGCGTTTTCCGTGATAAAGTATAATTTCTATCTGCCTAACTAATATCTGCAAGGTAACCATTGCTTGCTCAAACCAACAATCTCCATGGGATCGACCCTCACTCACCTGAGGTATTACTTGGACGACCCGGTATACTTGCCGGTCTATCTGTACGAAACGTGCGGAGCCAGTTTTGTGCACGAAGTTTTTGGCACCGGGGATTGTTCGGATTTGACAAACTAACGGATTATCTTGTTGCTTAGATTAGGTTCTTTTTATTTTTGTTTATGTCTTTTGTTTTCTTTTCAAAAATTTTTGAAAACATTTTCTTTTCTTTATTAATCTTTGTCTTTTGTGTGAGTCTTTGGTTTTTATTCTTGTTAAAGTTTCGAACTTTCTTGGTGTCCTTTTCCAAAAAATTTTCAAAAATAGTGTCTTTTGTTTGAGTTTAGTGTCAGTTCTTAAGTTTGGTGTCCTTTGTGTGTTCTTTATTTTCTTCAAATTTTCGAAAATTGTTCTTAGTGTTCTACTTGGCATTCAAGTTGTTCCTGTTTCTTTTCTTGTCTTGATCTTAAAATTTTTAAGTTTGGTGTCTTTTGGTGTTTATTTTCTTAATTTTCGGAAATTAGTACTCTTTTGATCTTAAAATTTTTAAGTTTGGTGTCTTTTGGTTGTTTTTCTCTTTCTTCATTAATTCAAAAAATAAAAAAATCTTTTCTATCTTTATTTCAAAAATTTTTTTCAAAAATTCCACAAAATTTCAAATTTTAATTTCAAAATCATTATCTTATCTTAATTTCAAATTTCAAATCTTATCTTTTAAAAATCTTTTCAAAACTTTTCTTTTAATTGTGATTTTTTCTTATCTTATCTTTCTTTTAAATTTTAAAATTCAAAACTTTTTCAAATCTTTATCTTTTCTTACCTTATCTTTCTTTAAATTTCAAATCATTATCTTATCTTATCTTAGTTTTAAATTTCAAAATAAAATCTTTTCAAAATTCAAATCTTTTTCAAATCTTTATCTTATCTTGTTTCAATTTCAAAATTCAAAATCAAATCTTTTTCAAATCTTTTCAAATTTTTTATCTTATCTTTTCTAATTTTAAATTTCAAATTTTAAAATCAAATCTTTTTCAAATCTCCTATCTTATCTTATTTTCAAATCTTTCTTAATTAGTTATTTGTTTTCTCTTTCTTCTTTTCAAAACTTCCTAACTAATTCCTTCCTCTTCTATTTTTGAAAACTTCTCATCTCTTTCTCTCTCTTTTTTTTCGAAAATCATCCTTTAATTTTCAAATCTTTTTAATTAATTAGCTTTTAATTTTCTTCTTGTTTTTGAAATTAAATAAATAAATAAATAAAATAAAAATAAAAATATTTTAATTCTAGTTTCTCTTTTTACTTTTTAAATTTTTGAATTCTTCTACCTTTCCATCGAATTCTTCATCTCATTCCTCTATCTTCATTCTTCTTTCTTCTTCACATCTCACAGGGAGTTCTCTATCCTTTGACATAGAGACCCCATTCTTCTTCTTTCTTGTTTTCTTTTTCTTGTTTATGAGTAGGAACAGAGATAAAGAACCTATCTTTGATCTTGATCTTGAACTTGAGAGGACCCTAAGGAAGCGTTTGCAACAAGTTAAAGAACAACACTCTGAAAGAGATCTCACAGAATTTTTTGAACAAGAAACTGAAAATACAGACATGACAGCCAAACAGAATAATGGAGGAGATGCAAGAAAGGTTCTTGGTGACTTCATTGCACCAACTTCTGACTTCTATGGAAGAAGTATCTCTATACCTACCATTAGAGCAAATAACTTTGAGCTTAAACCTCACTTAGTCTCTCTAATGCAACAGAATTGCAAGTTCCATGGACTTCCACTGGAAGATCCACATCAATTCCTATCTAAATTCTCGCAAATCTATGATACTGTTAAGACCAATAGAGTGGATCCTGAGGTCTACAGACTTATGCTTTTCCCCTTTATTGTCAGAGATAGAGCTAGGATATGGTTAGATTCTTAACCTAAAGAAAGCCTAGACTCTTGGAAAAAGTTGGTCAATCCTTTCTTGGCCAAGTTTTTTCCACCTCAGAAAATGAGCAAGCTCAGGGTGGAAGTTCAAACCTTCAGACAAAAAGAGGATGAATCCCTTTATGAAGCTTGGGAAAGATACAAATAACTGATCAGGAGGTGTCCTTCTGACATGCTCTCAGAATGGTCTATCCTAGGAATCTTCTATGATGGCCTATCTGAGATCCCCAAGATGTCTTTGGACCATTCTGCTGGTGGATCACTCAACTTGAAGAAAACGCCTGAAGAGGCACAAGAACTCATTGAAATGGTTGCAAACAACCAATTCATGTACACTTCTGAGAGAAACCCTGTGAACAATAGGGTAGCTCAGAAGGAGTCTTGAAAGTTGACACTCTGAATGCCATATTAGCTCAGAACAAGATCTTGACTCAACAGGTCAATATGATCTCTCAGCACTTGACTGGAGTGCAAGCTGCAGCTGACAACACTTAAGACACCTCCTATGATGGAGATGCCTATGATCCAGATCAACCCATGATGAAAGAGGTGAATTACATGGGAGAACCCTATAGAAACACCTACAACTCCTCATGCAAAAATCACCCTAAGCTTTTATGGAGAGATCAACAGAAGCATCAGCAAGACTTCACCAATAATCAAGGTGGAAGAACCCAGAATAGGTTCAACAAATGGAGACTTCTAAGCAGAGTCTTTCTGACTTAGCAACCATAGTCTCTGAACTCTCTAAGACCACTCACAGTTTCATAACAGAAACTAGGTCCTTCATCAGAAATCTGGAGGTACAAGTTGGTCAACTGAGCAAGAGAATTCCTGGGACTCCTCCTAACACTCTTCCTAGTAACACTCAAGTGAACCCAAGAGAAGAGTGCAAGGCCATCACTATAGAAGTGGAGGCTGAATCTGAAGGGGATAACCTGGCATTGAACACCAGTAAGGAAGTCTTTACTGGGCGTTCAACGCCCAACAAGCCACCATTACTGGCGTTGAACACCAGTAAGGAGGTCTTTACTGGGTGTTCAACGCCCAAGGCAGCACAAAAGCTGGCGTTGAACGCCAGTGAAGGTATCCAAGCTGGGCGTTCAACGCCCAAAGAGACACAAGTCCTGGCGTTGAACGCCATAATAGGGATAGTTGGCGACCCTAAGGCCACTAAGAACTTCCCTATTGAAGAACTGATAGAACCCAAGGTTCATGAGGATCCCATTGAAGTTTCCTTGAATGCTTGGTTGAAAATTTTAGAATCTGAAGAGTACTCCTTGATAAACCACTATTTTATGGTTTATCTTTTATTTAATTGAGTGGTTTCACCAAGTCTTCACCCACTTATTCATACTAATTGCATGATTTCATAATTCCTTCCTAGTATTGTTTATGGTTGAAAACTTACTTCCTAGAGATCTTTAATTAGTATATTTTAATTCTCCTTTATACCATTCGATGCCGTGATCCGTGTGTTAAGTGTTTCAGGCTTTATAGGGCAGGAATGGCTTAGAGAATGGGGAGGAAGCTTGCAAAAATGGAAAGAACACAAGAAACTAAAGAGATGACCAGCGAACATGGACGCGCGCGCATGGCTCACGCGAGCACGCGGAATGAAAAAAATGCAGCGACGCGTGCGCGTGCCTGACGCGTACGCGCGGATTGGAATCTGCACAAATGACGCGAACGCATGGACGACGCGTACGTGTGACTAGGAAAATCGCTGAATGATGCGAACGCGTGACTGACGCGTATGCGTGACCTGCGCGATCTGCAGAATTAACAAAAAATACTGAGGGCAATTTCGGGCCGCGTTTTAACCCAGTTTTCGGCCCAGAAACACAGAATAAAGCCAGGGAACATGCAGAGACTCAAGAGGAGATTAGATACACATCTTAGACACAATAGACATATTCTCATTAGGATAGTTTTAGTTTTTTTAGATCTGAATCTAGAAAGGATTACTCTTCCTCTAGGTTCACTTTACATTTATTACTTTTGCTTTTGGATATTGAAGAGTCATCACCTCCGTTGAAGATATTATTCTAGTTTGTTTACTTTGTCCCCTTACTCTTTTATATCCTTATTTACTTTATTTAGAGTTACAATTGGATTATTTTCATGGATTGTTGATAAAGAGGATTACTTTTACTTTTAATTAATTTTCAATCTCTATTTTATTTAATTTATTATGTCTTCTTCTTATATTTTTATGAGCGTTATATTCATGTCAATAGAGTAAATTTCCAAACTTGACATGGGGGTTGATTAAGAGGAGAAACTTGAGTTGGAAGGCTTAAGTGTTGATTAAATTGGAAATTGTTGGCTAGTTTTGTATTTACTAACGCTAGACCTTCCTAAGGGAGAGGACTAGGATTTGCGAATAAGGGTTAGCTTAATCACTTGACTTTCCTTTATTTAGTAAGGGTTAACTAAGTGAAAACAACAACCTTTTTTATACTACACTTAAGAGACCCCAACAAGGATAGAACTTCCAATTAATCATTCCCCAGTCAAGGCTTTTTATTTAGAATATTAATAATCATTCTTAGTTTTTATTGCTTTAATTTACAATTATTTAATTGCACATTATTCAACTCTCAAAACTCTCAGAAAATTCCTAATTAATAAAATAACATCCTTTCGTGCAACTCGTTGGGAGACGACCTGGGATTCATATTCCCAGTATTTTTATTTCTAAATTTCGTGACACCCTTTTTAAATTGGTGAGGCAGATTTTAGCTGGTTAAGGGCTATACTTGCAACGCTGTTCTCTTATTAAAAATCTCTTAATTGGTCTAACTTCTGTCACGCACCAGTTTTTGGCGCTGTTGCCGGGGAATTGTAATTGTGTGCTAAATTATTAATTAGTGTACATATTTTCATTTTATTTGCATATTTTATTTTTATTTTATTACCATGAGCTATATGTTTCTTTCATTGAATGACGCGTTCACTGCTTGATCCGAGCTTAGCCGCGTTTGATCCTGAAATTGAAAGCACTATTTCACGTATTAGGCGAGCTCGACGTTGGTTAGCCTATGAGGGTGGTGAATTGATTGTTATCGATTCACCAGCCTCATCTGAGGGCAAATCTGAACCGCCATCCGAGAGCGAAACAAGCTCCTTTACTACTGATTCAGTTGATTCACGTGTAGATAGAATTGCAGAACCTAGGAGGATTACTCTCCAGGAAGCTGGAGCCCCATATTTTACAATGCAGCCGTATCAAGTGCATCATCCAACTCTGGCTGCAGATTGTAAACTGAAGACTGCATTAATCAACTTGATGCCCAAGTTTCATGGCTTACTGGTGCGCAAAAATCGTGACGGTTCCATTCCTTGGTAACGGCGCTGAAAACTTTATACGCATGTTTATGATCTTAATTCTTTGTCACAACTTTGCACAACTGACCAGCAAGTGCACTGGGTCGTCCAAGTAATAAACCTTACGTGAGTAAGGGTCGATCCCACGGAGATTGTCGGCTTGAAGCAAGCTATGGTCACCTTGTAAATCTCAGTCAGGCAGATTCAAATGGATATAGAGTTTTAATAATTAAAAGATAAATAAAACATAAACTAGGATAGAGATACTTATGTAATTCATTAGTGAGAATTTCAGATAAGCGTATAGAGATGCTTTCGTTCCTCTGAACCTCTGCTTTCCTGCTGTCTTCATCCAACCATTCCTACTCCTTTCCATGGCAAGCTTTATGTAGGGCATAACCGTTGTCAATGGCTACATCCCATCCTCTATGTGAAAATGGTCCAATGCGCTGTCACTGCATGGCTAATCATCTGTCGGTTCTCGATCATACTGGAATAGGATTTACTATCCTTTTGCGTCTGTCACTACGCCCAGCACTCGCGAGTTTGAAGCTCGTCACAACCATCCCTTTCCAGATCCTACTCGGAATACCACAGACAAGGTTTAGACTTTCTGGATCTCAAGAATGGCCATTCCTGGGTTCTAACTTATACCACGAAGATTCTAATATCTCGGACTCGGTCCCCTGTATTAGATATCTAAGAGATATTCATTCTTGGGCTGAGCATTGAGCTTTACATGTTTAGAGGTCTTTCTTGGAGTTGAACGCCAGTTTGTAACCTGTTTCTGGCGTTTAACTCCACTTTGCAACCTGTTTCTGGCGTTTGACTCCAGAATGCAGCATGGAACTGGCGTTCAACGCCAGTTTATGTCGTCTAATATCGGGCAAAGTATAGACTATTATATATTGCTGGAAAGCCCTGGATGTATACTTTCGAACGCAATTGAGAGCGCGCCATTTGGTGTTTTGTAGCTCCAGAAATTCCACTTTGAGTGCAGGGAGGTCAGAATCCAACAGCATTTGCAGTCCTTCTTCAACCTCTGAATCTGATTTTTGCTCAATTCCCTCAATTTCAGCCAGAAAATACCTAAAATCACAGAAAAACACACAAACTCATAGTAAAGTCCAGAAATGTGAATATTAATTAAAAACTAATAAAAATATACTAAAAAGTAACTAAATCATACTGAAAACTATGTAAAAACAATGCCAAAAAGCGTATAAATTATCCGCTCATCACAACACCAAACTTAAATTGTTGCTTGTCCCCAAGCAACTGAAAATCAAATAGGATAAAAAGAAGCGAATATACTATAAATTCCAAAATATCAATGAAACTTAGCTCCAACCAAATGAGCGGGACTTGTAGCTTTTTGCCTCTTGAATAGTTTTGGCATCTCACTTTATCCATTGAAGTTCAGAATGATTGGCATCTATAGGAACTTAGAATTCAGATAGTGTTATTGATTCTCCTAGTTTAGTATGTTGATTCTTGAACACAGCTACTTTATGAGTCTTGGCCGTGGCCCTAAGCACTTTGTTTTCCAGTATTACCACCGGATATATAAATGCCACAGACACATAACTGGGTGAACCTTTTCAGATTGTGACTCAGCTTTGCTAAAGTCCCCAATTAGAGGTGTCCAGGGTTCTTAAGCACACTCTTTTTTTTTTGCTTTGGACCTTGACTTTAACCGCTCAGTCTCAAGTTTTCACTTGACACCTTCACGCCACAAGCACATGGTTAGGGACAGCTTGGTTTAGCCGCTTAGGCCAGGATTTTATTCCTTTAGGCCCTCCTATCCACTGATGCTCAAAGCCTTGGATCCTTTTTTATTACCCTTGCCTTTTGATTTTAAGGGCTATTGGCTTTTTGCTCTTGCCTTTTGGTTTAAAGAGCTTTTAGCTTTTTCTACTTGCTTTTTCTTTTTTCGCCATTTTTTTGCAAGCTTTTGTATTCACTGCTTTTTCTTGCTTCAAGAATCATTTTTATGATTTTTCAGATTATCAAATAACATGTCTCCTTTTTCCTTATTCTTCAAGAGCCAACATATTTAACATTCATAAACATCAACTTCAAAAGACATATGCACTGTTCAAGCATTCATTCAGAAAACAAAAAGTATTGTCACCACATCAAAATAATTAAACTAGTTTCAAGGATGAATTCGAAACCATGTACTTCTTGTTCTTTTGTGATTAAAACATTTTTCATTCAAGAGAGGTGATGGATTCATATTCATAACTTTAAGGCATAGACACTTAGACACTAGTGATCATATAGTAAAGACACAAATATGAATAAAACATAAGGCTCAAAAATCGAAAAACAGTAAAATAAATAGACAAGGAGATTAAGGAATGAGTCCACCTTAGTGAGGGTGACGTCTTCCTCTTCTTGAAGAACCAATGGTGCTTTTGAGCTCCTCTATGTCTCTTCCTTGCCTTTGTTGCTCCTCCCTCATAGCTCTTTGATCTTCTCTAATTTCATGGAGGATGATGGAGTGCTCTTGGTGTTCCACCCTTAGTTGTCCCATATTGGAACTTAATTCTCCTAGGGAAGTGTTGATTTGTTCCCAATAGTTTTGTGAAGGGAAGTGCATCCCTTGAGGCATCTCAGGGATTTCATGGTGAGGAATCTCCTCATGCTCATGTTGAGGTCCATGATCTCTTATTTGCTCCATCCCTTTCTTAGTGATGGGCTTGTCCTCTTCAATGAGGATGTCTCCCTCTATGTCAATTCCAGCTGAATTTCAGAGGTGGCATATGAGGTGAGGAAAGGCTAACCTTGCCCAAGTGGAGGACTTGTCAGCCACCTTGTAAAGTTCTTGAGGTATAATCTCATGAACTTCCACCTCCTCTCCAATCATGATACTATGGATCATGATGGCCCGGTCTATAGTAACTTCAGACCAGTTACTAGTAGGAATGATTGAGCGTTGAATGAACTCTAGCCATCCCCTAGCCACTGGTTTGAGGTCACGCCTTCTTAGTTGAACCGGCTTGCCTCTTGAGTCAATTTTCCATTGAGATCCTTCCTCACATATGTCTATGAGGACTTAGTCCAACCTTTGATCAAAGTTGACCCTTCTTGTGTAGGGGCATGCGTTCTCTTCCATCATTGGCAAGTTGAACGCCAGCCTTACATTTTCCGAACTGAAATCTAAGTATTTTCCCCAAACCATAGTAAGCCAATGCTTTGGATTTGGGTTCACACTTTGATCATGGTTCCTTGTGATGCATGCGTTTGCATAGAACTCTTGAACCATTAGGATCCCGACTTGTTGAGTGGGGTTGGTGAGAACTTCCCAACCTTTTCTTTGAATTTCAAGTCGGATCTCCGGATACTCATTCCTTTTGAGCTTGAAAGGAACCTCAGGGATCAATTTTTTCTTGGCCACAACTTCATAGATGTGGTCTTGATGGACCTTTGAGATGAATCTCTCCATCTCCCATGACTCAGAGATGGAAGCAATTGCCTTCCCTTTCCTCTTTCTAGAGGTTTTTCTGGCCTTAGGTGCCATAAATGGTTATGGAAAAACCAAAAGAAATGCTTTTTCCACACCAAACTTAAATATTTGCTCGTTCCCGAGCAAAAGAAGAAAGAAAGAAGTAGAAGAAAAAGAGAAATGGAGGAGAGGGAGAGAAAGTAGGTTTCGGCCAAGTGGAAGAAGAGAGGGTTGTGTTGTGTGAAATAGAAGAAGGAATAAGGGGTTTATATAGAAGTGGGGAGGGGTTTAGGGTTCGGCCATTTAGGATTGGGTTTGGGAGGGAAAATATTTTGAATTTGAAGGTAGGTGGGGTTTATGGGGAAGAGAAGATGGATGTGAGTGGTGAGGGGGTGATGGGAAAGAGTGATTGAAGTGATTGGTGAAGGGCATTTGGGGAAGAGAGTTATGAAAAGGTGTGAAGAAGAGAGAATAGGGTTAGGTGGGGATCCTGTGGGGTCCACAGATCCTGAGGGGATCCTGTGGGGTCTACAGATCCTGAGGTGTCAAGGATTTTTTATCCCTGTACCCTTTAGACGTGTAAAACGCCCTATACATGCAATCCTGGCGTTTAACGCCAGACTGCTGCCTGTTTCTGGCGTTAAACGCCACTTCCATGCTCTGTTCTAGCGTTTAACGCCAGGTAGATGCTTGTTTCTGGCGTTAAACGCCAGCTTGGTGCCTGTTTCTAGCGTTAAACGCCAGACAGATGCTTGTTTCTGGCGTTTAAACGCCAGACTGTTCTCCTCCAGGGTGTGCTATTTTTCATTCTATTTTTCACTCTGTTTTTTATTTTTCAGTAGTTTTTGTGACTTCACATGATCATCAACCTAAAGAAAACATAAAATAACAATAGAAAATAAATAAATATAATTAGATAACATTGGGTTGCCTCCCAACAAGCGCTTCTTTAATGTCAATAGCTTGACAGTGAGCTCTCATGGAGCCTTACAGATGTTCAGAGCATTGTTGGAACCTCCCAACACCAAACTTAGAGTTTGAATGTGGGGGTTCAACACCAAACTTAGAGTTTGGTTGTGGCCTCCCAACACCAAATTAGAGTTTGACTGTGGGGGCTTTGGTTGACTCTGCAGTGAAAGAAGCTTTTCATGCTTCCTCTCCATGGTTACAGAAGGAGATCCTTGAGTTTTAAACACAAGGTTGTCCTCATTCAGTTGAAGGATCAATTCTCCTCTGTCCACATCAATCACAGCTCTTGCTGTGGCTAGGAAGGGTCTTCCAAGGATGATGGATTCATCCTCATCCTTCCCAGTGTCTAGGATTATGAAATCAGCAGGGATGTAAAGGCCTTTAACCTTTACTAGCACGTCCTCTACTTGTCCATAAGCCTGTTTTCTTGAGTTGTCTGCCATCTCTAATGAGATTCTGGCAGCTTGCACCTCAAAGATTCCCAGTTTCTCCATTACAGAGAGTGGCATGAGGTTTATCCCTGATCCAAGGTCACATAGAGCCTTCTCAAAGGTTATGGTGCCTATGGTACAAGGTATTAAGAACTTCCCAGGATCCTGTTTCTTCTGAGTCAATCTCAGTTGATCCAGATCACTTAGTTCATTGATGAGCAAGGGAGGTTCATCTTCCCAAGTCTCATTACCAAATAATTTGACATTCAGCTTCATGATTACACCAAGGTACTTGGCAACTTGCTCTTCAGTGACATCTTCATTCTCTTCAGAAGAAGAATACTCATCAAAGCTCATGAATGGCATAAGGAGGTTCAATGGAATCTCTATGGTCTCTAGATGAGGCTCAGATTCCTTTAGTTCCTCAGAGGGAAACTCCTTGTTGATCACTGGACGTCCCAGGAGGTCTTCCTCACTGGGATTCACGTCCTCTCCCTCCCTTGTAGGTTCGACCATGATGGTTAAATCAATGGCCTTGCACTCTCTTTTTGGATTCTCTTCTGTATTGCTTAGGAGAGTACTAGGAGGAGTTTCAGTGACCCTTTTACTCAGCTGGCCCACTTGTGCCTCCAAATTTCTAATGGAGGACCTCATTTCATTCATAAAACTTAGAGTGGCCTTAGATAGATCAGAGACTATGTTTGCTAAGCTAGATGGATCCTGCTCAGAGCTCTCTGTCTTTTGCTGAGTGGATGATGGAAAAGGCTTGCTATTGCTAAGCCTGTTTCTTCCACCATTGTTAAAGCCTTGTTGAGGCTTTTGTTGATCCTTCCATGAGAAATTTGGATGATTTTTCCATGAGGAATTATAGGTGTTTCCATAGGGTTCACCCATGTAATTCACCTCTGCTATTGCAGGGTTCTCAGGATCATAAGCTTCTTCTTCATAAGATGCCTCTTTAGTACTGTTGGATGATTCCTTCAATCCATTCAAACTCTGAGAGATCATATTGACTTGCTGAGTCAATATTTTATTCTGAGCCAATATGGCATTCAGAGTATCAATTTCAAGAACTCCCTTCCTCATAGGCGTCCCATTATTCACAGGATTCCTTTCAGAAGTGTACATGAACTGGTTATTTGCAACCATGTCAATGAGTTCTTGAGCTTCTGCAGGCGTTTTCTTTAGGTGAATGGATCCACCTGCAGAATGGTCCAATGACATCTTAGATAGTTCAGACAGACCATCATAGAAGATATCCAGGATGGTCCATTCTGAAAGCATGTCAGAAGGACACCTTTTGGTCAGTTCCTTGTATCTCTCCCAAGCTTCATAGAGGGATTCACCTTCCTTTTGTCTGAAGGTTTGAACATCCACTCTAAGCTTGCTAAGCTTTTGAGGAGGAAAGAACTTGGCTAAGAAAGTCGTGACCAGCTTATCCCAAGAGTTCAGGCTGTCTTTAGGTTGAGAGTCCAACCAAATTCTAGCTCTGTCTCTTACAGAAAATGGGAAAAGCATAAGCCTGTAGACCTCAGGATCAACCCCATTGGTCTTAACAGTATCACGGATCTGCAAGAATTCAGTTAAAAACTGAAAAGGATCTTCAGATGGAAGTCCATGAAACTTGCAGTTCTGTTGCATCAGAGAAACTAATTGAGGTTTAAGCTCAAAGTTGTTTGCTCCAATGGCAGGGATTGAGATGCTTCTTCCATGTAAATTAGAATTTGGTGCAGTAAAGTCACCAAGCATCTTCCTTGCATTGTTATTATTTTCGACCATGTCTCCTTCTTTTTCGAAAATTTCTGTCAGATTTTCTCCAGAGAGTTGTGCTTTAGCTTCCCTTAGCTTCCTCTTCAGAGTCCTTTCAGGTTTAGGATCAGCCTCAACAAGAATATTCTTATCCTTGTTCCTACTCATATGAAAAAGAAGAAAACAGAAAAGAAAATATGGAATCCTCTATGTCACAGTATAGAGATTCCTTTATGTGAGTATAAGAAGAGAAGAATGTAAGAAGGAGAAGAGAAAAACTCGAACAAAGAGAGGAAGATGGTGTTCGAATTTTGGGTGGAAGAGAAGTGTTAGTAGATGAATAAATAAATAGAAGGAGATGAAGGAGAAGAATTCGAAAATAATTGAAAAGAAAAGAAAAATAGTTTTGGTTTTAATTTAAAATTAAAATTGAAATTCAAAAATTTAGACAAAGAAAATTGAAATTAAATTAAAATTTTATTCAATTAGTTAATTAAAAAGGAATTTTGAAAAAGAGGGAGGTGATTTTCGAAAATTAGAGAGTTAGTTAGGTAGTTTTGAAAAAGATATGATTGAAACAAAAAGATAAGATTGATTAAAAAAATTTGAAAATCAATTTTAAAAAGGTAAGAAGTTAGAAAGGAAGTTAGAAAAGATTTTGAAATTGATTTTGAAAAAGATGTGATTGAAACTTAATTTGAAAAAGATTTGAAAAAGAAATTTAAAAAGATTTGATTTTGAAAATTAAAGTTGATTACTTGACTAACAAGAAACTAAAAAGATATGATTTTAAAATTTAAAGATTGAACTTTTCTTACTAGGCAAGTAACAAACTTAACATTTTTGAATCAAAACATTAAATGCTAGTAGTAATTTCGAAAATTTGAAATAAAAATAAGAAAGATTTTTGAAAATCATTTTGGAATTTTCGAAAATTATGAAAGAAAAATGAAAAAGATTTAATTTTTGAAAAAGATTTGAAAAAGATAAGATTTTTAAATTGAAAATTTGATTTGACTCATAAGAAACAACTAAATTTTAAAAAGTTTTGAAAAAGTCAACTCAAATTTTCAAAAATTTATGAGTGAAAGAGGGAAAGATATTTTTTTGATTTTTGAATTTTAATAAAGAAAGAGAAAAAAGGAAAAGATATCTTTTTGATGTTTTTCTCTCTTTTTTTTTCATTAAACAGCAAGAATGAAACAAAAGATGAAGAATTAAGATCAAAACCAAAAATGCATGCAAAAACACTATGAATGTCAAAGATGAACACCAAGAACACTTTGAAGATCATGATGAACATCAAGTATGTATTTTTTGAAAAAAATTTTAATAAAAGAAAACATGCAAGACACCAAACTTAGAAATTTTTAATATTTAGACACTAAGAATTCAAGAATGCATATGAAAAACAAGAAAAGACACAAAACAAGAAAATATGAAGATCAAACAAGAAGACTGGCCAAGAACGACTTGAAGATCATGAAGAATGCAATACATGAATTTTCGAAAATAATTTTTTTTAGAAAATTAAAAAGATGCAATTGACACCAAACTTAAAACTTGACTCTAGACTCAAACAAGAAACACAAAATATTTTTGGTTTTATGATTTTATAAATTTTTTTGATTTTTTTTTTCGAAAATTAATTGGGAAAAATGAAAAAGAGGAAAATATTTTTTTGTATTTTTCGAAAATAAGAAACAAAAAGCTTAAAATTAAAATAAAATTACCTAATCTGAGCAACAAGATGAACCGTCAGTTGTCCAAACTCGAACAATCCCCGGCAACGGCGCCAAAAACTTGGTGCGCAGAAATCGTGACGGTTCCATTCCTTGGTAACGGCGCTGAAAACTTTATACGCACGTTCATGATCTTAATTCTTTGTCACAACTTCACACAACTGACCAGCAAGTGCACTGGGTCGTCCAAGTAATAAACCTTACGTGAGTAAGGGTCGATCCCACGGAGATTGTCGGCTTGAAGCAAGCTATGGTCACCTTGTAAATCTCAGTCAGGCGGATTCAAATGGATATAGAGTTTTAATAATTAAAAGATAAATAAAATATAAACTAGGATAGAGATACTTATGTAATTCATTAGTGAGAATTTCAGATAAGCGTATAGAGATGCTTTCGTTCCTCTGAACCTCTGCTTTCCTGTTGTCTTCATCCAACCATTCCTACTCCTTTCCATGGCAAGCTTTATGTAGGGCATCACCGTTGTCAATGGCTACATCCCATCCTCTCTGTGAAAATGGTCCAATGCGCTGTCACTGCATGGCTAATCATCTGTCGGTTCTCGATCATACTGGAATAGGATTTACTATCCTTTTGCGTCTGTCACTACGCTCAGCACTCGCGAGTTTGAAGCTCGTCACAACCATCCCTTCCCAGATCCTACTCGAATACCACAAACAAGGTTTAGACTTTCTGGATCTCAAGAATGGCCATCCATGGGTTCTAACTTATACCACGAAGATTCTAATATCTCGGACTCGGTCCCCCTGTATTAGATATCTAAGAGATATTCATTCTAGCCTGTTTGCATGTAGAACGGAAGTGTTTGTCAGGCACGCATTCATAAGTGAGAATGATGATGAGCGTCACATAATCATCACATTCCTCATGTTCTTGGGTGCGAATGGATATCTTAGAATAGGAATAAGCTTGAATTGAATAAAAAAATAGTAGTACTTTGTATTAATTCGTGAGGAACAGCAGAGCTCCACACCTTAATCTATGGTGTGTAGAAACTCTACCGTTTGAAAATACATAAGTGATAATGGTCCAGGCATGACCGAATGGCCAGCCCCCATGAAAGTCTAAGATAGCATAAAACTGATCAAAGATCTCCTATAAAGATAGTAAAAAGTCCTATTTATACTAAACTAGTTACTAGGGTTTACAGAAATGAGTAAACGATGCATAAATCCACTTCCGGGGCCCACTTGGTGTGTGCTTGGGCTGAGCATTGAGCTTTACACGTGTAGAGGTCTTTCTTGGAGTTGAACGCCAGTTTGTAACCTGTTTCTGGCGTTTAACTCCACTTTGCAACCTGTTTCTGGCATTTGACTCCAGAATGCAGCATGGAACTGGCGTTCAACGCCAGTTTATGTCATCTAATCTCGGGCAAAGTATGGACTATTATATATTGCTGGAAAGCCCTGGATGTATACTTTCGAACGCAATTGAGAGCGCGCCATTTGGAGTTCTGTAGCTCCAGAAATTCCACTTTGAGTGCAGGGAGGTCAGAATCCAACAGCATCTACAGTCCTTCTTCAACCTCTGAATCTGATTTTTGCTCAATTCCCTCAATTTCAGCCAGAAAATACCTAAAATCACAGAAAAACACACAAACTCATAGTAAAGTCCAAAAATGTGAATATTAATTAAAAACTAATAAAAATATACTAAAAGCTAACTAAATCATACTGAAAACTATGTAAAAACAATGCCAAAAAGCGTATAAATTATCCGCTCATCACTTACCTGCTCAGGAGCCCATCAAGCACCTCAGGGATTTTCAGACAGCCTGTTCTACTATTAGGCGTCAGGGTGCGAATGAAACTTCTATTCTGTTAACTACCTTCCCGTTTTCTCTTGAAGGAAAGGCGAGGAAGTGGTACTACTCCCAACCTGAAGTGACTATTACTAACTGGGATACGCTCAGGAGAGACTTTCTGGAAAAATACTTTCCAGCTGAAGTTACAGACAGATTGAGAAAAGAGATCTCATGCATTATTCAAGGTGAATCAGAAACTCTCTATGAGTACTGGGAGCATTTTAAGAATCTTCTAGACGCATGCCCCCATCACATGATTGACAGACTAGTATTGATCAGCTATTTTACTCAAGGCATGAAGCCTCGGGATAAAAATACACTAGATGGTGCTAGTAATGGTTCTCTGAAGAAGTACAAGACCGCAGATAAAGCATGGCAACTGATCAGCGACTTAGCTGAATCCACCAGGAATCACAGGCACAGGAGCACCCACTCAAAAGCTGTTGCAGAAATTTCCTCTAGCATTGAGACCTCTACCCTTACACAGAGTATATGTGAAATGACCAACCTACTGAAACAATTACAGTTGAATCAACAACAACAAGCTCAGCCTTCCCCACCACAGCAAAGCCAACAGTTAGTTCCTCAAAGAGTATGCGGCATATGTGTTGATTATAGTCATTATACTGATGAATGCTCGCAGCTCCAACAAGAAGACAATACTGTGGCAGCTACTCATAACTTCTATGACCGCCCGAATCAAGGATACAACCAACAAGGCGGCAACTACAACCAAGGTGGAAACTATAACCAAGGTTGGAGGGATAATTCCAACCATGGCTGGAGGGACAACTATAATAGAGGAAGAAGAGACAACCAAGGAAACCAGAGGTGGAATAACAATAACAGACAGCAGAATCAAAACCAACCTTATAGAGCTCTTCATTTAAGGCAATCACAAGGAACCCAGCAAAACCAACAACAAGTACCACAGATCACTTATCCTACTTCCTCATCAAATGACGAGATGCTTCGTTCTCTTGCACAAGGACAACAAGACATGCAGACTACACTGAACTCTACTCTAAATGGTCTGAACGCCACTTTACAAGCTCTCGCCGCCCGGATAGATTCATTACCTACTTCCACTAACCAACCTTTAAACTCCAGTGGAATTCCTTCTCAACCCTTACCTAACCCGAAGGGTGGCATCAATGCCATTACTTTGAGGTCTGGAACCACACTTCCAGAGAGGAATCAGGAGGAGCCAAGCCCAATAGAACACACCTCAGCTGAGGATGTGATAGAAGTAGAAGATGCTGAAATGGAAGATGCTAAAGAGGAAGATAAAGTACAAGACAAGGTTGAAGAAGAAATGGCTCAGCCAAGGAATGGAGCACCAAAGGATGCAGAGGCTACAAGTGGTGCCATCCCTATCCCATTCCCACACCTTGCAAGAAAGTCCAGAAAGCAGATGTAACTTGATCCCAAAATGGTAGAAATTTTCAAAAAGGTTGAGGTAACTGTTCCCCTTTTTGATGTTATTCAGCAAGTACCTAAATATGCAAAATTTCTGAAAGATTTATGCATTCATAAAGATAAAATTAATGAATTAGAAACTATTCCTTTAGGTAGTTCTATATCTGCTTTAATGGGAAGTATACCTGAAAAATGTAGTGATCCAGGTCCATGCATGGTTAACTGTACCATTGGAGGTGTAATATTTTCTGATTGCATGTGTGACTTAGGAGCGTGTGTTAGTATAATGCCATTGTCTATATATGATACCTTAAGGCTCCCTCCCTTAAAAAGGTCGGCAGCTCGTTTTGTGTTAGCAGATAAAAGCATTATTACAGTAGTTGGAATTGCTGAAGATGTATTAGTGAGCATTAAGGGGCTCACATTTTCCATTGACTTCTATATCCTGGAAATGCCCCCTAATGACTCAAGAAGACCATCATCAATCCTGCTTGGAAGACCATTCCTGAAAACTTCAAAGTTCAAGCTGGATGCATTATCAGGAACTTACTCCTTTGAAATAGATGGCAGAACAGTAAATTTTAGTTTAAATGAAGCTATGAAGCATCCTCCAGAAGATCATTCTATCTTCCAGTGCGACATCATTGATGAAATCATAACTGAAGTTCACCAAGAAGAATTAGAAGAGAAGCACATGGAGCAAGGTCCAAGTGTGGGGACACCTTCTAAACATCATGATAACACTTTACCATTACCACTTGCCCCGAATGATCCAGAACCTAGCCATGAGCAGAAATTAAAATTAAAGCCCCTCCCTCCACACCTCAAGTATGCTTATCTTGAGGATAATCAGAAGTTTCCAGTTATCATTGCAAGGGAACTCACTTCTCAACAGGAAGAACAACTACTCAGTGTGCTGAGAAAGCACAAGAAAGCAATTGAATGGAGCTTGGCGGATATAGTAGGCATCAGTCCTCAAGTTTGTGAGCACATAATATATTTAGAAGAGGAATCAAAACCCATCCGTCAACCTCAAAGAAGATTGAATCTCACCATCTTAGAAGTTGTCAAGAAAGAAGTGACCAGGCTAGTTGAAGCAGATATCATTTACCCCATCTCAGACAGTGAATGGGTCAGTCCTGTACAAGTGGTGCCCAAGAAGTCTGGAGTCACAACAGTAAAGAATGAACATGGAAAGCTCCTGACAACTAGAGTGTAGAATTCATGGAGGATTTGCATTGACTATAGGCGTCTCAACCAAGCTACTCGCAAGGATCATTACCCCTTGCCATTTATTGATCAGATGCTCGATCGCCTGTCAGGTAAATCCCATTATTGCTTTTTAGATGGTTATACAGGCTACTTTCAAATTCATATAGCTCCTAAGGATCAGGAGAAGACCACTTTTACATGTCCCTTTGGAACATATGCTTATAAAAGAATGCCTTTTGGCTTATGTAATGCACCTGCTACTTTCCAAAGATGCATGATGAGTATCTTTTCAGATCTTATTGAGAACTGTATGGAAGTTTTTATGGATGATTTTAACGTATATGGTGATTCATTTGACCTTTGCTTGGATAGTTTAGCTAGAGTATTAGATAGATGTGTTAGTTCAAACCTTGTATTGAATTTTGAAAAATGTCATTTTATGGTAAAACAATGGATTGTTCTAGGACATGTCTCTAAAACTGGTATTTCAGTAGATCTAACAAAGGTTGATGTTATTTCTAGTTTACCTTACCCCTCCTCCGTGAGGGAAGTCCGTTCGTTCCTGGGCCATGCAGATTTTTACAGGAGATTCATTAAGGGCTTCAGTAAGGTAGCATTACCTTTATCCAGACTGCTGTAGAAAGATATTGAGTTCGAGTTCAATGAGAATTGCATGAAAGGGTTTGATAAGCTGAAGATCACCCTGACTTAAGCTCCAATTGTGAGAGGACCAGACTGGAGCCAGCAATTTGAAATTATGTGTGACACTTCCAACCATGCAGTAGGAGCGGCGCTGGCCCAACGCGAAGGTAAGGACCCCTTCGTAATCGCTTATGCATCTAAAACATTAGATGCTGCTCAATCTAATTATACTACTACTGAAAAAGAGCTTCTTGCTATTGTTTTTGCTCTGGATAAATTCTGAGCCTATTTACTTGGTACTAAGGTAGTAGTATACTCAGACCATGCAGCTCTAAAATATTTATTAGCTAAAAAAGAGTCCAAACCAAGGTTAATACGTTGGATACTGCTGCTACAAGGATTTGATTTAGAAATTGAGGATATGAGTGGTAACCAGAATTTAGTGGCTAACCACTTGAGTCGCCTTGAGCACATTAAGGATGACTCCACTCCTATAAATGATGCTTTCCCATTTGATAGCTTGCATGCAGTATCTGAAGTAGTTCCTTGGTATGCACTTGTAGCTAATTATCTAGTTAGCCGTACTTTCCCTCCCAATTTTACTAAACATCAAAGGGACAAGCTGAAAAGCGAGTCTAAATATTATATATGGGATGATCCATATTTATGGAGGTGTTGTGCTGACCAGGTAATTAGAAAGTGTGTGCCTCAATCAGAATTCCAGTCCATTTTAGAGGCATGCCACTCTTCTGAGAGTGGAGGACATTTTGGCCCTCAAAGAATAGCTAGAAAAATCTTAGACTATGGATTCTGGTGGCCTACTCTTTTTAAAGATGCTGCTGAATTTTGTAAATCTTGTTCCCCATGCCAAAGATTTGGTAATATATCTAAGAGGGATGAGATGCCTCAACAGATTATGCTTTTCTATGAAATTTTTGATGTTTGGGGCATTGACTTCATGGGTCCATTTCTAAACTCTAATGGTTACCTTTATATACTGTTAGCTGTAGATTATGTTTCTAAATGGGTGGAAGCGATTCCTACCCGTACTGATGATGTTAACACTGTTGTTTCCTTTGTTAAAAACCATATTATCTGTCGCTTTGGATCACCACGAGCAATCGTGAGCGATCAAGGCACTCACTTTTGTAACAGGAGACTAACATGATTACTGAAGAAGCATGGAATAGTTCACAAAGTAGAAACCGCTTATCATCCCCAGACCAATGGACAAGCAGAAGTGTCTAACAGGGAGATTAAACGCATTCTGGAGAAAATAGTAAAGCCCCATAGGAAAGACTGGAGTGCAAGGCTACAAGATGCACTCTGGGCATATAGAACAGCATACAAAACACCCATCGAAATGAGCCCCTTCCGCTTAATATACGGAAAGGCTTGCCACCTTCTAGTAGAGGTGGAACACAAGGCCTTTTGGGCCGTAAGAGAATGCAATATGAATTTTGAAGAATCTAGTGCTGAAAGAAAGCTGCAACTAGCAGAACTGGAGAATTTTCGCCTAGAAGCATATGACAATTCCAGGCGATACAAAGAGAAGATGAAGGCTGTCCATTACAAACACATAAAAAGGAGAGAATTCAGACCAGGGGAGTTAGTTCTTCTTTATAACTCCAGACTGAGGCTTATGCCAGGCAAACTAAGATCAAGATGGGAAGGTCCCTACAGAGTAGAGAAGGCAGAGCCATACAGAGTTTTTCACCTGCGTCATCCTTCTAGCTCCAAATTCCTAAAGATCAATGGACATTGCCTGAAGCTTTATCATGGTGAGAAGATGAAGGATCACAAAGAACTAGAGGTTTTCCTCTTGGAAGACCCACCAACAGAAGCAGAATGAGCCTGAAGACGTCCAACTTAAGGACATAAAAGCAAAGTGCTAGGTGAGAGACAACCCACCATGGTATGATCGTTCAGTTTTAGTCTTAGTTTATTTTACTTTATTCTATTTTGTTTTTGTTAATGACTCTTCTCATAACATCTGCATATAGCTGCATATAACCTGCATTTGCATTTGCATTCTGAAAAAAAAGGGTGAGAGACAGGCACGCGATGCGTCAGCGTCGCTGACGTGTCCGCGTCATAGGTGCCTTAGAAACTAAAAAGAATAGAAGCAGAGAGTCACGCGAAAGCGTGGCTGGAGGCGTGCTTTAGGCACAACTATGCCCACGTGACAGCGTCGCTGACGCGGCCGCGTCATTTTGAAAATAGCCTCCCACGCGTCCGCGTCACCCACGCGCACGCGTGGCCCTAAAAATTGACGTAAAAGAGGTATATGGCAGCAAGATATGATGGAGTGGGGCTGGAATGATGCTGGAAGTAGAATCCCTATCACGCGAATGGATGCCCCACGCGTCCGCGTCATTTTCAAAATATGGCCACTCACGCGATCGCGTCCCCCACGCGTCCGCGTCACCCAGATTTTTGGCAAAATGCGTATAAAACAAAAAGTTGTGCGTACGCGAGGCTGCACTCGCGCCAATAGCACAAATCAGGTCACGCGATCGCATGACCCACGCGTCCGCGTCACCTGAACTTATCGCCCACCACGCGATCGTGTGACCAACACGTCCGCGTCACATGCGACGCACAGCTTATCCAAATCAGCCAAGATATCTTATCTTTTCTTTCCCAAATCTAAATATTTTCTTTCCCTTCTTATTTCTTTCTTCTACCTTCTTCCCTCTTTATTCTTTCTCACTTTTTATTTTCTCATCCCTTATTTTTCACTTTCATTATCAAGGTTCTTTTCTTTCTTTCTTCCCTCTTTACTTTTCTTTTATTATTTTTTTTATGTTTTCTTTTTCTTTTTCTTTTTACTTTCATTATCTATATTTTCTTTTTTCTTTCTTTTTCTTCATTCTTTTAATTGGTGTTAGAAATTTAATTGGGTGATTATTTACTTCTATATTTTGCTTGTGAGTTATTGTGGAATTGTTTGACAATTAATATTACTTCCTAAAGGGTTACTTGCATGTTCAAATTAATACTTTCCATAACATCTTTACCATGCATGCTATGTGTTTGTGAAAAAGCCCGTATGGCATTGCACATTATTTTACTCTACTACTCTAAAGCCTGCTTTTTACAAAACCCTTTTTATATTTTACTGATTAAATATAATTATCAATACAAACAGATTGTTAGTTTGAAAGGGTTGATAATCTAACTTGGACATTTAATGCTTGATCTATGCTACTCATGCCTTTGCCGGCATGCCAATAAACATCTTGCATTTATTTGCCATCACATGCACTTGCTATATATCCATTGATGAACGTTTCACATGTAGTCATGACCATGTGTTAACGACATCCTTCTTAACCGTTCATTAATTATCACCTATACTATTCTCTCCCTTGCTCGAACCCTTAGCTTTACATAGTACTTTCTATTTCCCTTTTCAGGATGGCCACCAAAAAGGGTAAAGAGAAAGTGGTGCACGAAATCACAATCACACTTTTGTAATTCCGCACAACTAACCAGCAAGTGCACTGGGTCGTCCAAGTAATACCTTACGTGAGTAAGGGTCGATCCCACGGAGATTGTCGGCTTGAAGCAAGCTATGGTTATCTTGTAATTCTTAGTCAGGATATCAATAATTCTCAGATTTAATTGTAAAAAGTAAAAGAACATGAAATAAATACTTGTTTTGTAGTAATGGAGAACAGGTTGAGGTTTTGGAGATGCTCTATCTTCTAAATCTCTGCTTTTCTACTATCTTCTTCTTCATGCACGCAAGGCTCCTTCCATGGCAAGCTGTATGTTGGTGGATCACCGTTGTCAATGGCTACCATCTGTCCTCTCAGTGAAAATGGTCCAAATGCGTTATCACCACACGGCTAATCATCTGTCGGTTCTCACTCATGTTGGAATAGGATCCATTGATCCTTTTGCATCTGTCACTACGCCCAGCACTCGTGAGTTTGAAGCTCGTCACAGTCATCCCTTCCCATATCCTACTCGGAATACCACAGACAAGGTTTAGACTTTCCGGATCTCAGGAATGGCCGTCAGTAATTCTAGCCTATACCACGAAGGTTCTAATCTTAGATTAGAAACCCAAGAGATATGCACTCAAGCTATTGCAGATAGAATGGAGGTGGTTGTCAGGCACGCGTTCATAGGTGAGAATAATGATGAGTGTCACGGATCATCACATTCATCAAGTTGAAGTGCGAGTGAATATCTTAGAATAGGAACAAGCGTGATAGAATGGAAAACAGTAGTAATTGCATTAATTCATCGAGACACAGCAGAGCTCCTCACCCCAACCATGGGGTTTAGAGACTCATGCCGTAGAGAATACAATATGAAACGTGTAAAGTGTCACGAGGTGTCCAAATACAATAGCAAAAGGTCCTAGTTATAGAAAACTAGTAGCCTAGGATTTACAGAAATGAGTAAATGATACAGAATCCATTTCCGGGCCCACTTGGTGTGTGCTTGGGCTGAGCATTGAAGATTTCACATGTAGAGGCTTTTCTTGGAGTTAAATGCCAGCTTTTGTGCCAGTTTGGGCGTTTAACTCCAGCTTTTATGCCAGTTCTGGCGTTTTGACGCCAGAATTTTTATGCTGACTTGGAACGCCGGTTTGGGCCATCAAATCTCGGGCAAAGTATAAACTATTATATATTGCTGGAAAGCCCAGGAGGTCTACCTTCCAACGCAATTAAGAGCGCGCCAATTGGGCTTTTGTAGCTCCAGAAAATCCACTTTGAGTGCAGGTGGGTCAAAATCCAACAGCATCTGCAGTCGTTTTTCAGCCTCTAAATCAGATTTTTGCTCAGGTCCCTCAATTTCAGCCAGAAAATACCTGAAATTATAGAAAAACACACAAACTCATAGTAAAGTCCAGAAATGTGATTTTTGAATAAAAACTAACTAAAATATACTAAAAACATACTAAAAATAATGGCAAAAAGCGTACAAATTATCCGCTCATTAGAAAGCTACTCCCAAACCACCAGCAAGGAAAGAAAAAAAGAGAGCACTAGTGGCAGAACCATCTTCAACAGCAGTAAAGCCCTCAACAAAACGAATCAAGAGGATCATCAAGGTCGATGAAAAAGAGAAAGCTTTCCCAGCAAAGGACACTGCGCGATTCCCTAATCGCTACTGTGAGCAGATGTTCCCTATCCTGGCAGAGAGGAATTATAACAATGAGTACCTTCTCATCCTTCCGACCAACATTGTTGAATTTGTTGAGCCGCGAATTGAACGAAGACAATGGAGATTCCTACGGAGACAGTCATGGCAGGTTAATCTTTCATGGGTAGTTGAATTCTACTCCAATTTTCACATGCCAACCATGCAGTCTGTCTATGTCCGTCAGAAGCAAGTACCCATAACAGAAGAGGCCATTCAACGAGCTTTAGATCTTCCCCCTGCTCTAGAAGGATTGGACGCATTCCAATAAGCCTCATTCAAATGCCAGACATACCAATATGACTGGGACGCCGTTCTCAGAGTTATAGCACAACCTGGCAGCAGATGGATCTATGGATACCATCGATCTCGACCTAAGAGCATATTGGCTTCAGCACTCACCTTGGAGGCTCGAGTGTGGGCACAGATTATGTCTCATTACGTCTTTCCAAGCACTCACGAGTCCTCATTCGCTGCAAACATGGTTATTCTACTCTGGTGTATCCTTACAGACCAGCACCTTAATTTACCAAGACACATTTGGCATGCTATGGGACACGTACAGATTGTGGGCAACCTACCTTTTTCCGCCTTAGTTTCAGATCTTAGCTCGGCAGCCGGAGTCTCCTACAGAATTGGAGACACCAAGGCCATGATTCCACGAGATGATCAGATAGTCCCTAAAGGGAAGTATATCAGACCTCCAGCAGCCACTACCAGCCGGCCTGCAGAACCGGCCGAGGATATTCCTACTCCTTCCACATCACAAGCACCTTCAACAAACCAACTGCTCCATCAAATACTTGAGAGATTAGACCGGCTTGACCGGAAAGGAAAGCAAAGAGAGCGCCTTAACAAGCACCGATTTACATACCTCAAGGAGCTACTTGTTGGTCACCACCCACCTAAAGAAGACCCAGACACCCCGGACTCCACTTCATTTACCAGCACAGGAAGCCATGACGGTCCCGATTGTGGAGATGCTGCTACCAGCCCCCCATTGTTCCTGACAAATGGCATCGAGGACGGTGCAAAGCTTTAAGTGTGGGGAGATCGGTCAGTACCTGACTTCCGGAGGTAATTTCGCTTCCTTAAACACCAATAAAATAGGATATTTAGTTAATTTTTCTTTTGTTAGGATAGGATAAATTGCATAGGTTATTTGCATGCATGTTCTATTTGGATAGAAAATAATAAGTTTCTTTTTGAAACTCTATTTTTGAAAATTTTCACTAATTTAAACCAAAATTTTTGTGTTAAACTTGTTTGGAAGTTGTATTTGGAACATAGTTAAAAGCTAGAACACACAACCTGAGACTTGAGCTTAATGGAATGGTTACACTATTTTACCATAAATATTTTATTCTTATGTGTTTGCTTCTCTATGATTGTGATCTATATTTTGTTCCATCCTATATGTCCAATATTTAATGTGTTATATGCATGCATATGATTGAGTCCATTATTTTATTAACTCACTTACCCCAAATAGCCTACCCTTTCAATCACCTTTGTTAGCCACTTTGAGCCCTTTTAAATCCTATTTATTCTATATTCTACCACATTACTAGCCTTAAGGAGAAAAATAAGTAATACCCCAAATTGAATCTTTGGTTAGCTTAAGATAGAAAGTGTGTATCAATTAAGTGTGGGAAACTGTGGGAACATTGGTTAATAAGGGAATGTGTCATGATAAAATGTTGGGAATTTGGGTACCTACTCATGTGAAACTAGAAAAATTATAAATCTATGTGCATTGATAAGCTATGTTTATTTTACTGTTTAAAAAAAATCTAAAAATATTCAAGTAAATAAGAAATTAGATAAATAAATAAGGGGACAAAATTACCCCAATGCTAAGTTAAGTTCAATAAAAATAATGCATATGTGATACAAGTTAAGAGAAAAAGTTGATGCATGAGTATGTAAAACAAAAGTGGGAGAATTTTGGGTAGTTAAGGATGATTTAAGAAAAAA
The DNA here is from genome assembly GCF_003086295.3 of Arachis hypogaea. Taxonomy (NCBI): domain Eukaryota; kingdom Viridiplantae; phylum Streptophyta; class Magnoliopsida; order Fabales; family Fabaceae; genus Arachis; species Arachis hypogaea. Next base: position 129,997,872 of record NC_092049.1, on the reverse strand, counting down.
ATAAGAGTATATATGTTAGGTGATAGCTTAGGATAATCAAGGATTCAATTTATAGCTCACTTAGCCATATATACCCTCACCTTTACCTTGGCCCCATTACAACCTTGAAAAGACCTCATGATGTTTGTATTGGTACATTAAATACTTGTTGACTGGTTAGGTGAAGAACAAGGTTTATAAAGCATGATTAGAGAAGAGTAGAGTGATTACCCTATACACTAGAGTGACTAGAGTGCATATACACCATCAGTAAGGGTTCAATACTTAAATTCTATGTTTCCTGCTTTCATAAGCTGTCTTCCTACGAGTTTACTTGCTTTTATTGTATAATTTGAGTTAGTGGAATTTGATTTATTTTTGTCTTGAAAGAACTTATTTATTTTTAACTAAGTAGACAAAATCATTTTTGCATTCATATACATAGGTTGCATTGCATTGCATGAGTCTTACTTTTCCCTACTCATTTATTTTATCTCCTTAAGCTAAGCATGAGGACATGCTAATGTTTAAGTGTGGGGAGGTTGATAAACCACTATTTAATGGTTTGTCTTGTGTTTAATTGAGTGGTTTCACCAAGTCTTCACCCACTTATTCATACTAATTGCATGATTTTATAATTCCTTCCTAGTATTGTTTATGGTTGAAAACTTGCTTCCTAGAGATCTTTAATTAGTATATTTTAATTCTCCTTTATACCATTCAATGCGGTGATCCGTGTGTTAAGTGTTTCAGGCTTTATAGGGCAGGAATGACTTAGAGAATGGAGAGGAAGCTTGCAAAAATGGAAGGAAAACAAGAAACTAAGGAGATGACCAGCGAACACAGACGCGCGCGCATGGCTCACGCGAGTGCGCGGAATGAAAAAAATGCAGCGACGCGTGCGCGTGCCTGACGCGTACGCGCGGATTGGAGTCTGCCCAAATGATGCGAACGCATGGACGACGCGTACGCGTGACTAGGAAAATCGCTGAATGACGCGAACGCGTGACTGACGCGTACGCGTGACCTGCGCGATCTGCAGAATTAACAGAAAACACTGGGGGCAATTTCGGGCCGCGTTTTGACCCAGTTTTCGGCCCAGAAACACAGAATAAAGCCAGGGAACATGCAGAGACTCAAGAGGAGATTAGATACACATCTTAGACACAATAGACATATTCTCATTAGGATAGTTTTAGGTTTTTTTAGATCTAAATCTAGAAAGGATTACTCTTCCTCTAGGTTCACTTTACATTTATTACTTTTGCTTTTGGATATTGAAGAGTCATCACCTCCATTGAAGATATTATTCTAGTTTGTTTACTTTGTCCCTTACTCTTCCATATCCTTATTTACTTTATTTAGAGTTACAATTGGATTATTTTCATGGATTGTTGATAAAGAGGATTACTTTTACTTTTAATTAATTTTCAATCTCTATTTTATTTAATTTATTATGTCTTCTTCTTATATTTTTATGAGCGTTATATTCATGTCAATAGAGTAAATTTCCAAACTTGACATGGGGGTTGATTAAGAGGAGGCACTTGAGTTGGAATGCTTAAGTGTTGATTAAATTGGAAATTGTTGGCTAGTTCTGTATTTACTAACGCTAGACCTTCTTAAGGGAGAGGATTATGATTTGCGAATAAGGGTTAGCTTAATCACTTGAATTTCCTTTATTTAGTAAGGGTTAACTAAGTGAAAACAACAACCTTTTTTATACTACACTTAAGAGACCCCAACAAGGATAGAACTTCTAATTAATCATTCCCCCAGTCAAGGCTTTTTATTTAGAATATTAATAATCATTCTTAGTTTTTATTGCTTTAATTTATAATTATTTAATTGCTCATTATTCAACTCTCAAAACTCTCGGAAAATTCCTAATTAATAAAATAGCATCCTTTCGTGCAACTCGTTGGGAGATGACCTGGGATTCATATTCCCAGTATTTTTATTTCTAAATTTTGTGACACCCTTTTTAAATTGGTGAGGCGGATTTTAGCTGGTTAAAGGCTATACTTGCAACGCTGTTCTCTTATTAAAAATCTCTTAATTGGTCTAACTTCTATCACGCACCACTCCTCCTTTGATGAGGAAGAGGAAACTAGGGAAGAGCAAGTTGCTCGGTACCTAGGAATTCTGATGAAACTGAATGCCAAGCTATTTGGCATAGAGACATTGGAAGAAGAACTTCCCGTGCTCACCAAGGAATTCAATGCCTTGGTTCAGCAGAAGTTACCTCAAAAGAAGCTGGATCCCAGACGCTTCTTAATTCCTTGCACCATAGGTACCATGACCTTTGATAAGGCTCTGTATGACCTAGGGTCAAGCATAAACCTCATGCCTCTCTCTGTAATGGAGAGGCTAGGAATCTTTGAGGTACAAGCTGCAAGAATATCACTAGAGATGGTAGACAAGTCCATGAAAAAGGCTTATGGACTGGTAGAGGATGTCTTGGTGAAGGTTGAAGACCTTTACTTCCCTGCTGACTTCATAATCCTAGATACTGGGGAGGAAGAGGATGAATCCATCATCCTTGAAAGATCCTTCCTAGCCACTGCCAATGCCATCATTAATGTAGCAAAGGGAGAGCTGATTCTACAGTTATAGGAGGACTATATCTTGTTCAAGATGCCTAACCCTAACTCTCCCTCTGACAAAAGAGAGATAGTTGTGCAACACCTAGTGTTCTAACCCTCTCTCTCAGTGCAAATTTATACAGAGCCCCAGATACCAATTCTAAGTTTGGTATTGGGCAGCCATCATCAAGCACTGAGAATAAAGGTACTAAGAAGAAAGTACACAAAGGCTGGAGGGACAAGAAGATCCCCACTGAAGGCCTCTCACCTGGCATGAGAGTTGTCTTCACTGACAATCCAGTCATTCTGCACACAGTGAACAAGATCTTGTTTCTAGAGCATGTGGAGCTCATCCATGAGAGTATAGGCAAGAAGTTTACTGTAAGGGGCAAAATTCTGAGCCCCTATCCATCTCTATAAGGAGCTAACCATCAAGCTAGCGACGTTAAAGAAGTGCTTATTGGGAGGCAACCTAACCATAATTAAAAGTTATTCCTGTTTTTCATTAAGTTTATTTCAGTTATATCAGTTTAATTTTCATATTTGTTTAAGTTTGTGATCATGTGCAGTAGTTAGAACAGAAATAGAAACAGCCAGAGCCGGAAATAGAACACCCTAGAGTAGGTCCTTTGCTGGCGTTGAACGCCAGCCAGGGAGGCCAAAGTGGGCATTCAACGCTCATAAGGAGCAGCATTGCTGGCGTTGAACGCCAGCCAGAGAGCATGAAGCTGGTGTTGAATGCCAGCCAGGGGAGAGACCTGGCTTTGAACGCCAGGAAGGAGCACCCTAATGGGTGTTCAACGCCCAAGAGGAGCACATAGTTGGCGTTGAACGCCAGCCAGGAGCAAGAGCTGGGCATTCAACGCCCACAAGGGGGCAGGAAATTCGAATTTTCTAGCCTCTTAGGACCAATGGATCCCACAGAATCTCCACCTACCCCGCCTTCTTCTCTCATTTACTTTCACTTTTTTCCACATACTCTTCCCTATGAACCCTAACCCAATCACATCTATATCCCTTCCCAAAATCATCTTAACACCCACCAACCCCCACCCACTTCAAATTCAAAATTTTCCATCTAATTTCCACCCATTCATTCGAACCCCAACCTATCCCACTCCTACAAATATCCTTTTTTCCTACCCTTCATACACACACCATTCATACACGAAAAGCCCCACTTGGTCGAAACCGCTCTCTCCCTCCATCTCCCCTATTCTCTTCTTCTTCTACTCTTTTCTTCATATTTTGCTCGAGTACGAGCAAAGCTCTTAAGTTTGGTGTTGGAAAAGCCTTGCTTTTTGCTTTCCATTCCCACTTATGGCACTCAAAGTCGGAGAATCCTCTAAAAAAGGAAAGAAAAAGCTGTTGCTTCCACCTCCGAATCTTGGGAGATGGAGAGATTCATCACCAAAGCTCATCAAGACCACTTCTATAAAGTAGTATAGAAAATGGTGATTCCTAAAGTCCCCTTTAGGCTCAAAAAGAATGAGTACCCGGAGATCTGAAGAGAAATTTGGAGGAGAGTTTGGGAAGTCCTAACCAATCCTATCCCGGAAATTGGGATCGTGATGGTACAAGAGTTCTATGCCAATACATGGGTCACGAAAAACCATGATACAAGCGTGAACCCAAATCCCAAAAATTGGCATACCATGGTCCGAGAGTGTCTCTTGGATTTCAGCCCGGAAAGTGTAATGTTGGTGCTCCGTTTGCCAATAATGCAAGGAGACCCACATCCTTACACTAGGAGAGTCAATTTTGACCAGAGGCTGGACCAAGTCCTTTCAGATATTTGTGTGGAAGGAGGTCAGTGGAAGAGGGATGCTCAAGGCAAGCCTATCCAACTGAGAAGGCTTGACCTCAAGTCCGTAGCTAGAGGATGGTTGAAATTTATCCAACACTCTATCATCCCTACTAGCAATCAGTCAGAAGTGACCATTGACAGAGCCATCATGATTCATTGCATCATGATTAGGAGTGAGGTGGCGGTACATGAGGTAATACCTCAAGAGTTGTACAAGAAAGCTAAAAGCCTTACACCTTAGCAAGGTTGGAATTCCCCCACCTTATCTGTTATCTATGCAATTCAATTGGAATTTTCATAGAAAGAGATATTTCTATTGAGGAGGACAAGCCCATCACTAAAAGAAGGATGGAGCAAATTAGAGAGCCAGCACATGGACCACAACAAGAGCATGTAGAGATGCCTCAACAAGAAATCCCTGAGATGCCTCTGATGGGTAGAAAAATGTCGGTAAAGATTTTCACACAAATATCACGTTGTTGCAAGTACAGTTCTAAACCGACAATTAAACCTCAATCAACGTTTAGATTGTTTGTTACAAATACAAACCTAATAAAATTAACCAAAGTATTCAAACCTCAGGTTGTCTCTCAAGGAATTACAGGGAAGTGTAGTTTATTATTGGTTATAGGAAAGTATATTTTTAGGTTTTGTAATAAGAAACAAGAAAGTAAAATAACGAGAAAATAAACTAATAACTAAGAAAGCTCTTAGCAAGGATTGAGAATTAGAAGTCCTATCCTTATTATCATCATCAATTGTGATGGTAAATGTGAATTGCCTTTACTTAGTTAACCTCTAACCAATGGAGGAAGGTTAAGTGCATACAATTAACTTGAGTTCACAAGTCCTAGTCAACTCATAGTGAGAGACTAGCTTTGGTGAAGTTCAAGCTAACCGGCAATCTTCAATCACCAATCAACAAAAGACTTTTGATAACTCAAGAGTCTCTAAATAATCAATCCAAGTCAAGAACATAAAAATCTAAATTAAAATCCACTCAAGCATTTTATCAAACACTTGGAAGACACAAAATAAAACCATAGAAAAGAAATAAGAGAATGTAAAATCTAAGACCAACAATTGCAAGGAATCAATAATAACAAATGAAGAAAGAAGCAATCATAAACATGAAAACATAACTTGCATTAATATAGATTAAAGAAAACAAGAATAATTCATAAACTAAATTAGCAACATAAAGGAATCAATGATAGAAATAGATAACTAAAGTACTAGAACAAATAAAAGTAGAAGAAAGCTAAATTAAAGTAAGGTAGAAATCTGAATTTGAGAAGGAACAAGACTAAAAACCCTAAAACCTAGAGAGAGGAGAGAGCCTCTCTCTCTAGAAATCTACATCTAAAATCTAAAATTGTGTGAATGAAAGTTAGTGAATGATTTCCCTTCATGCTCCACTCTGCAGCCTCTATTCTGTATTTTTTAGCCTGAAACTGGGTCAAAAACAGCCCAGAAATTACCTCCAAGGAATTCTGTATAATGCAGCACGTGACGCTCTGTCACGCGTACGTGTCAGTCACGCGTACATGTCGATGGACTTTTCACTGACCACGTGTAAGTGTCAGCCATGCGTGCGCGTCGTATGTCTGTTGCACCGGTCATGCGTACACGTCGTCCATGCGTGCGCGATGCTACCAGATTATCAAAACTTCAATTTCTTGTATTTTTTCCACTTTTGCATGCTTTTTTTTCATCCTCTAAGCCATTTCTGCCCTATAAACCCTAAAAACACTTAACAAACATATCACAGCATCGAATGGTAATAAGAGAAGATTAAAATTAGTGAATTTAAAGCCAAAGAAGCATGTTTTCAACCATAGCACAAAAATTAGGAAGGAAAATGTAAAACATGCGAATTATATGCATAAGTGTGAGAATAATGGATAAAATCCACTCAATTCAATACAAAATAAACCATAAAATAGTGTTTTATCAGCCTCAAAGGATGCATTTTTCTCCCCAAGACTATTGGGACCAATTGCACACTTTTCTAGGAGAATTGAGCTCCAGTATGGCTCAACTAAGGATGGGACATCAAGAGCACTCCACCGTCCTCCATGACATAAGAGAAGATCAAAGAGCCATGAGGGAAGAACAAACAGTTATGAGGGAAGAACAACAGAGGCCGAGGCATGACATAGAAGAAATCAAGCACTCCATTAGGTCCTCCAGAAGGAGTAGCAGCCGCCATCACTAAGGTGGATTCGTTCCCTTAATCCCCTGTTGCCTATGTTATTTTTCTGTTTTCCATGTATTTTGTTCTATTGTCTGTTTCTAGTGCATGATCATCTTTATGTCTTAAAACTATGAAATATTCCATTCATCTCTCACCTTGCTTAAAAGAAAAATTTTATTTGAAAAAGAGAAGTAAGATGCATGAATTTCGAGTTATATATTAAGAATATTTCAATTATTTGATGTGGTGGCATTGCTTTGGTTTCTGAATGTATGAATAAACAGTGCATACTTGATATTGGAGTAAAGAATTGTGGCTCTTGAAAGAATGATGATGAAAGTGAAGTATTATTGGTAATCTAAAAAATTTAAAAATTGATTCTTGAAGTAAAAAAAGCAGCATGCGAAAAAAAAGAATATATATGCGAAAAAAAAGCAAGCAGAAAAGAAATAAAAATAAGAAAAATTCAATAGCTCTTTAAACCAAAAGGCAAGAGCAAAAAGCCAATAGATCTTAAAACTAAAAGGCAAGAGCAAGGATCCCAGGCTTTGAGCATCAATGGTTAGGAGGGCCTAAAAGAAGAAAAATCTTGGCCTGAACAGTTCAAATGAGCTGCTTCCCTAACTATATGCTTGTGATGTGAATGTGTCAAGTGAAAAACTTGAGACTAAGCAGTTAAAGTCGTCATTCAAAGAAAAGAGTGTGCTTAAGAACTCTAGACACCATTGGCTGGGGATTCTAGCAAAGCTGAATCACAATCCTAAGGGGTTCACGCAGTTAAACTGTCTGTGGCATTTATGTATCCGGTGGTAATACTGGAAAATAAAGTGCTTAGGGTTACGGCCAAGACTCTAAAGAAGCTGTGTTCAAGAATAAAAAATAAATGAACTAGAAGAGTCAATAATATCATCTGGATTCTAAATTCCTAAAGATGTCAATTATTGAGCTTCAAAGGAAAGTGAGATGCCAAAACTATTCAGAAGCAAAAAGCTACTAGTCCCGCTCATCTAATTGAAATTGAGCTTCATTGAGAATTCTGAGATTTATTGTATCCTTCTCTTCTTTTTAATCCTACTTTGTTTTTGGTTGCTTGGGGACAAGCAACAATTTAAGTTTGGTGTTCTGATGAGCGGATATTTTATACGCTTTTTGGCATCATTTTCATATAGTTTTTGTTATGTTTTGCTTAAGTTTTATTATGTTTTCATAGGTTTTAGTGCAAAATTCACATTTTTCGATTCTACTTTGAGTTTGTGTGTTTTATGGTGATTTCAGGTATTTTCTGGCTGAAATTGAGGAGTTTGAGCAAAAGTCCGAGAAAGGACTACAGATGCTGTCAGGATCTGACCTCCGTGCACTCGAAGGAGATTTTCTGGAGTTACAAAAGTCCAAATGGCACGCTCTTAATGGCTATGAAAAGCTAACATACAGGTCTTTCCAGAAATATATAATAGTTCATACTTTCCTTTGGAAATGAAGACCCAAAACTAGCGTTCAACGCCAGCCACTTGCCCATTCCTGGCGCGCCCACAGGGAAGCAGCTGGCGTCCAACGCCCAAAAGGGAGTTCCAAGCCAGCGTTCAATGCCCCTAAGGAGTCCTAGCACGTGGAGACACCCTTAGCTCAGCCCAAACACTCACCAAGTGGGCCCAGAAAGTGGATTTTTGCACTACAAGACTAGTTTATCTTATTTTCTGTAATTCTTAGTTAGCAGATTAGTATATATAGGAGGAGATCACCCTTGTTTAAGAACTTTTGATCTTCTTCCTCCCCCATTTTATTTTCGAACAGCATTATGTATAGTATGAGTCACTAATCTTCTAAAGTTAAGGTTAGGAGCTCTGCTGAGTTTTATGGATTAATAATATTACTATTCTAGTTCAATATGTCTGATTCTATTCTCTTATGCATTCTCGTTCTTCATCTCATGAATTGAGGGTGACCCGTGACAATCACCCTTGTTCTACATGGGTTCCGTGCGATTCCTAACCCAGATAGCGTTGAACCAAAGCTAGAGGTTGCATTGCGGATTCCAATAGAGTACCTAGGCAACTTTGGATACGTGACATGAAATCTCGTTGACCGTGGGTAAGTGAGGTCTCTGTGGCGCTAAGGCTAGAGTCTGAGAAGCAGCGTTCCCTGATCCGGAAGATCTGCCTTGTCTGTGGCACCTTGAGTAGGATCATGAAGGGGAATGGATTAATTAGAGCTTCATCTTCTGCTACAGTGAAAAACCTAGAGGTGGCTTGATGAGAGGACATGAGTTAATCACTTACGGCTACCATTGAATGAATCAGAAAGTAATTGAAGTAGACAGTGAGAAAAGTTAATCCAGAAAGACAAAGCATCTCTAAAGCCTCAACTGTTCTCATACCATTGATTTCTCATCTATCTAGTAACATTTTATTTATTTATTCTATTTTATGCGTTTTCTGTGACAAACTATTATTTCTATCCGCCTAATTAAGATCTGCAAAGTAACCATTGCTTGCTCAAACCAACAATCTCCATGGGATCAACCCTCACTCACCTGAGGTATTACTTGGACGACCTGGTATACTTGCCGGTCTATCTGTGCGAAACGTGCGGAGCCAGTTTTGCGCACCAAGAATAAAATGAAAAATTTTAAGACGGATAAGTTCTATATTTACTTTGACCACCCTGTGGATGATCCTGAGATTATTGATACTACTGATAAAAAGAGTGATAGACTAGTTGATATAGTTGAAGTTTCAGAGAAACTTAATACATCCACCTCCTTCATATATAGCCGGGGTCCTTACATTAAACACTTCATTTAAGACTCTTGCCAAAGCTCCATCCGTGGCACCAAAAAAGAGCTCAATTGAATCCATCCAAGTTTATGTCAAAGCAGAAAATCTTCAGGCCGCTTGCTCCACTCGGCCAAGGTCCACTCCCATACAATTCTCAAGCCACAGCATAGACTAAGTATCCTGCATCATTAGAAACAGCAAGTGCATCGACATCGAAGGAGACATTGGCAGCAGTAACTCCTACAAAGAAGTGAAGAATTTTGTCTCTGTGTTCTTTAGGCTAAATGTGTGTTTTGTAATAGTTTAAGGCAAACTTGAGAACTGCCTTTTATGTTACTTATTTTGTGTTGCTTGTTTTTTGTCAAAGTAAACTTGTTAAATGGTAACTTCACCTATGCTACACCTGCTGTACATAGCTGGTCCCAAACACGGATAAAGGAGGAGGATTGTGTTAGACCTTCGATAGCCAACATAAAAACTTAGTCAAATTTTTATGACATGAATCAAAGACGTTATTTAAAGCTATGTCGTTGCCCGGAAGCAACATGTTGTATACCTTGCGTGCAGTGTCAAATGAGCAAGAGCCGCTGCATCAGTGCCTGGGTGTAGTGTTAATATGAGCAAGAATTCTCGCATTTTCATGAACATATTAGAGTAAATAAGCTAGTTCACAAAGAAAAAGGTAAAGGTAAAGGTCAGAGTGACAGAAAGTTGAGATTTAGGACATGGAACATAGGCACTCTAACAGAAAAATTCATTGAGGTAGTGGATACCTTCGGATTTAAACTTTGGTATGCAGAAAAGGTGAAAAATAGGAATGGAGTAGATATTATCGTGGATAAATAGTGGAAGAAGGATGTAGTGGATGTCAAGACGGTGTGATCGGATCATCTCTATCAAACTTGTTGTGGAAGGAAGTACTTTTCACGTGATTAGTGCCTATGCACCGCAAATGGGTTCGGATGAGCAACACAAGATAAGGTTTTGGGAGGATCTAGAGAGTTCGGTCCAAGACATACATTTGAGAGATAAGATTTTCTTAGGAGGAGATTTAAATGGCCTTGTTAGAAGAGAAGTGACTAGGTATGGAAGTATTCACGGAGGCCAGGTTTTTGGGGTGGTCAATACCGAGGGTAAACTATTTTGGACTTTTCCTCAACCTTTGATCATCTCATCGCAAATACATGTTTTAAAAAGAAAGAATAACATCTTATAACCTATAGGAGTGGCATAACAATCTCTCAAATCGACTTTTTCTTGTTGAGGAGAGTCGACCAAAAATTTTGCTTTAATTGTAAAATTATTTCGGGAGAAAGTTTAACAACACAACATAGGATGTTTGTCATGGATTTTGCGTTGAACAAAAATTTAGGAAAAGACATCATACGAAGAACCCAAGGACGAAGTGGTGGCGAACGAAAGGTGAGGAACAAAGAAACTTCCTAAGACGAGTAGGAGAAGAGGCAAAGTGGGAAGGGGATGGAAGTGCGGAGGAGATGTGGAGGGAGATGGCAGAAGTTATTAAAAGAACAACAAAATAAAGTTTTAGTAAATCTACAGGGATAGGACCAAGAGACAAGGAGTCCTAGTGGTAGAATGCGAGTGTACAAGAAAAGATAAAGGCAAAAAGGGAGTGCTTTAAAGAGTGAACTTTGTGCCGCAATGCAGATAATTGAGAAAAATATAAGGCGGCTAAGAAAGAGACAAAAATGACTATAAGTAAAGCAAGAACAAGAGCATATGAGTGTCTCTACCAGTCTTTAGTTTTGAAAGAAAGAGAAAATGGTATATATAGAATCGCAAAGTGCCGTGAAAAAAGAACGGGAGACTTGGATCAGGTTGAGTGAATAAAGGATAAAGACGGAGAGGTTTTGCCTCAAGATGAAAAGATCAATGAAAGGTGAAAAATCTACTTCTACGAGTTATTTAATGGAGTACAGAACACTCTTCCGAGCCTTGGTCAGTTATGCACGAGGGAAGAAGATTAAAACTTTGACTACTATCGAATGATTTGAGATATCGAGGTAAAAGAGGCTCTAAAGCGGATGAAAAATGACAGGTCAGTAGGACCCAATAATATTCCAATTGAAGTTTGGAAGGGCCTAGGAGAGAAAGGCATCAGTTGATAACTAAGTTTTTTAATGAGATTTTAAAGTCAAAGAAGATGTTAGATGAGTGGTGAAAGAGCACCTTGGTACCTATCTACAAGAATAAAGGGATATACAGAGTTGCAAAAACTATAAAAGGATCAAGTTCATGAGCCATACCATGAAATTAAGAAAAATGGTGATAGAATGGAGGCTGAGACAAGAGACACAAGTAACAGAGAACTAATTAGATTTTATATCAGGCAAATTCACTACTGAAGCTGCATACTTGTAAGAAGGATGATGGAGAGGTATCGTAGTAATAAAAGAGATCTACATGTGGTGTTTATTGATTTGGAAAAAGCGTACGATATGGTGTCAAGGAAGGTCTTATGGAAGGTTTTGGAAAGGAAGAGAGTAAAGATCGCATATATTCGTGCAATTAAAGACATGTATGATGAGGCTACAACTAGTGTGAAGACTCAAGGTGGTGTGATAGAGGAATTTTCTATTAGTATAAGATTACACCAATGATCATCCTTAAGTCCATACCTTTCATATTAGTCTTGGAAGTACTCACAAAGCATATCCAAGAGCCTGTGCCATGGTGCATAATTTTTGCCGATGATATCGTTCTTATGGGAGAGTAAAGGAAATACCTAGATAAGAAGTTGAATTTATAGAGAGAAGCTCTAGAAGTGTATGGTCTGCGCATAAGCTATAGCAAGACAGAATATATGGAATATAAATTCAGCCATCGAAGGAAAAATCCTAATACAGAGGTGAAGATTGGAGAAAACATCTTACGAAAAGTTTAAAGTTTTAAGTATCTTGGGTGCATCATACAAGATAATGGAGAGATTGAATAGGATGTAAATCATAGGATCCAAGCAGGTTGGTCAAAATAGTAGAGTGCGTCTGGTTTTATATGTGATAAAAAAAAGTGCCTTTAAAACTTAAAGGTAATTTCTATCGCACTGTTATCAGACCGGCTATGCTTTATGGTACAAAGCGTTGGGTGGCCAAAGGAGAGCACGAACATAAGTTAAGTGTGGCAGAGATGAAGATGTTGAGATGGATGAGTGGTCATATACGATTGGATAGAATAAGGAACGAAGATATAAGAGAGAGAGTTGGAGTAGCACTTATTGTGGAAAATATGGTAGAATCACATCTCAGGTGGTTTGGACATGTGAGAAGAAGACCGATAGAGCACCTAGTCAAGAGGGTGGATGAGATGGAAGACGGACAATGGGTGAAAGGTAGAGGAAGACATAAAAAGACAATCCATGAGGTGGTCAAACGAAATTTACATGTAAATAGTTTTTTCTGTAGACATGACACATGATAGAGCTCAATGGCGTCGATTGATCTATGTAGCCGACCCACCTAGTGGGATAAGATTTTGTTGTTATTGTTTTAAACTTGTTAGATGGTACCATGCCATTTAACCACATACATTGTTGGTGAACTTGTTTTTCCTTTTGAAATTCTAGACTTACATGTTTAATTTGACAACTTTAATTTTAGTTCATGAGTATTTGATTAGCTATTATCTTAAGAAATTTCATCGCATTTCATAGACATTGCAAAATACAAGGACTATGAATACTCTAAATGGCATTAATCATTACAGCACACATATTAGCAAAAAAAAAAAAATTGCATTCACATTTTTTTTTAGACATTGATCAATTACTACATTGTATAACAGTAACACATAGAACAACTACAATAACACAAATATACCATCTTATTTGTTTTTTTTTATCTCTAAAGCAACCATCCTTTTCTTTAAACTAGTGATTCTAAATGTCCTTATTTTGAGAAAGTCAGTGATTTAAATGTATTTTTTAATTTTTAAGAACTTAAATGTTTTCGTGATAAAAAGTCAGAGACCTATTTATCTCTCTCTAAAACTTTGATAAAGGTCAATTTGTGAAATTTAAGAATTTGCTTTTAAAATTGTAAGTATGGGAATATAAACTTGTAAACTCACTCGCTCTTTCTTTCTTCTCTTTTCTGAATCTTCTTCCCCTTACCTTTTTTTCCCTCTCATACCCTTTCTCTTTTTTTTCTTCATCCACTCTTTTTTTTTCTATCTTCTTCATCTTTTTATTTCGGTCTTCCTTCTTCTTCTATTTTTAATTTTTTTTAATTTAGATTTTAATATTCTTATTTTTTTTCTTCTTTTGTGTTGTTTTTACTTTATTTTAATGAGTGATGTTAATATAGTGATACATATCTTTTTTCATTGAAAAAAAATATGACGGAAATTTTTTTTATAAAAATATTTTTAAATTAAAAAAATATTTAAATTTATTAAAAAAATAAAAAATTATACAATATTGCAATACAAATAGATTTAGAAACTTAAATTCAAATTTGTTTTTATATTTTTATTTGTTAAGATTTTTTGCAATCAAAATTTGTATTTACTCTTAGTATATAGTTTCACATAAAAAATATCTATTTTTTTTAGAGTTGGATTTAATATTTTTTCTTCTATTCGTAAATATTGTATGGTTATTTCTATAAATAAAACAATTTTCCGTCAAAAGAAAAATTCACTTGGAAGATTTTATTTGTTATCTCAAAAGTTTGATACCCTAATTTGCGTCATATAAACTCACAATTTACTAAAATTTCGATTTTGTTTCAAAAGTTAATTTTTTATTTTTTATTCTTTTTATGTGTACTTAACATTTTCCAAATGTTTTAATTGTAATCTTTTAGTTTATAGATTATAATTTATAAAGAACTTTTCTTTTATAGATGTCATATTATAATGTAAGCAATGATATGTTCGTTACTTATTTAAGTGAGAACATTTTTTTTTTTTTTAAGTTAGGACTTGAATTCAAGACTTTTAGATGAAGAAAGAATATTATATTATTTAAATTATATCTCGTTGACGAAAAAACTTCACTAACCATCATCGTCGTTATTATTATTATTATTAGAGAATCATTAGAATCATTTTAGATTAGTTAGTATCGTTTATATTTATATAGCATATTTGTGTATTAATTGTAGGATTTTATACCTTTATTACTTTGATTCTTCTGGCACCTATATATACCCGTTGTATATTGTATTCTTGATCAATTTGAATAATACACAAAAACACTTTCTTTAGTTTGGTCTCTTGTTTCTAACATGGTATCAAGAGCTTAGGTTTTTTTTTTCGATGAAAATTAGTTCATAGTCCTTTGTTTTTTTTTCCTCTTCCGACAGTGTTCTTTGGTCTCTCTTTTGCTCCCTTTTCAGATGCTTTGGTTCGTCACCGCCCTTATCATCGCCTTCGTCTCGTCGTTGCGAGTTCAACGAGTCCAGCCTCGTCACTGGAAACCACCGCACGCACCGCCACGCTCCGTCTGAAGTTCGCCGTCCGTTTGTATCCGAGCAGTACTTTGTGCTCAGTTTTCAACTCTTTCCTGCCGCTTCGGTTCGTCACCACCGCCATCGTCGCCTTCAACTCATTGCAACGTTTTTAACGCCACCAGAATCACCGCCAAACTCCACCGGACGCGCCGCCACGCACCGCTTGAAGTTGGCTGTCCGGTTGCAGGCGTTCTCCTTCCAGAAGCATTTGTCGCCGTTGGATCAGCGCTCAGCAACGCCCCACGTGTCAACCAGACGAGAGACGGACCGCTCCCGACCCGCGCTCCCGACCCGACCCGATTCGCCAACCCGCGCGCCACCTCGCGCCCAGTCGACCGCTGACGTGTCTTGCATCTCCAATCACCCCGTGCCACGTGTCATTGCTTGTTGACGTGGCTGCTGACGTGGCTGACAGTAGTACTCTTCTTAAGATTTTTTGGTGAGCTCTTTCCGATTCTGGCCTCGGATTTCTCATTTTCTGCTCCGAAATTGCAGTTTTTCTCTCCTCTCCTTAATTTGTGTGTCTACTATTATGGAAACATCCGCTGTTTTTGCTGCCACAGACAGGCAGGGTACTTTTTGTCGAAACTGTAACCGCTCCGGACACCTCTTCTTCGACTGTCCTTCTGTTGAATGTCGCACATGCCACCAAAAGGGTCACATTATCTACCATTGTTCACAGCTGTTTTGCCACTATTGCAAGCTCCCGGGACATTTAATTACTACATGTCCTACTCGTCCACCACGTCCTGAGCCTGCTTCTGCTGTTGATGCTACTCTTGAATCTACCACCTCTGCTCCTCTCAACCCGTCTCCTATCTCTCTGTCTGATATTGCGTCTCTTCTTCAGCGTCTTCTCTCCCTTTCTGGTAATACTCCTGCTGCTCTTTCGACTCCTCAAGGTAATTCTAAATGGTATTTTGACTCGAGATGCTTTAATCACATGTCTCCATTGCGTAATCTCTTCTCATCTTTGTCTACCACTACAAATGGACCTTCTGTCAATACTGCTAATGGTTCCCTCTTGCACGCAACACACAAGGGTTCTATCTCTCAGTCGACTCTTAATCTCCCTGATACTTATTTTATTCCCAATTTAAACTTTAATCTTATTTCTGTTGGTCAACTTGTTGATCTGGGTTTTGATGTCACTTTTTCTATCTCTGGTTGCCGTGTACAGGATCGTCGGACGGGACAAGTCATCGGGACTGGACGTAAGGTTGGAAGGTTATTTGAAGTCGATAATCTTCATATTCCTCCTGTACCAAATCTCTGTGCTGCTTCTTCTCCATCTACCCTTCACTTATGGCATCAACGTCTTGCCCACAGCTCCTTAGGAAAATTGCGTCCTCTTGTGTCTCAAGGTGTTTTGGGTCAGGTTCCTAATGAATCTTTTGATTGCATTTCTTGTCAAACTGCCAAACAACCTGCTTTATCTTTTCACAATAATTTCTCTCTTGCAAGCTCTCCTTTTGATCTTATTCACTCTGATGTTTGGGGTCCCGCTCCCACCGCTTCTATGGGAGGAGCTCGATACTTTGTTGTTTTCATTGATGATTATTCACGCTTTACTTGGGTTTATTTGATGACCAATCGCCATGAGTTACCTCAGATTTATATTAACTTTGCCACTATGATTAAAACTCAGTTTTCCAAGGTCATTAAGGTTTTTCGCAGTGATAATGCTATGGAATATCATGATTCCAAACTCTTAACCTTTCTTGCAGAACAGGGTACCTTGTCTGAGTTCTCTTGCCCTGGTACGTCTCAACAAAATGGCCGAGCTGAACGCAAACACCGTCACATTCTTGACTCTGTTCGTGCAATGCTTCTTTCTTCTTCGTGTCCTGAGCGTACTTGGGTGAAGCTGTTCTTACTGCTGTTTATGTTATCAATCGACTCCCTTCTTCTGTTCTTGGTAATATTACTCCCTTTGAGCGTCTTTATCGTACCTCCCCAGATTATAGTTCTCTTCGAGTTTTCGGTTGTGTCTGTTTTGTTCTTCTTCAGCCTCATGAACATAGTAAACTTGAACCTCGGGCTCGTATGTGTTGTTTCCTTGGTTATGGCACTGAACACAAGGGTTATCGTTGTTGGGATCCTCTCTCTAAACGTATTCGTATATCTCGTCATGTTGTCTTCTGGGAGCATCACATGTTTTCTCGGTTCTCCTCCTTTGAGTCTATTTCTCCTACTCAGTCACCTTTTTTCACTAACCCCAATGTTGACCTTTTTTCTAGTGATGATTCTATAGGTTCTATCTCGAGTCACCCTCCACAGCTTCCTGTTCCTCCGCCTTTTCCATCTTCCAATGATTCCGGACCAAACGACGCTCCTACTCCTCCCGTCATGCCTCCTTCTTCCACTCGCTGTTCCAGGGTGAGAAATCCACCTCCTCATCTTCTTGATTATCATTGTTTTTCTACTATTCTTCATCAACATGAACCTAAGTCATTCAGAGAAGCCTCCACAAATCCAAATTGGCAACAAGCAATGCAGGAAGAAATACAGGCACTTGAAAAAGCACACACCTGGGACTTGGTTGATTCTCCTTCAAATCAGGAAATTGTGGAAAGCAAATGGGTATACAAGATCAAGACTCGCTCTGATGGTTCTATTGACCATTATAAGGCACGATTGGTTGCTCAGGGTTGTATGCAAGAGTATGGTATTGACTATGAAGAGACTTTTGCTCCTGTCGCTCGTCTCACATCTGTTCGAGCTCTTCTTGCCATTGCTGCGGTCAAAAGATGGTCTCTCAGTCAGATGGATGTGAAGAATGCATTTCTTAATGGAGATTTGAAACAGAAGGTCTATATGAAACCTCCTCCAGGTTATCCTTGTCCTTCTGGCAAAGTTTGTCTACTTCGCAAGGCATTCTATGGGCTTAAGCAAGCTCCTCGTGAATGGTTTGACAAGTTCAGCACTACCATATGCGGTCTTGGTTTCACTTGCAGTCCTCATGAGAATGCTCTCTTTATTCGTAAAAGTGAACGTGGAGTTGTTCTTCTACTTCTGTATGTTGATGACATGATCATTACTGGAGATCATGCTGATGGTATCTCTGATCTCAAGGCGTCCCTTCAGCATACTTTTGAGATGAAAGATCTTAGTTCTCTCAGCTATTTTCTTAGTCTGGAAGTCATATCCACTGATGATGGCATCTATCTCTCTCAAGCTAAATATGCTTCAGATCTTCTTGCTCGAGCCGGAATTACCGATAGTCGCACTGAGTCTACTCCTCTTGAGCCTAATGTTCGATTTACTCCTATGGATGGCACTGTTTTGGATAATCCTACTCTCTATCGACAGCTTGTTGGAGGACTCGTCTACTTAACTATCACCAGACTAGACATTGCCTATCCAGTTCATGTACTTAGCCAGTTCTTGTCAGCTCCTCGTACTACTCACTATGCGGCAGTTCTTCGCACTCTTCGCTACATCAAAGGCACTTTATTTCATGGCCTTTATTTTTCTGCCCATTCTTCTTTGTCCCTTCAGGCATACTCCGATGCTGATTGGGCTGGTGATCCCACTGATTGTCGTTCTACTACTGGTCACTGTTTGTTTCTTGGCGACGCTCTCATTTCTTGGCATGCTAAGAAGCAAACGTTCACTGCTCGATCAAGCACAGAAGTTGAGTACCGTGCCCTCGCTGACACCACTGCTGAGGTTATCTCGATTCGTTGGCTTCTCGAAGATTTGTGTGCTCCTCAGTCGTCTCCCACTGATGTTTTTTGTGACAACCGCAGTGCTATTCAGATTGCCCATAATGATGTCTTTCATGAACGCACCAAACACATTGAGATTGATTGTCACTTTGTTAGGCAACGTATCCTTATTGATGCTATTCGTCTCATTGCTGTTGGAACACTGGATCAGATTGCTGATATCTTCACGAAAGCTCATCACCCGACTCGTTTCCAGACTTTGTTATCCAAACTCAAGTTGGTATCCTTCTTAGCTCCCACTTGAGTTTGAGGGGGGATGTTAGAGAATCATTAGAATCATTTTAGATCAGTTAGTATCGTTTATATTTATATAGCATATTTGTGTATTAATTGTAGGATTCTATGCCTTTATTACTTTGATTCTTCTGGCACCTATATATACCCCTTGTATATTGTATTCTTGATCAATCTGAATAATACACAAAAACACTTTCTTTAGTTTGGTTTCTTGTTTCTAACGATTATTATTATTATTATTAACAAGTGCTTTAAGCCAATCTTTTTTTTTTTCTTTTAAAAAGATGCATAGCGTAGCATTTTATAAGGGCGAGTTATTAGTTTTCTTCATCCTAAAACAGTTCGCAGTTCATTGAATGGATCTCCAATCGCCATTGGTGGTGGTGGTTTTATTGACTGAGTTCTCTAGAGTCTTTTGATAATTCTTCAGAAAGGTGTATGGGGCTTGATGAACTGTAAATTTATCTGTTCAATGTATCTACTATATATAAAGTATTGCACTGGTATTGATAACAAGATTAAAATCTTCTTGCGTGAATTTAAAATATTATATTATTTACAGATAAACTAGATAATATATAAATTAATATTAAATTTAAAAATTAATTTATAAAAAATATAATATAATACATTTATATATTAATTAATTATTCAATAAAATACAAAAGAATATATATAATTTTAATATAAATAATAATTATATTTAACTATTATTTTTTAATTTACTTGAGTAACGATACAATATTAAATTTAATTGATTAAAAATTTTAAAATTTTGTTTAATAGCATATTAAATTGATTTAAATTTTATAACAATTGATAATAAATAATATATTAATAGTATATAAAAATTTAATTATTTTTTATATAATAAAATGCATAATTGCAATATATGTAAAAAATTACTGATGTGACACAAATATAAAAAATAATATGGTATAAATTCATTCTACCATTCTATGATAAGTTGGTATAAATTTTTATATGAATAAATATGAGTAAATCGGTAATTTTACACTTGAATTATTAGGCAGAATTTTTTTATATGATTTATCATGGTTAGTTACACTGGTTATGGTGATTAGGGGTGATTTACACTGTTATGACGGCGTAATTTTTAGGAATTTGGGGAGAAGAAATTGGACCGTCCGATTTTTTGCAAAGAGAGAAAGGAACACAAATTGGACGGTCCGATTTGTGTGAGAAAGAATTTTGTCTTGCATGAAATCGGACCCACTAATTTTTGGGTGACAAATTTTTTAAATCCAAGAGTGCACTAATCGGACCCACCGATTTCTGGAGGAAAATTTTTTTTTTAATCCAAGGGTACACTAATCGGACCCAGCGATTTGTGTTGCAGAAAAAATTTGAATTGATAGCACGCGGTCGGTCTGTTCGATTTAATTGTAATGCATACATAAACAAAAAAAAATCACAGAAGCCCACATTTCTTCATCGTGTGTCTCAGTTCATGTTCTTCCTCTTCTCTCATTCTTCTTCTTCATTCTTGCAGAATAGATTTTAGTGAGATTGAGAGTAGTTAAGTACGTATAGTGTTATGGATGATAGAGTTGTGTTGAAAATTTACAGTTACGGACAAATTTTATTACAAACATATGAGGGAGTTTAATTTGTGTGTGAAAATCCATTAGATGTTATTCCGTTCACATTGTCATTTGAGGAATTGAAAGGTGTGATTTGTGAGAAGATAGATTCTCAAATATCTTGGAGAGTATCGTGTATTTTGTACAGGTATGCTTTATATGTGTTTGGTGGGTTCGTTCAATTTCAGACCAAATACGTGATGGATGAAGCGAGTATGCATAAAATGTTTTCAATGTATATGGAAAATCCCATCGAATGTCGTGCATCGAGTTGTATATTGAGTTCGAGCAATCTGAAGCGGACCGTAATATTGAATTGGAAGATTATAATAGTGAAAACGAGGAGAAATTTGAAAGTAACTATGAGATCGTTGGTCCGGGTGAAGACGAAGATGAAGCTGACGGCACCATGAACGCAGATGTGGCGGAAGTTGCAAATGCACTAGCAAACCCGCATCCATTTCAGGAGCCTTCTTTCATGCGGTCGTTGGATTTGGAGGCTATGCATGCACCAGAGTTTTCCCAATATATGAATGCAGGTATGTAAAGAAAGATAGCTTTGTGATACTCTGAAGTAGGAGATCAATAAGGTCAGATGAGTAATATATGTGATATGTGGATTGTAATTTGTGACCATAGCATTTGATTACTTTATTAGTTAATAGTTCTTTATTATGAATTATATTTAGTAGTTCTTTGCATAGATAGAATAGCGAAAAAAAAAAGACTATTATGATCATATATGGTAAAGTGTGTTTATCAGTTGTTTATGTAATAAATGATTTATTACTGTATACATAATAAATGAAGTATTACTTATAATGTATGCAGAGCTTCCTATTGTGGCGGATGGTGAGTTTACGGTAGGGATGGAATTCAGTTCAAGGGAGGCAGTAATCAAGGCAATGAAAGATTATACCATCCGTAGAGGTGTCAGAACCGACGACATTCTATGCTAAATGTACATAATATGGCGGTGGTTGTGATTGGCTGATCAGGGTTACCAAAATGCAAAAGAAGTACTGTTGGGAGATAAGGAGGTACAATGGTAGTCACACTTGTACCAGGTCTACTATTTCTCAAGACCATTCGAAACTGGATTCCAAGACAGTTGCAGAAGCAATTAAGCCGTTGGTAGAGGTTGACCCGTCTATAAAGGTGAAATCAGTCATTGTTGAAGTCCAGTCAAAGTTTAACTACACCATCAGTTATCGCAAGGCTTGGTTAGCAAAGCAGAAGGCGATGGAGTCAATTTTCAGAGGTTGAGAAGCATCATATGAAGCTTTGCCCATATGGTTTGAGGCCATGTGTCACAAGGAGCCATCAGCAGTGGTTTACTTTGAAACAATGCCTGCGTACCAGGGGGATGATTTGGTTCCTGATATCCGTGTACTACATAGAGTCTTCTGGAGTTATTACCCTTGTATTAGGGCCTTCAGACACTGCAAGCCAGTGGTGCAGGTGGACGTGACTCATTTGTATGAAAAATACAAGGGTTGTTTAGTGGTTGCAGTCTCACAAGATGGTAATAACAACATCGTGCTAATTGCATTTGCCATAGTGGAGGGAGAGACTTCTGATACATGGTACTTTTTTCTGAGTAACTTGCGTCAACATGTGGTGACATGTGATGGTGTGGGACTTATCTCTGATTGACACGATTCTATTAGGTCAGCTATTGATCGGAGTAATGGGGCTTGGTCTCCTCCTAGAGCTTTCCATATGTTTTGTATCCGGCATATTGAGTCGAACTTTTTGAAGAAGTTCAAGGCATCTTACTTGCAGAAACTTATCGTCAACATCGGTAAGTTTGAATACAATGAACTTTGTATTTATTGTAAGTACGATTGAATAGAATGGTGTTCATAGTTGATTGTTTCTTTTTCATAGGATATTCGAGGACGATTAGAGAGTACCAGATGCGCTATCAACGATTAAAAGAACGGGGTGAGACTTACACCAACTGGCTTGACCGGATCCCACGTGAGCAATATGCTTTGGCATTTGATGGTGGATACCGATGGGTCATATGACCACCAATCTTGTGGAGTGCATCAACTCCATCTTAAAGGGTGCACGCAATCTCCCGGTCACTGCGCTTGTTAAGGCTACATTTTACATACATCTGAATGTGAACATCGTCAGTCAACACTATACGATCTTTCAAACCCCTAAACCACGTTAATTTTATAAAGCTTCCTCTACAGTCCGTCTTCCTCGATGCAACCCCAAACTGGTACAAGCACTTGGCTTCCAATGCCTCAAAACTACTCATGGTCGGTCTGTAACCGGAAGATCATTTATCGGCAGACCGGGAATTATCGCCACAACCTCCAAGGTCACCGCACACTCACCAACCGGAAAATGAAATGTGTGAGTCTCAGGCCGCCATCTCCCAATCAGAGGATTAATAAGTTCTGACTGACATTGGATAACTCCAATCTGGGAAACATAATAAAATCCAGTCTCGCATAACTGTGACTCAACAATTTGGTTGTACGGATCCGGCGGCTTTAAGTGATCACATATCAACATCCGTGAACCCTACAATATCACATTTTCGTTATAAGTACCAGTATAATATAACTATATTAACAAAAACACAATTATCCTTACATGTCCATTATAACTAATTACCAACATAATTGATCTGTTATACAAAAATCCTTCAATCATATTCATTACCTTAATACAAAAATTAATTAACCTTAACTAACTAACTAGAATAACTTCACTACTGATAAATTATTCGTAGAACAAATATTTTTTTCTTTTAATCTCTAATATTATTATTATTATTATTATTATTATTATTATTATTATTATTATTCATAAAACAACATACTAATTTTTCTATTTTGGGTTTAGTGTTTACTAATTTATTGTCTAAATTTTACTAAATTATGTTAAATTCAATTATTAATAATCATAAATAATTTATTAAATTTATATTATTAATCATAATAATTTATTATATTCAATTACTAATACTAATACCAATAATAATATCTAATATCTACAGATCTCATTCTCATTCCCATCCACATTCATTCATTCATTCTTTCATTTCATTTCATTTTAACTAACAATCATAAATAAACCCAAATCAACGGTACAGAGACTTATCATAAATACATACATACAAGATTAATCCCTATTTTAATCTCTATTTCTAACCATCTAACAGTAACAATATCATACACACATATATAACTAATCTCTACTTAGTGTCATTATAATATATATTGCTAATAAAATCTAATATTATCACTATTATTATTATTAAATTAAATTATTAAAAAATAAAAACTTACATAATTAGAATGCCCAAAATAATTAACAATATGAAACTCTGTTGATTTACTTTTTTTTATTTTTGGTCTTCTTGGCATTGTCGTTCAAATTTTTTTTTTTGAGGTCTTTTGTGGTCCAACAATGGTGAAAAATTGCCAAAAATATGGGGTTGGAAAGCATGAAAAGAGGGATACGAGAGTGAAAGAGATGGTTGCTGGGAGGGGGGAGACACTCATATTTGGGGTATAGTGCAACAAAGCCAACCAAGGAAGCCATCTGCATGCGCGCTACATGGAAGGAGTACGCAAATCGGTGTGTACCGTCCGATTGGTGAAATCGGACCGTCCGATTTCAGTTCTACCAATCGGTCCGTCCGATTACTTCTGCACAGCCATCACAGCTCGGTGATACACCATAAACCCCCTATATCCCTGCTATACACCATCATTTCCTCCATATCAAAATTAAAAATCTCGAATTATTAGAATGCTAATAAAAATTATTTATATTTGGATAAAGTATATTTTTTATCCCTGAAGTTTGATAAAAGTTTCAAAAATATCCCTAAGTTTTATTTTGTTTCAATTTTGTCCCAAAAATTTTCGATTTGCATCAAATATACCCCTGACGGCTAATTTTTCAAAAAATTTAAGACAAATTCAACAACAATTTCATAAAAACAACCCTCAATACAAACAAATCAAGCATAATTTTCATGCATTATTGTTAAATTGGTCTTAAATTTTTTGAAAATTTAGCCGTCGTGGGTATATTTGATACAAATCGAAAACTTTTGGGTCAAAATTGAAATAAAATAAAACTTAGGAGTATTTTTGAAACTTTTGCCAAACTTGAGGGACAAAAAGTATACTTTACCCTTTATATTTTTATTAACGATAGAAATGTATTTAAAAATATTTTAAAATAAGACAAAAATATCTAATATCTATTCTCAAAAATGTCTTAAAAATTGGATTTTAATACGATTTTTTATGAGCATCACTAAAAAAATAAAATAATTTTTTTACCAAAAATAGGGAGATTCGAATCCGCAACCTCTAGATGAGTATAGAAAGACTATGCCGATTGAGTTACAACTCGTTGACAAAAAAATAAAACAACTTTATTCTCAAAAATTAGTAATTTTATACTTAGGTAAATTTATTTTACGATTTTTTTATTAATGACCATATATACTTTTTAAAAAAAAATCTAGAAGCCCAATTTTAATCCATTTTTTATATACTTTTTATATAGCTATATATTCAAATATTCTTACAAAATTTTGGACGAAATTCATAAATAATTTGTCAAATATAAAATATATTTGCCATTTTTTAAAAAATAATAATATTTTTAATTTTTTTTTATCACATTTTATAATGTTTTAAAAATATTTATGGCATTATCAAAAAATACGATTACTTTTCTTAGAATTTTTAAATATTGGGTGCAGCTTTAGTAGTTTATCCTATAAATATATATAATGGTACAATATATAAGGAAACATTAGTTGAAAATCAATAACTAACCATTATAAAATTATTTGCATAAGATTGTATATATTTGAACATAAAGTGATAATATATTTATTTATAGTTGTATTTATAACTAAATTTTCTAAATAATATAATTAAAGTTGATATATTTTTATAATTAACATGACAATACAAATAGAATAATGAAGAATTTTAAATATTTTTAGAATATCAATGTTCTAATAGTTTTAGTTGTTGATTTTAATTATAAAAAATATATAATATATATTAATTAAAATTAATAATTAAATTATTAAAACATCAATATTTTAAAAATATTTAAAAAGTTTTCATATACACGTGATGACTAATTTATATTATTCATAAAGCGTTTTTGAGTTTTGATATATGACACAAAGTATTTTTGATTTTTGGTTTTTAAAATTGTTGCTGAAAATCAAAATCATCTTAAACATTTGTTTTTTTTTTTTCATTCAAACACATCCCTAATGTTATAAAAAAAATTAAAATATTTTTTTGTTAAAATATTAATTGTCAAATTAAAAATAATAACCCCACTTTTCTTTTTATCATAATTTTTTATGCTTTGATCTTTGTGCATCACTCAACGATAACCCTAATTTTATTTCACCGTTTTACTTTTTGATGGATGTGGCCCACCAATAACTTTGTCATACTAATACCACTTCAGCCAAAGATAACATAAGTATACCAAGAACCGAAGAACAACATAATTGAATTTATAACACTTGTTAGAACAGAATATTGAACAAAATAAACCTTCTATAAATTGATGAAATGTATTATTGTGACTGAGTGAGTTATATCAGTACGTACACATTTGAGTAAAATCAATTGTCGAACTTCACTACAAAAAAAAAAAATGTTGAGTACCGTTAGATTTATCATCATTCTAAAATTAACGGTATAAACATCACTGGAAATTATTTATCGGCAGATTTTTTTCGTCCGACGCTAATTATCGACAGATTTTTTGTCGGTATTTTCAATAAATTTGTTGAGACTGAGTTGATACCGTTGGATTAATCTGACGGTAACTTTGGCGCCATTTCATGTATTTAGGCGCCAAGTTACCGTCAGATTTATTCGACAGTAAATCCTACGGTAAGATTTTTTATTTTTTTAGGCATAATTAAATTACAATTAGTAATCAAATTAAAACTTTTGTTAACAAAATTATTAGCAAAAATCTAAATTTAGCAGAAATCATCAAATTATTTTATTAAAAATAAATGGTCTGAATACAATAAAATGTCACAGAAGTAGAATACAATAAAGTAGACAAACAAAAAAATAAAACCCCAACAGATCCCGGTAATTGTCAGTGCCCACCAGTAGCGTTGCTGTTGGAACCAGCAGTGCTGCTTCCTCCAGCACCGCTGGCTCCGGCGCGCATTTGCTAGTTGTACTCCTTTATCTGCTCCCGCAACCGATCGAGCTGCTCCAACTTCTCCATCAGGTCTGAGCTGATGGCAACGGCTCCTCCCACCCATGCAAGAAGGTTGTTGTACCTTTGCTCAGACTACTCCGCTTGCTGGTGAAGCTTCTTTGTCAACTTTAGCATCTCCTCCCTCAAGACAATAACTTCTTGGGGATCGGCAAGGTTGGTGGCAGAGGCAGAGAAAATCACCAACACGGAGGAGCAGAGGCTACTGGTGAAGAACGACCCTAACCCGAAACGGCGATTCTTATGAGGCTCAAAGGTGGTCTTGCGCCAAATTCTATCAAAATCTACCACTGAGGTCTCGGAGCCGGCTTCGTCGTTCCTACTACACAGTTGAGATTGTTGGGTCGCGACCTCCAACCTTTGCGTGTAATCCTCCCGTGTCACGCACGTCGTGATTAGGATAACAATTAATTAATTACCTTTAAACCAAATAGATTTGAAAGTAAGGATTAATTTAAATTCACATAATGGGCCGTTGACCGCTTGTTAGCAAATCTCTCCTTGTTGACCTTCAAAGTATGGGTATACTCGAAGGTCTCCACCAGTATCATCTCATGGTGCAATAACTTAGACCATAAATTAATATATCAACCAATAAAAGAAATGAACACATTAAACAACTAATTTAAGTAACTACTAAAATATTCAACAATGACAAAATCATTACCAATCTGCTCTTCGTCTTCATGAAGGTCGCCGACCCACTCATATACTTTGACGACTTGGGCGAAGCCCTGTTAGTGACATTCGTTGGATGGCGACGCTTGAACCCCTCATTATGAGTAAAATATACCTGAGTTCCTTCTTGATGGTTGGACGAATCTACGACGTTAGGTGATCGTGCCCCTTACGAACGTCGCTCGTGATTTGCTGAAAATGTTTAGCTATCCGGTGATCGTAGATCTTCCTAATCATGAGATTATGCTCCGCATCTCATATGAATTTTAACTGCACAAAGTGATTCACCAACATTAGTTAGTCGGAATAAAATACATTTCAAATACAGTTAAATAATTCAACATTATTGGGTTCTTACCGCCCACTACTTCTGAAACCATCGATCTCTGGCCTCAGCCAGGATCTGTGTGTAGGTCGGCTACGGGTGGTCGTACATGGACTTAATGACGTCAGAGATCTCCTATGTGCAAGCATTGAGGTTTGGTGCAAATCTGGCAGAGAAAAAACCTAATATTAACAAATACATAGAAACGCATAAACTTAAGAATAACAAACGTAAGATTAAAAAATTGTATGTACTCACACATGCATGCCATCAGACCAAATCCTCAGTCGGATGACGAGCGGTGGTGAAGGGCATCCTGCTGGGGGCGCTGGAGAGGGTGATGACTGCGCAGTCCTTAGAAATTTGGTGGAAGCCCGCCCTCTACCATGACCACGTGACCCACTCGACCTACCTCTGCTACCTGTCGCCATGTCTACACAGTGAATATATTACTAACACTAATCATAATACAATTAAATTCACCAACTCTAAACATATTAATACACTCAATACAGTAAACATATTAATAACATAACAAACACCAATAAATAATAACATAAGAAGAAACTCAAGAAATAACAAATAATTATAACAAATATGAGAAAATGTATGAATAACAAATAACCCAAAACACTTAAAATAAGAATTTTAAGGAGGAATCAATTCATGTCACAATTAACAAAAATATCTATCAACCCTAAATATAATTCTAAGACTTTTGAAAACATAATTTTAATTTTTCAATTTTACTCAAAATCTTATAAAAATTTCGACAGAATCTCCCCTAAAATTCAGATTTCTCTACCCCTCAAGGGTTCCATCCAAACCAAATATCCATCCAAACTAACATACAAGGGTTGAAATCCTAATCCACCCACCAAGAAGCTTCAATCATTTTTACTAATCAACTCAAATGCACAGTACATTTAATAGATATGAAAAGTAATCTAACTTTGTGAAATAGACACTAAATCATATAATTTATTTTAATTTCTTCATCATCAAACTAATTCAATAACCATAATAATCAACACAAATCTAACATAATCAACACAAATCCTATTTTATAATAACAAATACGAATAAAACCTAAATTACCATATGATAACCAAAACGCAAATCCTATATTAAGTTAACCCTAAATCCTAACTTAGCATATAATAATAAAACCCTAAATCAGTAAATTAACATATAACTAATTTTTAAATTAACATGTAAATAAATTTTAAATTATAATTTATATAAGAGGGAGATGCATCGAACTTGACGGTGACGAAGGGAGATGTAGTGGCGGTGGTGCTGGACGGCGACAGCAGCGGTGCGTTGCTGGATGGCAATGATAATGCAGTGAGGGGAAACTAGTTGGTTTCCATGAGAGGGAGAGACGGCGGTGAGAGAGCGGGGTTGGAGCGCCAGTGGTGGAAACGGGTAGAGAGAGAAACGAAGAAAAGGGGTTTAAAGAGAGAGGCTTTTCGATATGAAAGGAGAGAGCATTCGCACTATCAATTTTAGGGTTGATTACTGTCGAATTCACCGTCAGATAAATCTGACTGTAACTCCTTGCGTGTCACCAAAATACAATGTTTAACTAAAATAGATTACCGTCGAATTTTACCAATGGTAAATTCGACGCTAAAGTTCGCATCTATTTCTTCCCATTTCCCGCCAAGTATTATCCATGAATTTACCATCAAAAAACTTAATCCGCCGGTAACTATTTGACGTAACGAATTCTATCACAAAATCCTCCATAAATCCATCGGTAAAGTCAATGATAACTCGTTAAATCTGACGGTACTCAGCATATTTCTTGTAGCACTAACTAATGGTTCTTGATTCAGTTCCTGATAACTGAAATGACTACCTTCTACTATAGCTAGGGGTGGCAAGCAGGGAAGCTCGCCCCGCCCCGCCCCGCCTAGTGAGGCGGTCCCAAAATCCCAGCCCGCCCCGCCTAACGGCGGGCTGGCGGGCCGGCGGGCTAAGCCCGCCAAATATCCTCTTTTTTTTTTTTTACTTTTAACTATTAAATAATATATATAAAAATATAAAAAAATCTCTTCTATTTTTTACTTTTAACTATTATAATTTCTAAAGGCATAAAAAATTTTATTTTTTATATGTATAAACAATAAAATCTTTATAATTATAAATATCTAATAAACATAATTATAAACCAAGTTTTCATCCAAAACATAAGTATAAATATTCTCTTCAAAGCAAAATAAACATAATTTAAAACATAATTATAAATATTGTCTCCAAAGTAACATAAACATAATCCAAACCACTCAATTTTTATCTTCATACTCTTGTAAGTTAGGTTGGGGGAAGTTAGGTTTTGGCCAAAAAATTGTAAAAATACCCCCCTCACTAAAAAAATACCAAGCCCGGCGGGGAAGCCCGCCCCGCCCCGCTAAAGCCCGCCAAAACCCGCGGTTTAAGCGGTGCGGGTTAGGCGGATTTTTGCTATTTGGCGGTCCCAATTTTTCAGCCCAGCCCGCCTTTTTTGGCGGGTTACGCGGGGCGGCCCGGCGGGTTTAGGCCCGTTTGCCACCCCTAACTATAGCTACTTATATATTAACATCCCCCCTCAAACTCATGGGCTTGGATGCCAACCTAAGTTTGGTATGAAACTTATCAAACAGAGGGGAGGTTAGTGGTTTTGTGAGCACATGTACTAGTTGTTCATGTGCTGGAATATGAGTTACACCAACGAGGCCCTTAATTACTTGATCCCAAACAAAGTAAAGATCAAGCTCAAAGTGTTTTGTGCAGTTATGTAGAATAGGATTATATGCTAGCAATACTACTGACATATTATCACAAAACCTGTTGAGGATGAAGGGCAAGGTTGTTTCAATTCTTCCAACAGTGTTTGAATCCAAATGAGTTCTGAGAAGACAACAGCCATAGCTCTGAATTTTGCTTCGGTTGAACTTCTATTCACAGTTGTTTGTTTACTGAATTTCCAGGACACTAAGTCGGAACCATAGTAGACATAATATCCTAAAACAGACCTACGATCATTTAGGTCCACAGCCCAATAGTAGTCTGAAAATGCAGTCAAACGAAGATCATTAGATTGAAAGAATTGCAAAGAGAATTCAACCGTACGGTCCGTACCTGCTATATCTGAGCACCCTTTTTACTGCTACTCAATGTTCTTGTTTAGGAGCTGATATGCATACCTGCCTTAACTAACAACTCATGAATATATTTAGATTGATTAAGAGATATCAATGTGTCTGAGTGTTTAACAGATTCAATGCCAAGGAAAAAAAAAATTCAAATCACCAAGGTCCTTTAATAAAAAAGTTGAATGCAGTTGTTTAAGAACATTAGAGATTTCAACTTCATTGCTCCTTGTCACAAGAATATCATCTACATAAATTAAAATAAAAGTAACAAAATTATGAGTAAAGCGAGTAAAGAAAGATGAATTAGACTTAGTACAATTAAAACCAAGACCTTTTAAAGTAGTTGTGATTGTCAAATACCATGCACGTGGAGCTTGTCGAAGACCATAGATTGCCTTCTTTAGTTTGCAAACATGGTGAGGATTTTCATCGATGAAGCCAGGTGGTTGAGACATATAGATTGTTTCATGTAAGGTATCATTGAGAAATGCATTATGAAAATCGTATTGCTTGATTCTCCAACCTTTTGACAATGCAAGAGATAATACCAATCTTATTATTACTGGCTTATCACTGGGAAAAAGACTTGATTAAAGTAAACCCCAGCTGATTGCACAAAGCCTCTAGCCACTAATCTGGTTTTATATCTAACTATCTCACCTTTGGAGTTCTTCTTCAAAGCATAAACCCACTTATTCTGTGATCATTTGGTGGTAATTCAACTAACTCCCATGTCTTGTGAAACACCAATGCTTTGTATTCTGTGATCATTTCTTCTTTCCAGTGAGAGATTTGTAATGCTGCTTTTACTAATGTTTAGGTAGAATATTAGTTTCGAGCTTGGAAGTATGTGAGACTTGAGTCTGCAGAGTAATGGACTTTAAGTGTCCTGTCTTAGATCTTGTTTGCATTGGATGCTTGTTAGTGATAGATAGATCAGGGGATTGAATTTTGTAGAAGATAGGATGACTTCTAAATCAGTGGTAGAAATCAATGAAGTAGGTTGCATAGAGCTTGGTGCCAAGGAAAGAGTTTTATCTAGATGAGTTCTAGGAGAAGATACAGAAGTACTATTTGGAGATATTGACAAATCCCTAGTTATATGAGGCATAGAAGTAGATGCTGATGAAGAGATATGATTTGTAAGAGACACCGCAGATGGTGGTAATACTGAAATAGATGGTAGAAATTCTGTAACATGCTCAATAGTGTTAGAGTTAGTATTAATAGAAGAAGTAAGAAACATAGCTTGATATGGAAATTGATTTTCATCGAAGATGACATCCCTTGAGATAATAATTTTTTTCATTCCTATCAAGACACTTATAACCTTTCTGAGTTGAAGAATCTCCCAAAAATACACAAGGTTGTGACCTCATTTCCAATTTATGTTGATTATATGCTCTTAAGTGTGGAAAGCATAAGCATCCAAACACTCTAAGCATATTGTAATCTGGAACTTGGTGGTATAGAATATCAAATTGTGACTTATTAGCTGTTACACTAGAAGGTATTCTGTTAATAAAAAATACAATAGTAGAAAAGATTAGAAGAATCGGGTGTACAATGATGAGTCGCACCTGAGTCTAAAACAAGTTTAGTGCAGCAATTAATGCCCTTGGATTCTGGAAGGAAGGTGGTGGGGGTAAAGCATTATGCATGGTTGTGTTTGGTGCATTTTGCTGATCATGTACAAATGTTTGATCAAATCGATGGTAGCAGTAACTTGCTTCATGGCCAAGTTTGCCGCAAATTTGACATTGAAAACAACTATTAGAGTTCCAAGCACCTCTGCCTCCACGCATGAAGCGACCTCCTCTCCCCATTTGACCAAAAATTCCTCTATTATTCATACTAAAATTGCCACGGCCAAAGTTTGAAGGAGATGAGTTCTAATCAGACAGTTTTGTATTGAAAGTTGCAGCCTGTGATAGTTGAACCTGTGCAGTGGACATATCTGGTTTCTTGAGTCTTTCGATGATATTATCTTGTGCCATGAGAAGGGCTTCAAGATCAAGGATAGTATACGGTGGATCTTTTGCTGTGACTATGGTAATGAAGGGATGGTAATCTTTGTTCAAGCCATCTAAAATGACATTTGTATATTCAGCATCAGTGATGGGAGAACCTGCAACTGCAAGAGAATCTGCTACCTTCTTGATTTCGAAGAAATTCTCTGATGTTGATGGTGTTTTCTTGATTGTCTTGAGTTGATGTTGAAGTTGGCATGTCCTAGCTTTAGCCTAGGATGCAAAATATGTATGGATCCTGCTTCAAAGTTCATGAGCATAATGGCATCCAATCATTCAATGTTTAAAGGAATCATCCAACGAAGCAAACAGCCAAGAAGTCACATTATAGTCTTCTATCTTCCATTCTTTGTTTCTTTGTTAGTAGTTGCATCTTCAGGCTTTGCAAAACGGTGAGGTATCTTTTCTTGTTGTAAATTATGTTGGAGTTCTTGTCCACAGATTGAGAGAGTTGCTAAATGACGCCAAGTAAGAAAATTCTTTTCAGAAAGCTTCTCTGTCAAAGGAGTATTGAATGGTTTTGTTACAGCAGAGTTGATGTTGTTATCTTGTATGATTACAAGAGAGTTGTGATCTTCAGTATCATTGTTGTTAGTAGAATCATCAGACATGGATCTTGAATGGCTCTTGTTACCATATAGGAAAACAACAGAATTGAATTTATAACACTTGTTAGAACAGAATACTGAACAAAATAAACCTTCTATGAATTGATGAAATGTATCATTGTGACTGAGTGAGTTATATCAGTAGGTACACATTTGCTATATATATATATTAACAATAAGATTCAGTTCTTGATAACTAAAACGACTACCTTCTACTATAGCTACTTATATATTAACAGTAAGATTGAAATGATTATATAATACCATAAAATAAATTTAGCTTAATAATTTAATTTTTTCTTTAAAAGAACAAAAACCAAGGGGAGAGAGCTCTCTAAAGCTGAGAGGGAGGCAGAGAAGGTTCAGGTGGCAAAGGTTTAATTGCAAAATTCTAGAATTTGTTACGTTAAAAACTTTTTGACAGTAATTTTGGTGTTATAAATTAGGTTTTCGTGCATTTACTATTCTCATAAATCTGATGATAATATATTATTTATTAATAATTAGATTAATAACTACTGATGATAAATTCAACGATAAACTTAAACTTTAATTTTTGTTTTAATTTTTAAATGACTATATAAAATACCTATTATAACCTGATATATTATCAAGAATTAATAATTAAATACCAATTGATAAAAATCTAATAGTATTTTTAATCAAACATATATAACTATAGTCTAAAATAAGAAATGTAAATAGAAAAAAGTTAAACAGATAAACCACTACTGTCAAATGAATCAAAACATAACCTTAATCATTACGGGTCCTGATAGTCATCGTCATCATCATCCTCCTAGTCCTGCTGAGGCGGCAGACTAAGTGGTCGTGTCGGTGCCTGTCCTGGCTCTTGTACAGAGGACGAGGAGCCCCTCCAGCAATGTCGCTACCACCAGCACACATCTGCTTATAGTATTGATAAACCACTATTTTATGGTATATTTTGGATTGAATTCAGTGGATTTTGTCAATTATTTCTCACACTTATCCATGTAAATTGTATGATTTTAAGTTTCCTGCCTAATTTTGTGCTATAATTGAAAACATGCTTATTTGACCTTAAAATTGCTAATTTGTAATCTTCTCTTATTACCATTCGATGCCGTGATATGTGTGTTAAGTGTTTTCAGGTTTTATAGGGCAGGAATGGCTTAGAGGATGGAAAGGAAGTATGCAAAAGTGAAAAGAACACAAGAATTTGGAGATTTGAGAAGCTGGCCTCGACGCGCACGCATGGACGATGCGTATGCGTAACCGATGCAGCAGACAAACGACGCGTACGCATGGATGACGCGTACGCATGGCAAGTTCAATATTCAGCGACGCGTACGCGTGGCTGACGCGTAAGCGTGACAAGCGTCACGTGCCTCAGTTATGAGAAAATGCTGGGGGTGATTTCTGGGCTGCTTTTGATCCAGTTTCAGTCTCGAAATTGAAGACAAGAGGCTAGGGAGTGGAGCTGACCGGGGACACTTTTCATTCATTCACACACTTGAGGTTTAGATGTAGGTTTCTAGAGAGAGAGAGAGGCTCTCTCCTCTCTCTAAGTTTTAGGGTTTCTTTTAGTTTTATTTCTTCTCAAATTCAAATTTTCATTTTGCTTTAATTTAGTTTCTTTTCTACCTTTTATTATTCTAGTACTTTAGTTATCTTCTCTTGTTGATTTCTTTCACTGTGTTGCCTTTATGTTGTGAACTCTTACTACTCTTTATCTTTATTAATGCAATTCATATTTTCATGTTATTAATGCTTTCTTTAATTTGTATTATTGTTTTCTTGCATTTGTTAGTTGTAGATTTTACTATTTCTTATTACTTTTCTATACTTTTATTTTGTGCCTTTCAAGTGTTTGATAAAATGTTTGGGTGGATTTTAAATTAGATTTTTGTGTTGTTGGTTTGGGTTAATGATTTTGAGACTCTTAAATTGTCAAGTCTCTTATTGATTGGTAATTGAAGATTGCCGATTAGCTTCAACTTCACTAAATCTAGTCTTTCACTATGGTTTGACTAGGACTTGTGAACTCAAGTTGATTGTACGCACTTGACTTTCTTTCATTGGTTAGAGATTAACTAAGTGAAGACAATTTACATTTACCCTCACAATTGATGATGATAATGAGGATAGGAATTCTAATTCTCAATCCTTGCTAAGAGTTTTCTTAGTTTGTTAAGTTTATTTTCATGTTATTTACATTCCTTGGTCAACATTCAAAAACTCCAAAAATGTTTTTCTGTAACCCATAATAAGTACACTTCCCTGCAATTCCTTTGAGAGACGACCCGAGGTTTAAATGCTTCGGTTAATTTTATTGGGTTTGCTTAAGTGACAAACAATCTAAACGTTGATTGAGGTTTAATTGTCAGTTTATAACTATACTTGCAACACGATATTATTGTGAAAATCTTTACCGATATTTTTCCTCCATCAAGTACACTGCCATCTATTACTGCATCCACTAAATCTGATCCAGCTCCAGCTTGAGCTTCTGCCTTAGGGACTCTGTCTCTGCATTGTGAGCATCCCTTACTATGATGCATGCGAGGAGATCGTTATACCTCTCCTCAGCCAGATGCAACTGCTGACCCTGGTCTTAAAGGCCTTGGCTAAGGTTGTGAACCTGCTCCTACAAATCAACGTCCTTGAGATCAGTAGGGATGGTGGCTGGGGTAGACAAAGCCCTTGAGGTACAGAGATTACTGGTGAAGAATGACCCCATTCCGTAGATACAATTCTTATATGGCTTGGATGCGGTCTCACACCACACCGCATCAGGATTGACGATAAAAACAAAGAAAATGTTGTCGTTCTCTCCACTTTGCTGAGATTGCTAGGTCGTCGCGGCCTCCAAGTTCTTCTTGTAGGATTCCTAGTATCGCATTATATGCAAAATTGATTAGGATGATGATTGATTGAAAATGAATATATGTTATAAAATAAATTATAATGTTTACTCACATAATAATCCGCAGACCGCTGATCGGCAAATCTTTCATTGTTCTCTTTCAAAAGTGTGAGTATACTTGATGATCTCCGCATCGTTACCTCATGATCCAACGATTTAGATTGCATTTATTAAAACAATAGGTTAAATCAAGTGATAATTAATTTAGAAATCAAAGATAAAATAAATTTAACATACTAACAAGTTACATATCAACCTGGTCTTTGTTTTCATAAAAGTCGCTGACCCGCCAGTATACTTGGATGACTAGGTCGATACCCTATTGATCCTGTTTGTGGCTCGGCTATACTTGAATCCCTCATCAGTCTCCTAATATAAGTAGAAGGGCTTCTTAATGTCTGGGCAGAACCACTAAGAAAGATGGTCGTGCCTCTCACTTATGTCCTCAAGCATCTGCTGAAGCCGCATAGCCATGCGGTGGTCAAAAATTTTTTTTATCATGACATTGTGAGTCTTCTCCCATATAAATTTCTCTCGCATAAGGAAATATTTAACATTAGTTAATCAAAATTAAATACATAAACAAAATAGAATATAGAAACTAACTAAGGTTTGAATAAATAGAGATTTTACTGCCCACTTATGAAACCATCGCTTTCTGATCTCAGTAGGGATCTTCTTGTAACTTGGTCATAGGTGGTCGTACATTAGCTGAATGACATTAGTACACTCCTATGTGCAAGCATTGTTATCCAGTGCAAAAAAGGGACTCGTTTGCTACAGAAATGAGGCATTTCTCTGCGCATAGCAACAGTGGTCGGCAGTAGAAACGGCGAGAAAAAGGGAGAAGAGGGAGAAAATGACGAGAGAGAAAGAGAGAGGAGAGAAGGAGAAGTTGCAGAAGTGATGAGAGAGTTTCTGAATTCAAATTTAGAAAAATTGTACTGCCAGATTTACCAGTAGATAAATCTAATGGTAAGATGTTAATCATTGTCTAAACATTGTGTTTCACTAATTCATGTTACTGAGAAAAATTTTCGATAGAAAATTCAACACTAATAAAATTACTTTTTTGTGCCCTTATTTACCATCGGATTTAGTTGTGAAATTCTGAATCCGACGATAAGTTATTCCAGAGATGAAATGTCACTCGTAACCATCCAAAAATCCAGCATTAAATTTGTTGGTAACATCTGTTGCTAAATCAAATAGTATTAAGTGCATTTCTTGTAGTGACTGAAAGAAGAAAGTGACAAGAAAAAAGAGGGAGGGAAGAGGAGAAATGTTGTAAGAGGAAACGAGGGAAGATGAGGAGATGAGGTGTCAATTCGGTCTTAGGTCCTAAGACTGGCTCTAAACCTACGTTTTAAAACTCTAAGTCTTCACTAGCTCCATCTTCTAAAAAGTTCTTATTGGTCCTAGCGCATAGTAGCCATTAAATTAGAGGAATGACCTATGGGTTGACTCCCAAATTATTTAACGACTCAAGCTATTCATTGGAGAATATCGGTTAGTTTTAACATCTGTCGATCAAGTCTAAACTACCAATAAATTTTAATCTATTGACTGGTTAACTGCGATTTACTATGCCAGAAGACTCAAGTCACCCTTCAGTCAATTATTCATTGCTTTGGATAACTGCTAACCTTCCTAATTGATCTCAATCGACCCTTAATAATTTAGGATAGAAGGCAATAAAATAGGATAATTTTAAATAATTTATTTGAGTTGACCAAAAATTTTTTAGATCTTGTAAAATTTTAGTTTGGTTGGACTTTTTGAATAATTAAGTGTCATTTTTCTTTTGAATTTTTTTTATCCTAATCCGTAGAATTAGGGCCCAAATCTTATGGGATTGTCTCTATTGACAACTCTATACAATAGAAATCAGCAATGATGGAAGGAAAAAATGAATGAGAGGTGGATGTGATAGGAAGGAACGAAGGAAGTAAAGAGGACGAAGAAAGAAGGAAGAGAATAGGAAGAAGAATGAAAATGAAATTATGAAATTACTATTTTTTACTAGAGATAAGTTCTCTAAATTAATATTTTTTAATGGAATGACTATTTTAAAAGTTTATAATATTAGAAATATTTTTTAAAATAAAAAGCATTAGAAACAATTTTAATTTTTTACAAAATTTTGAGAATTAAAATAATATTTTTTATATTTTAATAATTTTAACCAAAAACTCAATAAAAATTTAAAATTTTTTATTGAAGTTATTGCTCCGATTTCGGGGAAAAATAATATCTTGCTTGGATACATTTTCGTTACACTTGAAAATTTATTTCTGAAAGTTTGTTTATATAATTCGTCTAAGTTAATATTTTCCATGAGTAATGTCAAGTTTTTTTTTTTTTTAAAGCAAGAATAAACATCATTAAAAATAGTTGAGACTTCATATAACTTTGTTAGTTTTATGTGTTCTCAAAATTGCTTTTTGAACTAATGTCTCCTGTTTTTTCTTCTATAACAAAAGTCATTATTGCTTGATTTCACTCATATTTTTCAACATCATTGATTGTGTAAAATGAATTATAACCAAATATAGTTTTGTGGCTAGGATCTTATTTAATACAAGTAAAACGACAAATGAGGGGACAAAAAAAGAGATATTATATATTGAAAGATAAGTGATAGAATGTGGCCTAATTCCATGAAAAGTCATTCTAATTCATATTATTAATGATTTTGATTGGTGCATACAGAACGGTAAGAATTTTAGCCCTACACTCTAACACAACATGCTCCAAATAAAATAGGGTATCAGTCTATTCATCAAGCTTAACTAAAAATTAGGTAAAAAATGTTAATTATTTCTAAACCCCAATTCAATTATGTTTTTGTATGTGTTCTACTTTAAATGTAAGTAATTCATAATTAGGAGTGGCAAAACGGATCGAATCCGTCGAGTCGATTTGTCGAATCCGCTAAAAAAAATACGGGTCGGGTTATGATTTAGAGTTCGCCAGATTAAAAAAAATTCGTCAAATTTGTGGTTTTGGCGGGGCGGGACGGGCCCGTCTTGCCGGGACAAAGATTTTTTTTTTATTAAATAAAAGAGTGATTACTACTACAAAATTAATAATTATATAATTTTCAAACACTTTTTATTTTTTGTTTTTGTTCTTTTTTTTAGTTATTAACTTTATTTATTTTATTTTACAATTTCGTATATATATTCAAATTATGTGACTTATTTTTTAAAATAAAGATGGTTCTATTGACAAATATTATTTTGAACAATTTTATTGAAGGTAAAAATTAAAAAAAAAGATAGTAAAAAATATATTATAATTTGATATTTTTTATTTGTATTTAATTTTTTAACTATTATTTTTTAGTTAATTTTAATGAATTTTATTTTTAAAAAAAGAAAGAGTCAAGCGGGCTAACCCACCATCCTGCCATAAAACAGGACGAACTAGCATTTTGAACCCACCTTAGTTGGTGGGGCAGGACCAACCCGCCCTGTCAGTGACGGACCCAAAAAATTTATGTTAGGGAGACAAAAATAATATACATTACTATCAAAAGATATGTTAATCTAAATTCAAAAAAATAAAAGTGCACATTAATTATTCAAATAAAAAAATCAAAAATTACATATAATAAAATAGAACGAAAGATATTTTTTAAAATATTTTTTCATTATTATTTCTATAAATAAAAAATATATATTCTAAATTAGTAAATTGGTCAATTGACTTTAGAAATTTATATGCAACATAATTACATATAATAAAATAGAACGAAAGAAAAATAAATAAATAATAAGGATCAATAAATTGAGAATAAAATAAAATATATAAATTTATAAAGAGAATAAAAAATTAGATTAATACCTAAACTATAATTGCTTGAATTATAATTTGTAATTGAAAATATCAAAAAGAGAAACAATGAAATTGAAAGATACATAGAGTCATAAAGAGTTATATTAAAAAATAAAAAACTTAAAATTTACCTTTTGACGAAGAAAAGATGACCATTAAAAAAGGAAGAGGAAAAGAAGGTTGAAACTAAGAAGAGGATTTAAGAGAATAAAGGAGTGACGACGACTAAAATTTGAGAATGAGAGAAGACTAAATTTAATTAGGTTGACTAATAGTCAAAATAATAAAAAGATAAAGTGAATTTGAGACTTTAAATAATTAGACTAAATTTATTTGTAATGGAGTCATTTAAAATTTAAAATGAGAACATATTATATATGTATATATTTAAAAAAAAATGGGGCAAATGCCCCCTATTTCACTACCTGGGTCCGTTCCTGTGCCCTGTTTATAGTGCGGATCTAGGCAGAACGGATAGGCTAGGGTGGGCCGGTCCGTTTTACAACCTCTATTCATAATGTAGGCTTAAATCTTATAAAATAACAAGTAAATCACATTGAAGTGTTGCAATTTAAAATAAAGATGTAAATCACTTTTTTTTTTATTTTTTAACTAAAGACAGGGAGATTCGAATTCACATTGTTTTAGGTGAGTATAAAAAGATTATATCATTTAAATTATAGTTCATTAGTAAATATAAATCACCTTTACCCAATGTGATTTAAGCTTGTTTTATGATTTATTATTATTTTTGAATCGCACCATGATGCGTATATTACTCTATTTATTAGAAAACATAAATCATACAAACAAGACAATTTATGAATAATATAAAAAAAGTGTAATTATCTAAATTAGTCTTCAAAATATTAAAAATAGATATTTTAGTCTAAAAAAAATTAATATATAAAAACATTTCTAAAATTTTTTCTAGCAGACAAATTAGTTTTTGGTCTATTTTCTGGCGAAGTAATTATCCAAATCAGTTCCCAAAAATTTTAAAAGCAGATTTTTAGTTTTCCAAAAAAATTAATACACAAATCAATTTCCAACGTTTTTTTCTAATAGACATAATAGTCATTTGTCCATTTTTTGGCGTAATTCACTAATAAAAAATGTTGAGTTAGCACACAAACTTGCACACAGAGCAATTAAGTGAATGAGACTAAAAAAATATTTTATTTTAATAAAAATTCTATTTATAGTGGATGAAACTTAATAACCTGCACGAGAATTACTCTAAACTTATATCTTAGTAAAATAAAATATTTGTTTTTACCTTTATTATATGTCAACTTTTATTATTATTAGTTTAATTTTGTGCATGTAGATAATAGCACTAGCATATTGATATACTTTTTTAATTGAACATAAATAAGGTAAATGATAATATTTTAAAATCTAAATTAAAATATTTTTTTAATATAAATATATTTTTTAAAAATAGGACATTGATGAATTCTTGTTAAATAAACTTTACAAATAAAATAATTTATTGTAATTTTAACTTTTTTATTCACATTTTTTACTCTCTTTTCCATTAGTTTTTACCGCGATAATGTATGCTGGGATGGAAATTATAATTATAATTACTCTAGAAAGGACGATAAAGAACGGTGAAAAAAGAAAGTCTAACCTATGATGCTTGGACACTGACACGGACACGGGACACGATATGATATGAGATCACTGACACGGACACGGGACACGATATGATATGAGACACGTTGACACACGAATTTTAAAATCTTACATGACACGAGACACACATACATATAAAATATAAAGTATCTTTTAGATAAATCATAATGATAATTTGATATTTTATTGATATTAAAATATAAATTAAATTTTTTTAATTATTTTTAATATCTTATTTTAATTATATCAAGTATTTAAAATATTTTGTTTTAATCATTAATAATATATACTATATCTAAATTTATTTTAAGAATATATTTTAAAAATATATGTTAAAAATAAGACTGGACATACTGACACGTGATGGTATTTAGGTGTGTCCAGATGTAGGGCTGGCAATGGGTAGGGTTTGGACTCTACCCTAACCCTACCCGCAGGTTGAAAATTTTATTAAAACTCTATCCTACCCTACCCGCAAGTTGAGAATCTCTCAACCCTAACCCTACCCGCACCCTAAAATTCTAAACCCTACCCTACTCTATCCTACCCGCAGAAATATCAAATTTTTTCAAAGTAAATATAAAATTCAATCATTTCGAATTTTATACATATTAATAACATAAAAAATAAAAAATTAATGTTTTAAATTACTAAATTAACTAACTAGTTTAGTAGTTGTTCACTTATTATAAGTCATTACATAAGGAAAGTTATAAGTTCAACGTAATTCTCATTTCCTTCACTATATACCTAATTTTTAAAAAATATGTGTTATATATGAAATGCGGGTAAGATAGAGTATGGTACACTCTAAACCCGTACCCTATCCTACCCGATACCCACAAAAATATCTAGACCATACCCTACCCTACTCGCAGCAGCTCGGATAGCTTATCCTATCCGGGTTGGACCGGATTAGATACTCCCAATAAGATCTAACCGTTGATAAAGAAGGTTAGTGGCGACAGTTCAACTAATACCGTGAGAAAAGGAAGGCAGCGGTAGCATTAGCGGCTGAAAACGGTTGACGAAGAGACAGAAAAAGACGACAATTGGTGCAGTTGGTTCAAAAGACATGTACTATCTTGATGAAGCGTCGCACATAAAATCTCACTACACTACTAGGTATTTTGACATTACTAATGTTTAATATTTTTTTTATGATTAGATCAATTTAAATTTAAAATTTAATAAATTGTGATATTAGATCGGGTTATGTTCTTACGAACTGTCCCATATCGGACCTGCTTCTGGCAATCTGTTGCATATTGGATATCGAGCCCGATCCATCCAATCTGCCTTCTACAATCATAGATTTTAGTTAATAAATTTTTTTATTTTAAAAATAAAAATTATTTTTAATTTATTTTAAAAAAATTCTTGGGATGCAATGTGGTAAGTACTTATATGTATATTAGACGGAAATCTTTCTTCAATAAATATAAAAAATAATTAAAATAACATTAATTATCAAAATTATTCTTTTATTTTTTAAAACCAGGGAAAATTAGATGGATCCCACTATGTTTTTTGTTGTTTTTTTACATTTTTTATATTAGTTTTTAATAGTAAAAATTTGTATGTTTAGCAAATTATATTTAACAAAATTACTTTAATCTAATTTGATTAATTTTAAGTTCATAAATCGTATTAATAATTACTTATTTAATATTATTTTACATTTTAAATTTAAAGTTATAATTTAAGATCAAACACAATTTAATTTAAACTCAATATAATTATTTAAACAAAATATGGGATCAAAATATCAATTAACATTCAAATTGTTATGATTTGAATTTTCAATTTATTTAGTTTTGAAAAATAATAAAAATAATAAATCTTGGAAAAATAAATAACTAAGCAAAATTCCTTTTTTAAAGAAAAATAAAAATCTACTTTTACACTGAGAAGCTATATTTAAGTTAAATATAATAAAATTTTAATTTTTTTAAATAAATTTTTTTAGATTAGAATATATTTTTATTTTTAATATTTGTAAA
This sequence comes from Arachis hypogaea, assembly GCF_003086295.3. Classification (NCBI taxonomy): domain Eukaryota; kingdom Viridiplantae; phylum Streptophyta; class Magnoliopsida; order Fabales; family Fabaceae; genus Arachis; species Arachis hypogaea. The sequence goes on along the minus strand of NC_092049.1, from coordinate 129,954,053 downwards.
AAATTTCAAAATCATCTTTAATATTTAATTTATTTTAATTTTTGTATTGTGTATTTAATATTTTAAATATGTCTTAATTATATTATTACCGTCAATGTTAATATATATATATCGATGTTTTAATATTAGGTTTGTGTATTTCTAATTCACATGACATCAGGATTTAGAGTCATAGTTATTGACATATTTGAAACTTTAGAAGTAAAATTAAAGGGCAAATCATCCATGTAAATCAAGTTAGGCAAAAATTTACGTAAATCAACGAAACGAATAATTTGTTACAGGATTCAACCAAGAGGATATTTCTATATAATTCAAATTAGTATGTATAATTTAAATCAGGTTAATTTGAATTTGTGAGTGTGTGCGCGTGTGTAATTCAAATTACATAGAAACGTATATATAGTTAATTCATGAACCATATTTTTTTTTAACTGATTGGTGCAATTTTGCCTAGATATTGGCTTGTTTTAGTGATTTGCCCAAATTAAAATCAAATATAAACATTAAATAAAAAAATATACTTATTATCAAGTAAAATTCTTTATTAAATAAAAATCACATTAGGGATCACTTTAAAATATACTATCTTTATTTAGACTCATGGTATTATATTAACATTTTTTTATTAAAAATAAAAATGATATTATAATAGTTATAACATATTTTTGTTAGTAATTATATAAATATATTTCATGATATTAATTCTCTTATTTTTGTTAGATAATTATGTGGCGCTGGTATATACAAATTAAAATTACTTTTATTTCGAATATTTTTTTCATATTTAATTTGTTGAATTGTTTGATGTACATGGTGGAAATTTTTGTTATATTAAAGTACGTAAATGAGAGTTATTTGTTTATAACATTTAAGGATGCAAAATTTTGATTGTCATAGATTCTTGTAATTCAACGATGGAATCAATAACATGTATATTCTACATATAGTAAGTTATGAGCAATGTAATCAATCTCATTTGATCCCAACTAATTTATATAAATAATTGATATCTGCTTTATCACATTTACTTTATATAAGTAATCATCAGTTTCATACATGCGTTATGACCAATTTTACTTGATGAAAATTTTGATTAATAATAATTTTTTTTTTGGTGTCTTCGACATTTGCATTTATATATTTGGTTGAAAATTTACTCTTGGAGTTTAATTGGTTTCAATTTATTCAAACTTTTTAAATATGTTTCAAGTCTCTGAACGTACGTGTCACCTAATGTGGTAATATTAGGGTAACACTTTAACAGTATTAACCTTCACCCGTATAACTAAAATAAAATAAATTAAATTTAAGAGATAATTTTAAAACTTTCAATAGGTGTTAAAATATTGTAAATATACTATTTAAAATGGGATCTTTTATTTAAATCAATTTAAAAATATTTTATTTATTAAAATAAATAATTTTAAAAATTATTATAAAAATACGTCATCCAGTCTTATCTCGTTTACACTGTAAACGACTATGAATAAACGAGATATATATTTTTTTTTCAAATTTCAATATCTCCTTTATATTATAAACCAGATACATTTATAGTTATTTTTTACACTATAAATAAAATACATTCATAGTTATTTTTTAAATTCTATATATGTGTAGGGGTGTACATAGTTCGGCCTAACCCATACTCAAATATTTTAGGGGCTAGTTTGGTGTGATTTCACCAGGTCTAAGATTGGATATGGGTCTTCAAAATAGACACGGTCATTATTTAAGACCGGATCTAGGTCAAGACGAACTCGGCTTCACCCGATCCATGTGCACTCTAAGAAAACTAAAAAATGTATATATCCTTTAAATTAATTCCAATATTATGTCATATTAATTATAAGTTTATTGTTTTATTTTTAATCACACTTGTTGAATTAAAAAATAGATAAAAAAAAGTATCAAATTAAAATTTATAGACAAATTTAAGTTTAAATATTGATATCAACTTTTGGATAACAAGTTTCTTCTTTATAAATAAGTACATCATAAATAAGTTTATTTATAAATAAGTATTTTTATAAATGATTGTTAATGCTTTAAAGGCCGAATTTTCACCCAATTTGGATCCGATATAATTATGGCCCGAAAATATTTAGATTTTATTGGGTTTACGGTCAGGTTATGGTCTAAAAATAGGCCTGGTGCATATTTAAGGTCGGATTGGATTAGGACAAATCCGATTTTATCCGACCCATGTACACCCCTAGACATGTGTATTTATAAATATAAATATATAATTTTTAAAAATAATAAAAAAATATTAATTATTTAAATTGGACCAAACTCTTAAAAATAGAACGTTTTAAATAATAGGGAAGAATGAAGATAGACGATTTTAAATAACAGGAAAGGTGGACGTTTTCAAAATAAATGTGTGGTTTTAACTAACTAATTAATGATCGACTGAGCATATCACATAATTTAAAATTGTTCATTTAAAATCAGCTTATTATTTTCTTAGAAATCAGCTCATTTAATATCTTAAAATAATAAAAAAATGTTAATAATTTGATATATTTTATTATTATTTAGATTTAATTAATTTATATATCAGAATTATTTTTAATAAACAAATTATATCAAAATATTATTTGAATTGATTTAGTGTAAATTCTAATAAAAAAACTGTCAATGGATGAAAAATTAGTGAATAAAAGAAGTAATAATAGTAGTGTTAACAGTGGATAATTAGAAAAAAAGGTAACCGTGATAATAATATAAACATGTTAACAGTGAAAAGTTTGAATTTAAATTGGTTTAGTAAAAATTCAAATTTTTAACTAACCTTATATAGTTATATTCTCGAGAAAAATCTTAAACGACCCCTAAAAATTATCTCAAAAGACAATGAAGTCCTTAACAAAAAAAATATTATTTTTCAGTCCCGATCTTTATTTTTATGAGACTGATTATCTCCTGTGCCACAGGAGATAATCAGTCCCATAAAAATAAAAATCAGGTGTCAGGAAGGGTATTTTTTTTTTTGTTAAGGGACACGTTGTCCCTTCGAGGTAATTATTAGAGATTGGGTTGGATATTCACTCTATATGCCCATTAATCTAAATTAACCGTCTAGTTTTACTGTTATTTAAAACTATCTATTTTAAAAAATTCAGTACAAACAAACATAAAAAAAATTATTAATTTAAAATTTGAATAGGTTAGTTTTTAATAAAATAACGTGTTAATTTTAAATGAATTTCAAATGACGTGATACGTCCATTAATCAGTTAGTTAAAACTATATATCTTTTATTATTTTGAAATTGTCCATCTTTTCTATTATTTAAAATCGTCTATCTTTCCTGTTATTTAAAATCATTCATATTTCTTATTATTTGAGATGTTTTATTTTTACGAGTTTGATCCAATTTAAATTATTAATATTTTTTATTATTTTCAAAAATTATATATTTATATTTATAAATACACATATTTGTTTACATTATAAACGAAATAACTATAAATGTAGCTCGTCTACACTATAAACGAGATACATTCATAAAACGAGATAAAATTAGATAACATATTTTTGTAATAATTTTAAAATGATTTATTTTAATAAATAAAATATTTTTTAATTTATTTAAATAAAAAATTCATTTGTCACCAAAAAAAAATAAAAAAATTCATTTAAAATGTCAACTTTTTTGGTTGGAAGAGGGAGAGGAACACAGGAAACTAGAATAGTTACGAAAATTTTATAACATATTTGGATTAGTCTACTTTGCTTAAATAAATATTATGGTCTAAATTTTATTTGTGCATACAATAATTTATTAATTAGGAACAAATTTTTAAATCAAACTTAGATCTACAATGAATTATCTAGCCGTTGCATTGAAAGATACTGAGTAAAAAAACTTATGAAGATTTTACTCATCTCATTCTGAAAATGCCATATCATCATGCTCAAAAATGATTTTGTTTATAAACTTAATTATTGAGGATTTACATGCATGTTGAAATGAATAGGAATTCTGGTTAAGTTTTAATAGTGATTTTGAGCATTATGCTCGAAAAATAAAGTTGCTATTTTTATTCATCTCTTCACCGGAGAACCATGTGTTAAAATATTAATGGAATCTAATTGAGTAAGTAGAAAACCTAGTTGGAATCTCAGTACCAGTTTGGATTAGAAATGTGTATGTTCTGTTTCACTTAAAGCTTTTAAAGATTGTTATGTTTATTTTCACATGATATATGATAAAGTTTAATGACATCCTTTAATTCATATAGTTGACTCCAACTAATAGAACAAAGTTTTGTTGTTGTAGTACTATATATCCAGGTATGTGTTGTGCATTCCATGAACTGACTTTAAACAAAAATTCCACTTAAAAAATAAAAAAGAAAAAACTTGATACAAAAATTATTAAAAAAGGTAAGCTCGTCAACAAAACAAAATTATTATTAGCAAGATTAATTATGGTAGCATTATTATTTAATTTACTGAATTCAATAATTATATATACATATTCTTTCTAGATAGAGCCTATATAATAAATTATATTTTCTATATAAAAAATAAGTGACTCTAGTAGTTCCGTATTCCATTATTGTTGACTAATAATTGAAAGCATTATTAGGTACACCAACCTGTGATATATATTTTGAATTAATTAGGCTATCAAAATTAGAATCACGGGCAAATTTCGAAATGTAGACATTATTAATCCATATTTGAATACTTGGAGATAAGAATGGGCTCATCCTTAAACGCTCCTTGTTAAGTATGGAGTGCTGCACACCTTGTGAATTCGTAAATCTGAACTCTCCATTTATTATATTTTATTTGAATGGTCTAGATTTAAAAAGGTAACCTGTTAATCAGGTTAATCATTTTTTGATAAGCTTTAGATTTTTTTTGTAAGTCTCAGGTATTGGGCTGAAGTTCAAAATAAAAAAAATAGTATATAAATATTAAAAACAACATGTCTGTAAAAAAATTATTGGACTTTAGAATTAAAATAAATAATATATAAAAAATAAGTTGAAAATTCATGTACTAAATCTAGAAAAAAAGATATATTAGAATCTTAAAAAAATTAATATTAAATATATATTATGTATATAATATTAAAATTTAAATAAATTTTGTTTTGTGTGAAATAAAATTATAATATTAAATATAAATACAATGCTAAAAAATTTTGTGTTATATATATATAAAATATTAAAATTTAAATAAATTTTGTTTTATGTGAAATAAAATTATAATATTAAATATAAACACAATGATAAAAAATTTTGTGTTATATATATATAATTTTATTTTGTAAGAAACAAAATTAAAACATTAAATATGAACAGAATGATAAAAGATTTTGTATTATACTAATTTAATTAAAAAAACATATATACAACGTAAAAAGCAAACAAACATATAATAATTTTATTTTGTGCGAAACAAAAATTCATATAAATTTTTATTAACAATTTTTTTATTGAAATATGTCATTTTACTATATTTATAATATATTATTTGGGATAATTATATTATTTTAGTTAATATATATTATTTAAAAAAATATTTAAAATTTATTATTTTGTATTAAGAATATTATTAAAAATATATTATTAGTTTTTCTTAAAATAATACTTTTTTTTCTTTGGTTCAAATACTATGACAATAAATTTTTTTTACGTAACTGCGTCTACTCAATAAATATTATATTCATTTACTTCTATATTGTATGTAAAATAAATAATTAATGTTTAAAAAAATTAATAAAAAAAAGTATTTTTTTTTACCAACTCTTAGGTAAATATAGAGACTATGTCATTTGAACTATAACTCGTTGACAAAGAAAGAAATACTCTTAATTATATATTAAATAAAATAATTATTTATTAGGCTCATTCTTATATAAATAAAAATTTTTCTTAGTTTTATATATGTAATATTTTATACCAATTAGCTTCAAAATTTAATTATTTTATGAATAAATTAATAAAAATAATAAAAATAATTATTTAAATATAATTGTATTTTAATTTTTCATTCTATTACGTACAGGATAATTTGAAATAAAAGATAATGGACTTGTTGTAACTGTCATGTATTTTGTGCTTTGATTGCATTGTCATCTGAAAATCATGGCGCCTTCATGGAGACCGGGTTCTTCTACAGAATCAGTTTTATGTTTGGAGTTAGCCAATCAGCAGCAGTGGCGACAGACAACGTCTTCCTTTTCTATGGCAGCAATTTTTCGGGCTTTGAAGGTCCATTTATGGTAGATGTGGAATGGGGTGGGTTCAAGAGCGTCAAAATCTGTGGCTAGACAGAACAATAATGGAAGCACCTGCTAGCAAACAAAACAGTGAAAATGCTTGAAGACATCACATCAACAATAACAGTAATAAATAAATTTAATTTACCTAATTACTTTTGATAGCAGGTTAACTTTTAAAGAGTGCTGCACTCCCTACTTTGTCTAGAGTGCACTAGCTTTCGCCATAAGAATGAACCACATGTTTGTTTCACTTGATAATCATTCAAATTGATTTTTAAGTTTTAAACATGTATAATTTGGCTCTCGAGTTTATTTCACTAATTATCAAATTAGCCATTTCGTTACTAATTACACCTTCCTGAGTTGTTGTGTTTGTATATCAAATGTATTTTAAACATGATACTTATTTGACATTTGTTTTATACATATGTCTTTTGTATTTAATTGTATCTTAATAAAAAAATATAAAATATTTTTTTAAATATATTTAAATATATTTAATTATTATTATGTGTCAACTGTATATATTTAACTTTATTCTTAATTTATATTTTTAAAATAAATTTAAAAATAATATATATTATCATTTATTAAAGTAAAAAATTATTTTAAATAATTTATATAATTAAAAAATATTAAAATATTATAATAATTTATTTAAAAATATTTTATATTTTATATATATGATATGTTTCCATGTTTTATAAAAAATTAAAATTCGCATATTTATATATCTCATCATATTGTATGTTATATCTCTGTCTGTATCAATGTCTTTGATTTATAGGTTATTAATAATCTTTAATTTAGTTGATTTTGTCGTAAAGTAATTTTGAAACTTATTATTTTGGGATTGATTCAATGTACTAAACTGAGTCATCTATATCTATAAGATTTAGTCAATTATTGAGAAACCAAATTAAATCTCTTAGAAAGACCAAATTGAGTTCAACATTTTGAGTGTCATATGAACAGATATAGAGTTTACATATAGCAGCCAAAAGTTTCAATCAAGGAAAGATAAATTCATAGGGACTCGTATCACAACCACTGGGACATGGGAATCATAGTTGAACTGTACTACACCAATTATTTCCTTTCCAAAACTACACTTCCGTATTCGTGAGATGCTTTTTATATATAGAATCAATTTTTAGTTACTCAATATTAAAATTTATTTGGGTGAAATTTTATGAAAAGAAAATATTTTTTAATTTAAAGATTTTTTAAAATATTTTTAAAAAATAAAAATAATTTTATATTTGAATATTTTATATAAAAATATTTTTTATTTAATAATTCTATTTAAATATAATAATATAATAGAAGTATTTTTTATCTATTTATTATATTAAAATATCTTTTTTAAATAAAAAATATTTTAAAAAATATAAATTATAGTTCTAAAATATATTTTTTGTTTTTTATTGTTTTTATTTTTATTACTAAAATTTTTTTAAACACACTAAAAAATAAAAAAATTAAACTTTTTTAATAACTTAATAACATCTAAATAAATTCTTAGTCAATTTTATTTTAGAATTTATAATTTAAAATTTATGATTTATAATCCAAAATATAAGATGAATAAATAATTTTTAAAAAATTAACTAATGTTAAAAAATATTAATTCTCTAAGATTAATTTTTCATGCATAACCATTTTAAGATTGCGTCATCACCCTTCGGCATTATCATTGAACATTTCGTACAATCCACTCTTAAGTTTTAACCAATCATTTACAAAACGGTACTAATAACTAACTGTCATTGTCTTCTTTTCTTATTTCATCATTTTTATACCATATTTTATATATTGCCAAAAACTTGGTGCACGAAATTGTGATCTCTGGTAATGGTGTTAGGATTTGGTTGAATTAGTCCCACATTGCTCAGGATAGCAAATGGAGTGGGTGGCCTAAGCTATAAATATGAGGCTAAGTTCTCCATTTGTTTTTGCACCAGTCAGAAACACTTTAAGCTTGTATCTGATTTTTCTTTTCCTCTGTACTCTTTGATTAGAGAGTGTTGTGAGGTGTAGTTAGATATTTGCTTTGAGAGAGTGTGGGTGTACTGGGGTGCCGGTGAGAGAAAGAAGTCTATGTGTTGTAACAATTTTCACATAGTGATATTCTCTGGTTGTCATTTGACAACGGCCGTGGTTTTTTCTCCGGTAATTGGAGTTTCCACGTTAAATTCTTGTGTTGTGATTGTGTCTATTTTATTTCTCTGTCAAAGGTGTTTTCTCAAGGGGGAATGGTGATTTATTCCCAACAAGTGGTATCAGAGCTTCGGTTCGGTGGGATTTATTCTTAGTATGCTCTGTGGTTGCAGCCTAGTCTGACCTTCCACATCAGAAAAGAATTTTGTCCTGTGGCTTGAGGTTGATCTTTGGTTGCTGTTGTTGTTGCTGGAAGGCAGTGTGACACTGTGAGAGTGCTGTTTGAAAAGGTTCTGACTAAGGAAAGACTTGGTATTTAAGTGTGTCCATTGTGACCCACCTCTCTTTCCTGGGGACCCTTCCTAGTGCACAGTTGAGTTATACTATTCCAGTATACGGTTGCAACAATGTCAGGATATTCAAGTGCTGTGAAGCTTGAAATAGAGAAATTTGATGGAAGAATCAATTTTGGCTTGTGGCAAATACAAGTCAAGGATGTGTTGATACAATCAGGTTTGCACAAGGCGTTGAAGGAGAAGATCTCTGGTTGCTCTCTCTATGAGAGAAGATGATGTTCTCTAGAAGACAAGAAGTATCCTCATGGTATTACCGCACTGCCATGGATAAGGATGAGTTGTGGCAATCGGGTCCACAATTGCACACGGGCATTGGTTGGCGTTGAGATGCAAGGTGTGTGGCGGAGTTAGGTCGATGGCTGAAGAACTTCCAGGAAAAGCCAATTTGGAAGTTGCACCATGAATTTCAGCAAGGTTTCGATCTGTACCAAGGTGAAATGCTTGGAGTGGTCTAATTCCAAGTGAGTATACTTTCATGGTGGAGTATGATAGTTCTCTGAACTATGATTGTCGGTATAGACAATGGCAGCAAAGAATTGTCGGTGTTGACAATGGAAGCTGAAGATGTGTGACTATTTCAATCAAGGTGGAGATTGTTAGGATTTGGTTGAATTAGTCCCACATTGCTCAGGATAGCAAATGGAGTGGGTGGCCTAAGCTATAAATATGAGGCTAAGTTCTCCATTTGTTTTTGCACCAGTCAGAAACACTTTAAGCTTGTATCTGATTTTTCTTTTCCTCTGTACTCTTTGATTAGAGAGTGTTGTGAGGTGTAGTTAGATATTTGCTTTGAGAGAGTGTGGGTGTACTGGGGTGCCGGTGAGAGAAAGAAGTCTATGTGTTGTAACAATTTTCACATAGTGATATTCTCTGGTTGTCATTTGACAACGGCCGTGGTTTTTTCTCCGGTAATTGGAGTTTCCACGTTAAATTCTTGTGTTGTGATTGTGTCTATTTTATTTCTCTGTCAAAGGTGTTTTCTCAAGGGGGAATGGTGATTTATTCCCAACAAATGGCTCCAAAAATTTGGTGCTCTAATCTTAATTCATAATTTGTCACAATTTCGATACAACTAACCAGCAAGTGCACTGGGTCGTCCAAGTAATAAAACCTTACGTGAGTAAGGGTCGATTCCACGGAGATTGTTGGTACGAAGCAAGCTATGGTCATCTTGCAAATCTCAGTCAGGCAGATAATAATTGATTATGGAGTTTTCGAATAATAATAATAAATAAACAGAAAATAAAGATAAAAATACTTATGTAAATCATTGGTGAGAATTTCAGATAAGCGCATAGAGATGCTTTCGTTCCTCTGAACCTCTACTTTCCTGCTGTCTTCATCCAATCAATCCTACTCCTTTCCATGGCAAGCTATATGTAGGGCATCACCGTTGTCAATGGCTACTTCCCATCCTCTCTTGTGAAAATGGTCCAATGCGCTGTCACTGCATGGCTAATCATCTGGAGGTTCTCGATCATACTGGAATAGGATTTACTATCCTTTTGCGTCTGTCACTACGCCCAACATTCGCGAGTTTGAAACTCGTCACAGTCATCTATTCCCAGATCCTACTCGAAATACCACAGACAAGGTTTAGACTTTTTGGATCTCAGGAATGTCCATCCATGGGTTCTAACTTATACCACGAAGATTCTAATATCTCGGACTCGGTCATCTGTATTAGATATCTAAGAGATATTCATTCTAGTTTGGTTGCATGTAGAACGGAAGTGTTTGTCAGGTACGCGTTCATAAGTGAGAATGATGATGAGCGTCACATAATCATCACATTCATCATGTTCTTGGGTGCGAATGGATATCTTAGAAGCGGAATAAATTGAATTGAATAGAAAAACAGTAGTACTTTGCATTAAATCATGAGGAACAGCAGAGCTCCACACCTTAATCTATAGAGTGCAGAAACTCTACTGTTGTAAATACATAAGTAATGAAGGTTCAGGCATGGCCGAATGGCCAGCCCCCAAACGTGATCAATAGATCAAAAGATAATCCAAAGATAGAAATACTTATATAAATCATTGGTGAGAATTTCAGATAAGCGTATAGAGATGCTTTCGTTCCTCTGAACCTCTGCTTTCCTGCTATCTTCATCCAATCAATCCTACTCCTTTCCATTCTACGAGGCAATAGACTCTCTTGCATTATATAATGACAATTCTTTACCTTCAAACATCCTTCTGTTCTTGTATTTCCATGGATTCCATGTAATATAAAAGAATATAATGAGCAAACATGCTTGGGTTTTTTTTTTTTTTTCTGAATAGATAATCTCTAAACAATGTTATGCCCAAACTTATGGATGGAATAATTGAGCATCTAGAGAAAATTTAGAGAACAAATTGAACTTTATATATAATAATGGTATTTCTCCTTGTCAAACATACAAAACTATATCGAAAAACGAAAATATTTTTGGTAAAAAAATTAGCCAAAATCAATTAAAATTTATTATATTTAATATTTATTAATTGTTATTAGAATTAGTGAATATTAAATAAGATAAATTTTGATTTTTTTTTGTTTTTCTAACATTACTAAACAAAATATAGAAATTCAAGAGGCCTTAATATTTAATTATGTATATTCAAATAAATTTAGAAGATATGATTTTAATGTTTTTTTTTTTTTTGAAATAAAACCCTCTCTAACTTCAACAAAAAATATCTTGAGAGTGGTTGATAAACAAGGTAAACTTAATGTTATCATGTTTGACATCTATAAATATAAGTTAATATTAGAAACTGCTAAGGAAGGGATAAAAATAGTGATTTTCTAACCGTTGAATATAGAATGTATCCATTTTTATTGAACAAGAAAACATTAACAAGTAAAGATATCATCAATGTGAAATGTTTAATTATCGTATATATATAAGGCGCCAAATTAAAGCTTAATTAATGATATCATCATCAAGCATTTAATTTGTTGTGTAAAAGGCTAAAAGCTAAGGCTAACTCAGCAACAAAATGTGATCTAACAAGAAGTGCCTTCTCCTCTTTCATTGGGGGTATTGGAAGATGACTTGGCTGGCCATCTTTACATTCATGCATTTTTTTTCCATGATGTGTTGGTTTGTAACAATCATGTGAATTCTAATGTATATTTAATACATTTTTATTTAGATATATTGATATTTCGATAAAACTAGAAAAATTGAAAGAAATAATCTATTTGAGAAGGAGGGAGTATACTATAACTTTCAAATAATATTATATTCTATATCCATGTGATTACTCAAAATATAAAATATTATATATATAATCCTAACAAATTAAGTCTTACTATACCCTCGTAACCAACAAATATTAGCTCATATATATATGATTTTTCTTCAATAGATTTTAAGTTCAGGTTTTATAAATAAAAATAATTTTTACTGGGAGAAATAGTATAATCATGATACGAATTCTTTATTAGATAAAAAGGAATTAGATAAGATTTTTATTTTTATAATCTAGAAATAAGTTATTAATGGTCATGGTCAGTGCCTCAGTGGTGTCTCCATACTCTTAATTTGAACATTTGTAAGAGTTAATTGAATCTGTTCTTTACCAATTATACCAAGGATATTTGATTTAATAAATGATTTTTTGGAGAGATAAAGAATAGATAAAAATTGAAAGTGATATTAGTGTTTTCTTTATGCATGGAAATTTGTTATTTTAATTCACATATAATCTATTACAAAAATTTATATGTAATTAATTTATTTTTATGTGTATTTTAAATTTATATTAATAATTAAGTTTAGTATATATTTAATATAGGACAAATCACTTATTTAAACAAAGGGTATCAAAAAATTATACGAATAAGCCAAATCAAAAATTTTTTCATGAATCAACCAGTTCACATTTTTATATAGTTTAAATCAGCCTAATTCAAACTTTATCAGCATGTAATTTGAATCATACTGATTCGAATTACCTACACACGCACACACCCACTAATTCGAATCAGGGTGATTCGAATTACACACAGACATGTGCACATAGTAATTCGAATTGGATAGATTCGAATTACTCAATTTTAAAAATTAAAAAATGTATATTTTATTTCATACATTAGAAAAAGTTAACAAAATATTTAATTACGAGACTTCTTTAAAATATTAATGGGCTATCAATTCGAATCCCATATAATACTCTATTGCCCATTTTTAATAGCTCATGAATATTTTTTAATAAATTATTTTAATAAATTTATTTCAATTATATGGTGAGATATTACATGATTCAAATTACGCATGAAAAAGTTCGAATCACTCTGACTCGAATTATATGGTGAGCAATTCGAATTCTATACAATACTATTCTGCTCATTCTTGATAACTCATGAATATTTTTTAATAAATTTATTTAAATTTATTTAATATTTTTCTATACAATACATCTTTTAAGCCATTTTTTAAAATTATTTTGTATGGAATAACGTATATTTTTTAATTATTTTGTATGAAATAAAATATATTTTTTAATTGTTTTGTATGGAATAAAATATTTTCTTTAATTTCTAAATTATTATTGACTATGTAGAGTATTTTATTTAAAATTTGAGTACATGCATGTATTTACCTAAGTCATTAGAACATTACAAATTTTTATAGTACTCCTAATATTTTTTAAGCCATTTTTTTAAAATTATTTTGCATAGAATAAAATATTTTTTGTAGTATAATTGAAATAAATTTATTAAAAAAATTTATTAAAAAATATTCATGAGCTATTAAAAATAGACAACAGAGTATTGTATTGTATGAAATTCGAATTGATAGCTCATTAATATTTTAAAGAAGTCTCGTAATTAAATATTTTGTTAGCTTTTTTTTAATGCATAAATAAAATATATATTTTTAATTTTTAAATTATTAATTTTTTAATAATTTTTTTTAATAAAATTTTTTAAATTGAGTAATTCGAATATGCTCAATTCGAATTACTATGTGCATGTGTCTGTGTGTAATTCGAATTACCTGATTCGAATTAGTGGGTGTGTACGCTGTGTAAGTAATTCGAATCGGTATGATTCGAATTACATGTAAATAAAGTTCGAATTAGGCTGATTCGAACTATATAGAATTATGAACTGATTGATTCATAAAAAAATTTTTAATTTGGTTTATTCGTGTAATTTTTTGATCTCCTTAACTTATTTTAGTGATTTACCCTTTAATATAGTTGAATCGATTATATATAGTTTGTACATGTAATAAGTTGTGAGAGTAAATGCCCCATTAAAATTTAAAACTTGTCTGACGAGTATATATTAATAAAAATTATTTACTCATATTGTGTTATTAAATTTGCCCCTATATATTAAACCACTATATTAAATTTGTCCCACTATATAAACCACTATCTAGTACCAAGTTTGGGTCTTTTGAAATATATAAATGGACGAACACAAAAAAATAAAAAAATAGTAATGTTAAAGAGATAAAAAATAATTAGTTTAAATAATTTAAATTTATTTTATTTAATATTTATTTATTGTATGATACATTAAATAAAGTGTATTAAATAAAATAAAAAATAATAAATTTAATAATTTTTTATTAATATTTTTTTGTTATTTTATATATATATATATATATCGGCTAATAACCCCGCAAAATTTATGGATATTTTATGAGCTTACTTATTTAGTTGAAAGTATCGTTAATGTTTGGAGTAAATCCTAAAGTTGTTCCTAACGTTTCAGTCGTCTTATTTAAGTTTCTAATATTTTAAAATTGACTTCATGTTCTTCTGCCGTTAGGAATGCGTTAACAAAATTGATAGCGGGACAAAATTGAGACGATTTTGAAATGTTAGGGACTTAAATAGGACGAAAACGTTGGGGACAAAAACGATACATAGAAATAAATTTTAGTTTTATCCTTCAATAATATCAATTTTTGACTATATATAGTATTCAATTATTTTTTAATCATATCTAAGTAAATTACACTTAATCACATTACTTTCATTCTAAAAAAATTTATTTTTTTATAATTTTACTCTTTAAAGTTATAATAAGTTAATATAAAAATATATAAAAAAATTATTTAGAATGAAAGTAGTGTGATTAAGTATAATTTATTTAGATGTGATTAAAAAATAATTGAATATTATATACAGTAAAAAAATGATATTATTAAAGGATAAAATTAAAATTTATTTCTATGTATCGTTTTTGTCCCCAATATTTTTGTTCTATTTAAGTCCCTAACGTTTTAAAATCGTCTCAATTTTGTCTCGCCGTCAATTCTGTTAACGGATTCCTAACAGCAGGATAACATTGAGCCAATTTTGAAATGTTGGGGTCTTAGGGACTTAAATAGGACGATTGAAATGTAACACCCTACTACTCAGAGCTTTACGCTTAAGTCGTAGAACGGAGGTAGTGTGGTATTACGGACCTCTAATCAGAAAATACATACGTATAATAGTGGAAAAATATAACATACTAGGAGCCTTGAAAAACGGGTAAAACAAAATCGTAAAATAAAAAGCGCAACACTCAGAGAACGGAATTACTTGCGTGCTAAGAAACCTAAAGGTTATAGATATGAATAAGCGAAAAAGTGAACAGAGAGGTAAGAATACAGCATAACTAGCTCCTGACTCAGCCTGTAAAGCCAAGGCTGG
The DNA here is from genome assembly GCF_003086295.3 of Arachis hypogaea. Taxonomy (NCBI): domain Eukaryota; kingdom Viridiplantae; phylum Streptophyta; class Magnoliopsida; order Fabales; family Fabaceae; genus Arachis; species Arachis hypogaea. The sequence continues at coordinate 129,938,634 of NC_092049.1, read as the reverse complement.
CCGAAGAATATTTACATACATATACAAGTATCCCAAAACACCCAAAACACAGAAATAAGGCCCTAACTCTCCTATAACCTCCATGAGGGACAAAATAATCAAGTTTTTTGGAGAGAAAGCTAAGTACTTATATACATAAACTGATAACCAAAAGAACCCAGGGACTATTCTGCTGTGGGAATCCAGACGCCTAGCGAGGAGCCTCTCGACCTGCATTGAAAACAACAATATAATATGGGGTGAGAACCGGAGGTTCTCAGCATGGTAAAGGTGCCACGCATATAATATACAAGGTTTTTGGAATGCCAGAGGCAATCCTAGAACGCCAACATATAGTTATAAAACTTAAAACCCTAAGCAGAAGCCATAAAAGGGGTAGGTGACCCTAAAAATTCTAACCTTACTTATTTTAAACCTAACATTACACCAAACCGATCCACTCTTCCTCCGCACCTCCATCACCATTGATTCAGTAGGGACAAACAACCAAACAATTTCACGCACAAGTAGGAAACAGATAGTGCAAGTAGCAAATATAACAGTTAGCATGATATATATTTAGTTAGGCAATCCCAAGTAATGCATAGCAGACAAAACAAACAAAATGCACGTGATGTATGCTTGTCCTATGGCTGATGAGGCTCATCATTCGCTTATCTAGCCAACCCGACAAGTTCGAAAATCTTAGACTGTCCCTCGTCGTGCATCCCCATGAGTCTATGCATAGATTTCTCATTCATTCATCATTTATACAATCATTCATTCATTTATATCTCACTCAATAGGGGGTATCCATTCCCGGAAATTTATACATGTCCGGTCACCCTTACGACGTAGGGTCAACAGAGTATCGAGTACCGACCCGGAACACATGGTGGCAAGCCATGGTACTTTAACCAAAAAAACTTGTATCTCAGATCAAATGAGTATATAATGCCACAATAATATTCATAACCATTATAAACTTGCAAAAGCATATCATACATGCCATAATAATATCATCCATACTCCAAAAACACCCATTTTCTTACTTGATTCATCAATTTCCTATTTTACTTCACCGCCAAGTTATCCCAATTTTCTATCTCCATCCTAATACTAGACATCATACTATGATTTGAAACTAAAAGGATGAAAATAGAGGTTTAAAAGTTTAGAATTCGGTTTAAAAATTCAAAATCTGGTTTTGCAAAAAATAGGGCCACGCGTACACGTGGGAGTATAAAAAGGCAACTCGTGCGCGCATTCCCTTACCATGCGTACACGTAGTCATGCATGCTGGTCCATTACGCGTACGCATGGGGCTTCTCGGGCATGCACAGTTTAAAATTCCATGCCACGCGTACGCATGGGCCACGCGTACGCGTGGACGTACATTTTTTTTTAAAAAAAAAAAACATCAGATCACTCAGAAAGCTGTATAACCATGAAGTAGTCACCTGCATAATACATATTTCACACCAAAACTTTCGACGTGCATAACTTGATCGTTTCAAATCATTTTTCTTTCGTTCTTCGAATGGCTTAAACTTTACGAATCCAATGTTCATTTAAAACAAGTTAGAAACAAATTGAGGGTCCAAAAGCCAAGTTATAGTTCGCCAAAGTTCGGCCAAAAACAACTGTAAACTTTCAAAACCTCATTTTCAACCAAAACAAATCCTATGCCATTAATCACCAAACCTGCACTTTTCAACACAATATGTCCTTCTTCTTTAGCACAACAACCACCATAACAATTATGCCTCATACCAACAATAAAACTCATACATTTTTCCAAAGTCTATCATTCAAAACTATAAGTCACAACTTTTAAATTTATTTCCTTATATCCTCAAATCATTCAACAACAATCCATCAATCATCACCAACCAACCAACAAGCATCAAACCACAATAATTTATCATATCATCAATTATCCAACAAGCACCAAACCAAACATGTTCATCAACAAGATACTAAGCATTAAATATACATCTGCATTCCAACTTATCCTATGGTCATCTAGCCTAAGTTTTTACAGAACATTATATATTAAATACATGAAACCTAAACCATACCTTGGCCGATTTCCACGTTTGGTCCAAGGCAGCCACTTAAGCCACACACACAGCCTCACAAGTTTCAAAAATCACCAAAATCTTAGCACCAATCCTCTATCAAGCCTCCAAATGTCCATAATTCAATTTCAATACATATATATATATACCTAGTTCACACATATTACACATATATACTTCAAAATTCAGAATTCACATAATAAAATCAAGAGTTGTTTAAGTTTAATGATTCTTACCGCACCCACAAACAAAACAACTCAAGCCCGATAAGCTCCACAAGCAAAATCGAACCTAGAATACCAAATTCGACAAAATCTCATTATAAAGGTTCAAATTTCAAAATTCAAAAGGGGATAGAGAATTTGAGGTGGGATTGTGGCTTATCCGTGAAATTGATCCGATAAAAACGTAGAGCCCGACGCGCTGGACGCGTGATCGCAAACGGTGCGGCGATCGGAACTCGAACAAAGGAGTTATGGTGGTTTAAAGTGGAGGCGAGGGTTAGGAAGCTCTCCTCTCCCCCAAGGTTGTTCAGCGTGTTTCTTTGCTGAATGGGGAAGGAGATGGCTTCTATCCATTTAAGTGGTTAGGCCTGGTTCAACCGGTTCGGCCTATTCAACCCAATTTTGGGACAAAATTTTTGAAATTAGTGTCAAAATTCTTGTTCTGAAGAGCTCTACCCTATTTTAATATTAGATTTTCATTTTTAATTTTTCTAATTAAAATTTGATTTATTGACGAATTATTTATTAATTTTAGTGGGATTTACATGAAACATTAGGAATAACTTTGAAATTTACCCAAACGTTAAAGACAAAAACGATACTTTATTCTATTTAGTTAATAGGTTTTACATAAAGTCTAAATGTTGTCTATTTAATAAAACAAATTGTCAAGTCCAAAATGAGGTCAGCTATGATTCAATAATAATAATAATAATAATAATAATAATAATAATAATAATAATAAAAACTTTGTTTTTTAATAAAATATCTTGATTCAAAATTTAAAAATTACAAAAACATATGTATATATAAAGAGAAAACTTACTGTGACAAATTGTTAATAATAGTATGAAAGAGAATATGGTGATTTCATTTCTTATAATATCACTTTCAATTTAATAACATACTTTTTAAAAAACATTTTATTTATGAATTAGTCATATAACACTCACAGGTGAAAAAAAAAATTGATCTTTCAAAAAATCAAATATTCTTGAAACTAAAATTAAAAACTAAATCCAAAAATCAATTTACATAGAATCTTAAGTTCTTAACATATAAATATAGAAATAATTTTTAATTTCTTTTGTTTTTATCCACATAAAAAATATTATAATATTTTGAGATTTTTTTTTTAATTTAGATCTTCTAAAATAAAAAAGTAGGTAAAGTGATAAAATAAATAACTAATCATCATTGATTTTGTAATTTTTATAAAATATGTGTCCCACTATCTTAATTTAGAGATGATTTTTTTTTATGTAAGAGAGGGTCAAGGACCAAAAAAAAAAAAGAAAATCAATCAAACAAACAAAAAACTAAGTAGCCCCCTCAATCTCTTAGGGTAAAATTAGAAGACAGTGCATGTTTGATATCAAGAGTTGCAGCATCGAATATATGCAATCCATAAGACATCTCTTGTTCTTTTTTAGCAAGAAGATCCGTAACTATATTGGCTTCTCTAAGAGTAAGCGTCCAACTTAGATTATGAATATGAATCACTAGAATTCTGATGACTTCTAAAAGAGGAGGACACGAGTGAAATGACACACATCTTTCTCTAACCATCTTGATAGCAACCTGAAAATCAGACTTCACAATGACATTTCTAAGATTATTTGCAGTAGTTATTTGAATGCCTCTTATAATTTCCCACAATTATGCAGGGAGGAAAGAGCAACTTTTTATATTGTAGAAAAAAACCTGAATGAACCTACTATAGTGATCACGAAACATTTCGCCACATGCTGTATTATTATTGTTGGAATAGAAGGATCCGTCCACATTCAACTTTATGAAATTTTCGAGTGGAGGGTTCCATTTAACAAGATAATTACCCCTTAAACCCCAACTGCAAGGACAAGTCTTCACCTTAAAGGTGTGCAGAATTTCATATGATCGGGTCTTAACGGAAGCAATAACAGCCGATGGATTGGTGATGATTCCTTCAAAAATAAACTTATTCTAGAAAAATCAGAGAGATGCTATAGTGATACCAAAAAGACACACCATTCATCCCTCCTAGAGAGATTAGTAATGAGTCAATCTTGATTATTCAAAATGAAGAAATCTCCAATGTGGATTCGATTGTGCAAACCTTGCCAGATTATCCTAGCAAAAGGATAGTCGTGAAGTGTATGAAAGGAAATTTTGTCGCTTAAATTACATCTCAGGCATTGAGAGGAATCTACTAAATGTCTTCTTTTCCTTTCCGCGTAGGTAAGAAGGGCTTCTTGTGCAGTTAGCAAATGAATAATCTGATTTTCTCCGGGATTTTCCAGCTCCAAGCAAGTTTGAAAAGTTGATCCTGAGGCATGCGTGCGTCCATGAGTGATTGGTAGGCAGTTTTCAAGTTGAAAGTCCAACCCAAGGATAGACTCCATGCAATGTTGTCTGGGCTATTCCAAGGAGACGGGGTTGACAAGCTGTTGACTATGTTAACTAACTGATCCAATAGCCACTCCTGACTCCTTCAATTTCCTCACATCTCAATCACCTGAAACAGAAAGAAAATTATTCAGAACTAAAGATGAGTCATAAGAGCTCAGGGTTTGGGAGGTAAGATTTTCCAATCTTCAAAATTTTGGTACCTAAAGTGCTCCCAAAACTTAATCTATTCATCATTTCATATATGCCATATCATACTCTTCTCCACATCGTTCCAGGCCGAGCAGACTCCCTTCTAAATATTAGAGTCCTTCTTTCTTCCATTAATGTTAGGAATAATGTTTGTCTCATATTTGTATTTTGACTTCAGAACCCTCACCCACATGTTATTCCTTTTTTTCATCAAGTCCCATCCTATCTTCATCATGAAAGCATGGTTGAGTTTATTTTCATGTATGATCCTTAGATCTCGTGTAGCTTTCAGTTTCGAGACAATGTTCTGATTAAGCAAATGAATCTTCTTTGTTTGTTGTATTTTTTTCTAGAAAAAATTCTTGTATTTACGATGAATCATATCACAAATAGCAACAGGTAAAATAGCAGTTTGTATAGTATAAGTAGGATAGAAGAAAAGACAAATTTTATCAGAATTGTTCTCCCAACAAAGGATAGACACAAGACCTTCCAATTATTGAGTCTTCTATTCAACTTATCAATAACCTCTTTGTATGTATCCTTATTGATTCTAGAGTGTAAGAGAGGCACGCCAAATTATTTTTTGAGATCATTAGTCCTTAAGAATTGTAGAGCCTCGCTGATTTCTTTTCTAACTGTATTTTTCACATTATCTGAGAAAAAGATTCTAATTTTCTCATTACTGATTTTTTGGCCTAAGTTGTTACAAAAAACTTCTAAAACTCTACTGATAACCTCAACTTGTTCTAATGTTGCTTAATGGAGGTACGAGAGTCGGCCAATTAAAAAATTATAATATAAGAACAGCGTTGCGAATATAGTTCTTAACGAGCTGAAATCCGCTCATCAATTTAGAAAAGTTGTCACAAAATTAGAATAAAAATACTGGGAGTATGAGTCACAGGTCATCTCCCAACGAGTTGCCAAAAGGGTGCTAATTTATTAATCAGGAGTTTTTCGAAAAATTTTTGAGAGTTGAATGACAGAAAAATAAATAATTGTAATTTAGTGCAATGAAACTTAGAAGATATTTATATATTCAAAATAAAAAGCCTTGACTGGGGGAATGATTAATTGGAAGTTCTATCCTTGTTGGAATTTTCTCAAGTGTAGTATAAAGAGGTTGTTGTTTTCATTTAGTTAACCCTTACTAAATAAAGGAAAGTCAAGTGATTGAGCTAGCTCTTATTCGCAAATCCTAGTCCTCTCCATTGGGAAGGTCTAGCATTAGTAAATAGAGAATTAGCCAACAACTTCCAATTTAACTAATCACTTGAGCATTCCAACTCAAGTGTCTCCTTTTAATCAACCCCCATGTCAAGTTGGGAATCTACTCCATCAACATGGAAATCACTTGCATAGAATTAAAAAGGGAATAAAAGGAAGACATGATAGACAATAACTACAAATTAATTAAAAATAAGAGTAATTCTTTGTATTAATAAATTCTAAAAACAATCCAATTGTAACTCTAAACAAGAATTAAGAATATGGAATAATAAGGGAATAAGAAAACAAACTAGAATAGTAACTTTAACGGAGGTGATGACTCTCTCAATATCCAAAAGCAAAGCATAAACTAGAAATCTATGAATGTAAAGAAAAACCTAGAGGAAGAGTAGTTTTTCTCTCTAGATTCAAATCTAAAACTAAAAACTATGCTAATGAGAATGTGTGTTGAGTCTCTGCACGTTTTCTGGCTCTAGTCTGTGTTTCTGGGCCGGAAACTGGGTCAAAATTCGACCCGAAATTGCTCCCAGCGTTTTCTGTTATTTCTGCAGATCGCGCATGTCACGCGTACGCGTCAGTCATGCGTACGCATCGCTGGTCGTATTGGCGTGTCACGCGTACGCGTCATCCATGCGCACGCGTCTTTGTGCAAACTCCAATCCACGCGTACGCGTCAGGCACACGCACGCGTCGCTGCAAAATTCTCCATATTGCGTGCTCACGTGAGCCATGCGTGCGCGTCGATGCTCGCCGGTTATCTCCTTAGTTTCTTGTGTTCCTTCCATTTTTGTAAGTTTCCTCTCCATTCTCTAAGCTATTCCTACCTTATAAAGTCTGAAACACTTAACACACATATCACGGTATCGAATGGTATAAAGGAGAATTAAAATACACAAATTAAAGATTACTAGGAAGCAAGTTTTCAACTGTAGAACAAAACTAGGAAGAAGTTGTAAAATCATGCAAATCTTATGAATAAGTGGGCAAAGACTTGATGAAACCACTCAATTGAACACAAGATAAACCATAAAATAGTGGTTTATCAACCTCCCCACACTTAAACATTAGCATGTCCTCATGCTTAGCTCAAGGAGATCAAAAGACTAAATAAGGGAAAGTAAGACTCATGAGATGCAACCTATGAATGCAACTATATGCTTAGATGATTCTGCCTACTTGGTTAAAAGTAAATAAGTTCTCCAAGACAAACATAAATCAAATTCCACTAATTCAAATCATACAGTAAAGACCAGTAAACTTGTAAGAAGACAGCTCATGAAAGCAGAAAACATAGAATTAAGCATTGAACCCTCACTGATGGTGTATATGTACTCTAATCACTCAAGTGTATAGGGTAATCCACTCTATTCTTCTCTAGTCATGCTTTCTAAACTTTGTTCTTCACCTAACCAATCAACAAGTATTTAATGTACCAATGCAAATATCATGAGGTCTTTTCAAGGCTGTAATGGGGCTAAGGTAAAGGTGAGGGTATATATATGGCTAAGTGAGCTATAAATTGAATCATTGACTAACCTAAGCTCTCACCTATACACACACTCTATATACTTTTAAATTCATGCCTAGCTACCCAAAGTTCCCACTTTTTCATCTCATACTCATGCATCAACTTTTCTTTTAATTTGTATCACATATGCATTGATCTTTTATTAACTTAACATTGGGATAATTTTGTCCCCTTATTCATTTATTTGTTTATTTAATTGATTTTTTTTTCAAGATCAAAATAAACATAATATATCAATGCACATGAATTTTTTTATTTTTCTGGTCTCACATGAGTAGGTACCCAAATTCCCAATATTTAAATGAAACAGAAACATAAGACATTCCCTATTAACCTATGTTCTCACAGTTTTCCCACACTTAATTGACACACAATCTTTATCTTAAGCTAACCAAAGATTCAATTTGGGGTAATTACTTGTTTTTTCGCTTAAGGCTAGTGATTTGGTAAAATATAGAACAAATGGGGATTAAAAGGCTCAAAGTGGCTAACAAAGGTAATTGAGAGGGTAGGCTATTTGGGATAAGTGAGCTAATAATCAAATAATGGTCTCAATCATATGCATGCATATAAATACACTAAACATTGGACATATAGGATGGAACAAAGCAAAGACTGCAATCATAGGGGAGCAAACACACAAGAATAAAATATTATGGTTAAATAATGTAACCATGTAATTAAGCTCAAATCTCACAGGTTGTGTGTTCTTAACTTAAAAACCATGTTTCAATTTACAATCTTCAAACAAGTTTTAACACAAAAATTTTTATTTAAATTAGTGAAATTTTTCAAAAATAGGGTCTTAAAAAAAACTTATTATTTTTCAACCAAATAGAACATTCATGCAAACACTTATTACTATGCAATCTATCCTATCCTAACAAAAGAAAAATAACTTATTGGTGTTAAGAAAGAGTAAATACCTCCGGAAGTCAGGTACTGACTGGCCTCCCCACACTTAAAGCTTGGCACCGTCCTCGGTGCCATCAGTCAGGAACAAAAGGGGGCTGGTAGCAGCATCTCCACAGTCGGGATTGTCATGGCTCCCTGTGCTAGTAGATGAAGTGGAGTCCGGAGTGTCTGGGTCTTCTTCAGGTGGGTGGTTGCCAACAATAAACTCCTTGAGGTATGTAAATCTGCGCTTGTTACGGCGCTCTCTTTGCTTTGCTTGCTGATCAAGCCGGTCCAACCTCTCAAGTATCTGATGGAGCAGTTGATTTGTTGAATGTGCTTGCGATGTGGAAGGAGAAGGAATATCTTCGGCCGGTTCTGCAGTCCTGCTGGTAGTGGTTGCTGTTGGTCTGATGTACTTCCCGTTAGGGATGTACTGATCATCCCGTGCAATCATGGCCTTGGTGTCCCAGCTCTGTAGGAGACTCCGGCTGCTAAGACTAGGTTTGAAACCAAGGCTGGAAAGGGTAAGTTGCCCGTGATTTGTATGTGTCCCATGGCATGCTGAAGGTATCTTAGTAAATTGAGAGGCTGGTTTGTAAAGATACACCAGAGGAGAACAGCCATATCTGTAGTGAAGGAGGACTCGTGAGTGCTCGGAAAGACGTAGTGGGACATAATCTGTGCCCATACTCGAGCCTCCAAGGTGAGTGCTGAAGCCAATATGCCCTTAGGTCAGGATCGATGGTATCCATAGATCCAATTTCTGCTAGGTTGTGCTATAACTCTGAGGACGGTGTCCCAGTCAAATTGGTATGTCTGGCGCTTGAATGAGGCTTCTTGGAATGCGTCCAATCCTTCTGGAGCAGGGGAAAGATCTAAAGCTCGCTGAATGACCTCTTTAGTTATGGGGACTTGCTTCTGACGGACATAGACAGACTGTAGGGTTGGCATGTAAAAATTGGAGTAGAATTCAACTACCCATGAGAGATTAACCTGCCGTGGTTGTCTCCGTAAGAATCCCCATTGTCTACATTCAATTCGGAGTTCTACAAAATCAACAATGTGGGTCGGGAGGATGAGGAGATGCTCACTGTTATAGTTTCGCTCAGCCAGAATTGGAAACATCTGCTCACAGTAGCGGTTAGTGAACCGCGCGATGTCCTTTGCTGGAAAGGCTTTCTCTATGTCATTGACCTTGATGATCCTCTTGACCCTCTTTGTTGTCGGTTTGACTGCTGTTGAGGATGGTTCCGCAGCTAGTGCTCTTTTTGTTCCTTTTCTTGCCGGTTGTTTGGGAGTAGCTTTCTCTTTACCCTTCTTGGTGGCCATCCTGAAAAGGGAAAAGGTAAGTAACATGTAAAGCTAAGGGTTAGAGCAAGGAAGAGGATGGTACAAGTGATAATCAATGCCAAGGTAAAGAAGGATGTTGTTAACACATGGTCGCGACTACATGTGATCAGTTCATTACTGGAAATATAGCAAGCGCATATTATGGAAATTAGATGCAAGATGTTTATTGGCATGCTGGCAAAGGCATGAGTAGCATAGGTCAAGCATCAATAGTATAAATGTATTATCACTCGTAACAAACTAACAGTCACGTTTGTATTGACAATTAAATTCAATTAATAAAATATTTAAGGGGTTTTGTAAAAAACAGGCATTAGAGTAGAAGGATAGAATATTTAAAAATGCACAATGCCATATGGGCTTTTTCACAAATACTTAGTATGCATGGTAAATATGTTATTGAAAGTATTAAATTTGAACATGCAAACAACCCAAAAATTTAATATTAATTGTCAATTAACCCTCAATATATCCACAAGCAAAATACAGAACAAAATAATCACCCAATTTAATTTCTAACACCAACTAAAAGGATGTAAAAAAAAAAAGAAAGAAAAAGAAAACATAGATAATGAAATTAAAAAGAAAAAGAAAAAGGGAATATAAATTAAAGTAATAAAGAAAAAGTGAAAGGGGAAGAAAAAAGAACCTTGATGAAGAAGAGGAGGAAGGAGAGAGAAAGTAGTAGAAAGTAAGAAAGAATAAAGAAGAAGGAAGGGAGAAGAAAGAAGAAAGAATGATAATAGAAAGATAATTAGGATTGGGGGTGGGAGATTTGAAATCAGGCGCTGAGGTAGATTAGCTGTGCGTCGCTTGTGACGCGAACGCGTGTATCATGCGTTCGCGTGGGTTGCGCTATTTTCAAGTGACACGTACGCGTGGGGAACGCGTACGTGTGACCTGAATTGTTCTATTGGCGCGAGAGTAGCATCGCGCATGCACAACTCTCTGTTTCAATACGCACATTGCCAAAATTTAGGGCGACGCGTGCGCTTCAGGGACGTGCACGCGTGAATGGCCTAAATTGGAAAAATGACACGTACGCGTGAATGGCCTGAATTGAAAAAATGACGCGTACGCGTCAGGGACGCATACGCGTGATGGGGTTTGTGCTTCCAGCACAATTCCAACCCCACACCATCATAACTCTCTGGCCATACATCCATTTACGCCGATTTGTAGGGTCACGCATGCGCGTGGGTGACGCGCACGTGTGGAGGGCTGATTTTGCAAGCGACGCGTACGCGTCAGAGACGCGTACGCGTGGGTGTGTTTGTGCCTAAGGCACGCCTCCAGCCATGCTTCCGCGTAACTCTCTGTTTCATTCTTCTTTGTTTTGCATGCACTATGACGCGTACACGTCATCGACGCTTGCGCGTCGTGTGCTTTTTTTTATATGCAGAATGCAAATGCAAACGCAGACTATATGTAGAGATTATGGGAAGAGTCACTAAGAAAAATAAAGTAGAATAAAATAAAATAAAACTAAGACTGAAACAGAGCGATCATACCATGGTGGGTTGTCTCCCACCTAGCACTTTGCTTTTACGTCCTTAAGTTGGACGGTCTTCAGGCTCATTCTGCTTCTGTTGGTGGGTCCTCCAAGAGGAAGACCTCTAGCTCTTTGTGTTCCTTCATCTTCTCACCATGATAAAGCTTTAGGCGATGTCCATTGACCTTGATGAATTTGGAGCTAGAAGGATGACGCAGGTGAAAGACTCCGTATGACTCTGCCTTTTCTACTCTGTAGGGACCTTCCCATCTTGATCTCAGCTTGCCTGGCATGAGCCTCAGTCTGGAGTTATAAAGAAGAACCAACTCCCCTGGTCTAAACTCTCTCCTTTTTATGTGCTTGTCATGCACAGCCTTTATCTTCTCTTTGTATCGCCTAGAGTTGTCATATGCTTCTAGGCAAAGGTTCTCTAATTCTGCTAGTTACAGCTTCCTTTCAGCGCCAGCTTCCTCAAATCCCATGTTGCACTCCCTCACAGCCCAGAAAGCCTTGTGTTCCACCTCTACTGGAAGGTGGCAAGCCTTTCCGTATACTAAGCGGAAGGAGCTCATCCCAATGGGTGTCTTGTACGCTGTCCGATACACCCAGAGCGCATCGACAAGTCTGGTGCTCCAGTCTTTCCTATGAGGCTTTACTATCTTCTTCAAAATGCACTTTATTTCTCTATTAGATACCTCTGCTTGCCCATTGGTCTGGGGATGATAAGCTGTTGCTACTTTGTGAACTATCCCATGCTTTTTCAGTAGTCCTGCTAGTCTCCTGTTACAGAAGTGAGTACCTTGATCACTCACGATTGCTCGTGGTGATCCGAAGTGACAAAAAATATGGTTTCTAACAAAGGAAACAACAGTGTTAGTATCATCAGTGCGGGTAGGAATTGCTTCCACCCATTTAGAGACATAATCTACAGCTAACAGTATATAAAGGTAACCACCAGAGTTTGGAAATAGACCCATGAAGTCAATACCACAAACATAAAAAATTTCACAAAATAGCATAATCTGTTGGGGCATCTCATCCCTCTTGGATATATTACCAAACCTTTGGCATGGGGAACAAGATGTACAAAAAGCAGCAACATCTTTAAAAAGAGTAGGCCACCAGAATCCACAGTCTAAAATTTTTCTAGCTGTTCTTTGAGGGCCAAAATGTCCTCCACTCTCAGAAGAGTGGCAGGCCTCTAAAATGGACTGAAATTCTGATTGGGGCACACACCTTCTAATTACCTGGTCAGCACCACACCTCCATAAATATGGATCATCCCATATATAATATTTGGACTCGCTTTTCAGCTTGTCTCTTTGATGCTTAGTAAAACTAGGAGGGAAAGTATGGCTAACTAGATAATTAGCTACAGGTGCATACCAAGGAACTACTTCAGATACTGCATGCAAGCTATCAAATGGAAAAGCATCATTGATAAGAGTGGAGTCATCCTCAATGTGCTCAAGGCCACTCAAGTGGTCTGCCACTAAATTCTGGTTACCACTCCTATCCTTAATTTCTAAATCAAATTCTTGCAACAACAGTATCCAATGTATTAGCCTTGGTTTAGACTCTTTTTTAGCTAATAAATACTTTAGAGCTGCATGGTCTGAGTACACTACCACCTTAGTACCAAGTAAATAGGCTCAGAATTTATCCAAAGCAAAAACAATAGCCAAAAGCTCTTTTTCAGTGGTGGTGTAATTAGACTGAGCAGCGTCTAAGGTCTTAGAAGCATAAGCAATTACAAAAGGGTCCTTACCTTCGCGCTGAGCCAGCACCGCTCCTACTGCATGGTTGGAGGCATCACACATAATCTCAAAAGGCTGGCTCCATTCTGGTCCTCTCACAATCGGAGCTTGAGTCATGGCGATTTTCAGCTTATCAAATGCTTGCATGCAATCCTCACTGGACTCGAACTCAATATCTTTCTGCAGCAGTCTGGATAAAGGCAATGCTACCTTACTGAAGTCCTTAATGAATCTCCTGTAGAAACCTGCATGGCCAAGGAACGAACGGACTTCCCTCACGGAAGAGGGGTAAGGTAAACTAGAAATGACATCTACCTTTGTTGGATCTACAGAAATACCAGTATTAGACACAACATGTCCTAGTACAATACCTTGTTTTACCAAAAAGTGACATTTTTCAAAATTCAATACAATGTTTGAACTAACACACCTGTCTAATACTCTAGCCAAACTATCCAAGCAAAGGCTAAATAAATCACCATAAATGCTAAAATCATCCATGAAAATTTCCATACAGTTCTCAATAAGATCGGAGAAGATGCTCATCATGCATCTTTGGAAAGTAGCCGGTGCATTACATAAGCCGAAAGGCATCCTTTTGCATGCATACATTCCAAAGGGACATGTAAAAGTAGTCTTTTCCTGATCTTCAGGAGCTATATGAATTTGAAAGTAGCCTATATAACCATCTAAAATGCAGTAATGGGATTTACCTGACAGGCGATCAAGCACCTGATCAATAAATGGCAAGGGGTAATGATCCTTGCGAGTGGCTTGGTTGAGACGCCTGTAATCAATGCAAACTCTCCATGAATTTTGTACTCTAGTTGTTAGGAGCTCTCCATGCTCATTCTTTACTGTTGTTACTCCAGACTTTTTGGGCACCACTTGTACTGGACTGACCCATTCGCTGTCTGAGATGTGGTAAATGATATCTGCTTCAAGTAGCCTGATCAGTTCTTTCTTGACAACTTCTAAGATGGTGGGATTCAATCTTCTTTGGGGTTGGCGGATAGGCCTTGCTCCCTCTTCTAAGAATATTCTGTGCTCACAAACTTGAAGGCTGATGCCTACTATATCCGCCAAACTCCACCCAATTGCTTTCTTGTATTTTCTCAGCACACTGAGCAACTGCTCCTCCTGTTGGGAAGTGAGTTCCCTTGCAATGATAACTGGGAACTTCTGATTATCCTCAAGGTAAGCATACTTGAGGTGGGAAGAAAGGGGTTTTAATTCCAATTTTTGCTCATGGCCATGCTCTGGATTATCTGGAACTAGTGATAATGGCAAAGTATTCTCATTGTGTTCAGAGGGTGTCCCCACACTTGGACCTTGCTCCATGTACTTCTCTTCTACTTCTTCTTGGTGAACTGCAACTACAGTTTCATCAATAATGTCGCACTGGAAGATGGAATGATCTTCCGGAGGGTGCTTCATAGCTTCATTCAAATTGAAACTCACTGCTCTGCCATCTATCTCAAAGGAGTAAGTTCCTGAGAAGGCATCTAGCTTGAACTTTGAAGTCTTCAGGAATGGTCTTCCTAGCAGGATTGATGATGGTCTTCCTGAGTCATTAGGGGGCATTTCCAAGATATAGAAGTCAATGAGAAATGTGAGCCCCTTAATGCTTATCAGCATGTCTTCAGCAATTCCAACCACTGTAATAATGCTTTTATCTGCTAACACAAAACGAGCTGCCGACCTTTTTAAGGGAGGGAGCCTCAAAGCATCATATATAGACAATGGCATTATACTAACACACGCTCCTAAATCACACATGCAGTCAGAAAATATTACACCCCAATGGTACAATTAACCATGCATGGACCTGGATCACTACATTTTTCAGGTATACTTTCCATTAAAGCAGATATAGAACTACCTAAAGAAATAGTTTCTAATTCATTAATTTTATCTTTATGTATGCATAAATCTTTCAGAAACTTTGCATATTTAGGTACTTGTTGAATGACATCAAAAAGGGGAACATTTACCTCAACCTTTTTGAAGATTTCTACCATTTTGGGATCAAGTTCCATGTGCTTCCTGGACTTCCTTGCAAGGTGTGGAAATGGGATAGGAATGGCGCCACTTGCAGCTTCTGCATCCTCTGGTGCTCCATTCTTTGGCTGAGCTACTTCTTCTTCAACCTTGTCTTGTACTTCCTCTTCCTCTTCAGCATCTTCCACTTCAACCAAGTCTTCAACTGGGGCATGTTCTTGTGAGCTTGGCTCCTCTTGGTTCCTCTCTGACAGTGTAGTTCCGGACCTCAAAGTGATGGCATTAATGCCACCTTTGGGGTTAGGTAAGGGTTGAGAAGGAATTTCACTAGAGCTTGAAGGCTGTTTGGTGGGAGTAGGTAATAAATCTATCCGGGAGACGAGAGCTTGTAAAGTGGCATTCAGACCATTTAAAGTAGAGTTCAGTGTAGTCTGCGTGTCTTATTATCCTTGTGCAAGAGAACGAAGCATCTCGTCATTCGATGAGGAAGGAGGATAAGTGATCTGAGGGACCTGTTGTTGGTTGTGCTGGGGTCCTTGGGACTGCCTTAGGTGAGGTGCTCTGTAAGGTTGGTTCTAATTCTGCTGTCTGTTGTTGTTATTCCACCTCTGATTTCCATTGTTGTCTCTGCCTTCTCTGTTATAGTTGTCCCTTCAGTCATTGTTGGAATTATCTCTCCAGCCCTGGTTGGAGTTGTCCTGCCACCCTTGGTTATAGTTCCTACCTTGGTTGTAGTTATCGCCTGTTGATTGTACCCTTGATTCAGGCAGTCATAGAAGTTATGAGTAGCTGCCACGGTGTTGTCTTCTTGTTGGAGCTGCGGGCACTCATCAGTGTAGTGACTATAATCAGCACAAATTTCGCATACTCTTTGGGGGACCAACTGTTGGCTTTGTTGTGGTGAGAGAGGCTGAGTTTGTTGTTGATTCAATTGCATCTGCTTCAGTAGGTTGGTCATTTCATATATAGCTTGTGTGACGGCAGTAGTCTCACTGCTAGAGGAATCCTCTGCAATAGCCTTTGAGTGGCTGTTCCTGTGCCTGTGATTTCGAGTGGACTCAGCTAGGTCACTGATCAGTTGCCATGCTTCATCTGCGGTCTTGTACTTTTTCAGAGAACCATTACTAGCACCATCCAATGTAGTCTTATCCCGAGGCTTCATGCCTTGAGTGAAGTAGCTGATCAACACCAGCTTGTCAATCATGTGATGGGGGCATGCGTCCAGAAGGTTCTTAAAGCGCTCCCAGTACTCATAGAGAGTCTCTGATTCACCTTGAATAATGCAGGAGATCTCTTTTCTCAATCTATTTGTAACTTCAGCTGGAAAGTATTTTTCCAAGAATTCTCTCTTGAGCGTATCCCAGTTGGTAACAGTTGCTTCAGGTTGGGAGTAGTACCACTCCCTTGCCTTTCTATCAAGAGAAAATGGGAAGGCGGTTAGCAGAATAGAAGTTTCATTTGCACCATGACGCCTAACAGTAGAACAGGCTGTCTGGAAATCCCTGAGGTGCTTGATGGGCTCCTGAGCAGGTAAGCCATGAAACTTGGGCATCAAGTTGATTAGTGCAGTCTTCAGTTCAAAATCTACAGCCAGATTTGGATGACGCACTTGATACGGTTGCAGTGTAAAATCTGGAGCTCCAGCTTCCTGGAGAATAATCCTCCTAGGTGCTGCCATATTATCTGCACATGAATCAACTGAATCAGTAGTAAAGGAGCTTGTTTCCTCTTCAGATAGCGGTTCAGATTTGCCCTCAGATGGGACTGGTGAATCGATAACAATCACTTCACCACCCTTAGATGCTAACCGATGCCGAGCTCACCTAATACGTGAAATAGTTCTTTCAATTTCAGGATCAAATGCGGCTAAACTCAGATCAGGCAGTGAACGCGTCATTCAATGAGAGAAACATATAGCTCATGGTAATAAATTAAAATAAAATACGCAAATAAATAAAATAAAAATAATTACACCAACTAATAATTTAGCACACAATTGCATCACCACGAGAACGGCGCCAAAAATTGATGGAGGTACGGGAGTCAGCCAATTAAGAAATTATAATATCAGAACAGCATTGCGAGTATAGTTCTTAACCAGCTGAAATTCGCTCATCAATTTAGAAAGGTTGTCACAAAATTAGAATAAAAATACTGGGAGTATGAGTCCCAGGTCGTCTCCCAACAAGTTGCCAAAAGGGTGCTAATTTATTAATCAGAAATTTTTCGAGAAATTTTTTAGAGTTGAATGACAGAAAAATAAATAATTGTAATTTAGTGCAAGGAAAATTAGAAGAGATTTATATATTCAAAATAAAAAGCCTTGACTGGGGGAATGATTAATTGGAAGTTCTATTCTTGTTGGAATTCTCTCAAGTGTAGTATAAAGAGGTTGTTGTTTTCACTTAGTTAACCCTTACTAAATAAAGGAAAGTCAAGTGATTGAGCTAGCTCTTATTCGCAAATCCTTGTCCTGTCCCTTGGGAAGGTCTAGCGTTAGTAAATAGAGAATTAGCCAACAACTTCCAATTTAACTAATCACTTGAGCATTCCAACTCAAGTGTCTCCTCTTAATCAACCCCCATGTCAAGTTGGGAGTCTACTCCATCAACATGGAAATCACTTGCATAGAATTAAAAAGGGAATAAAAGAAAGATATGATAGACAATAACTACAAATTAATTAAAAATAAGAGTATCCTTTGCATTAATAAATTCTAAAAACAATCCAATTGTAACTCTAAACAAGAATTAAGAATATGGAATAATAAGGGAATAAGAAAACAAACTAGAATAGTAACTTCAACGGAGGTGATGACTCTCTCAATATCCAAAAGCAAAGCATAAACTAGAAATCTATGAATGTAAAGAAAAACCTAGAGGAAGAGTAGTTTTTCTCTCTAGATTCAGATCTAAAACTAAAAACTATGCTAATGAGAATGTGTGTTGAGTCTCTGCATGTTTCCTGGCTCTAGTTTGTGTTTCTGGGCAGGAAACTGGGTCAAAACTCGGCCCGAAATCGCCCCCAGCATTTTCTGTTATTTCTGCAGATCGCGCATGTCACACGTACGCGTCATCCACGTGCACGCGTCTTTGTGCAAACTCCAATCCACGCGTACGCGTCAGGCACGTGCACGCGCCGCTGCAAAATTCTCCATATCGCGCGCTCGCGTGAGCCATGCGTGCGCGTCGATGCTCGCTAGTTATCTTCTTAGTTTCTTGTGTTCCTTCCATTTTTGCAAGCTTCCTCTCCATTCTCTAAGCCATTCCTGCCCTATAAAGCCTGAAACACTTAACACACAGATCATGGTATCGAATGGTATAAAGGAGAATTAAAATACACAAATTAAAGATTACTAGGAAGCAAGTTTTCAACCGTAGAATAAAACTAGGAAGGAGTTGTAAAATCATGCAAATCATATGAATAAGTGGACAAAGACTTGATGAAACCACTCAATTGAACACAAGATAAACCATAAAATAGTGATTTATCATTGCTTCAGCAAAAAAGAATAAAATCATCTGCAAAGCAAAGATGAAAAAGGCTCGGTCCATCCTTACTAATGTGAATAGGTCTCCATTATCCATAATCAACTGCAGCACTGATGAGTTGAGATAAACACTCCATGCGTAAGACAAAAATATAGAGAGATAAATGATCACCTTGACGGATTCCTCTAAATGGGATAAATTCTTCTAGGGTATTCCCATTCCACAAGTCCCTCATCAAAGCAGTTAAAATGCAAGTACAGATCAAATCTATCATGTGAGAAGGGACACCAATATCCATGAGAGTATTCTTAATAAAGCCCTACTTTAATCTATCATAGGCCTTTTTCAAATCTATCTTAATAGCCATCCATTATTTTTTAATCCTTTTTTGCTCTCATAGAGTGGATCACTTATTGAGTAATAATGATATTGTCTTAGCTATGCCTCTCCATTAAATTCTTTACCCTTCTACCCGCATTCTTGTAATGACTTTATAAGAAGCATTATAAAGACTAATAGGCCTCATTTGCTTCAAATTTGTTACCAAATTTCACATATCAGGACCCAGAATTTCTCAATTAGTCTAGTAAGAAATAGTTTGGATGTCATCTCTCCCTGGTGCCTTGAAGCCTCCCATACTAAAAATAGAGTTCCTGATTTTAACATGAGACACATTAATACTTAAAGAATCAATACCAGATTGACTAAATATAGGAAAAGCATGATTAAGGTATAAGGGATATCCGAAAGATTATCTGTATAAAACTTGAAATAAAAATTTGTAGCTATCATCTCAAGACCTTATTGATCTGAGATCTAGTTGTCATTGTCGTCTTAGAGAGCCTCAATCTTATTCCTTTTCCTTCTTGTCATAGTAGTGCCATAGAAGTATTTAGTATTACGATTACCAAATTCAAGCCATTTGCATATAGACTTTTGGAACCAGAGCACCTCCTCCTATGAAAGAATTTTTTCATATTCCTTTCACAAATCAACCTGTAATTTCTCAAGAAAGCGGTTGCTATTTATATTAAGATTTGCATCTATCTCGTGAAGCCTTCTAAGAATTTTGCTTTACGTTTGCTAAATATTGCTAAAAATATTGTGATTCTACTATTTTAACACTTTTTAAAAGTCTGCAATGCAATTAATTCAAGAGTCCTCCGTATTCTAGCTCCTATTAAGAAGATTTTTAAAATATGGATGAGATATCCAAGCAGCAACAAACCTGAAAGGCATTTATCCTCTATTTGGAGAAGAGGCAAAAGTGAGAGAAAGATAAAGAGGAGAATGATTAGATTTCACCATGGGTAGATGCTTAATTCTTACTTTAGAAAAGGCTACTATTTGGGTTTCTAATTCGCGATACTAGCTTAGAAACATTCGCAGAGGTTCCTTTCAAGGAGATTGGGTTTTTCTCAACAATTTTCTCTATTTATTTCTGTTTGAGCTTGAAACTTTTGGCAGATAAAATAGGCCCAATTTTGGGCATCGCTATTTTTTTATTTTCTTGGGGTTCTTTCCATCTTTTGTTCTCTTTTAAATGGAAACATGTCCCAGATTTGCTTGAGCTTGCTTTGCCTTCAATCCAATTTGCATGACCACTTCTTCATGCGGATTATTTTACTTAGCTTTAGGCCTATTATACATGGCTACTCTCTTTTGTGAACCTTTAGGTTTGTCATTGTTGCACGTAGTATCAAGACTTTCCTCATATAACACATTAAATCTTGAACCTCTACCCAAAATCTTGTCTGGTTGTTCATTTATTTCTTCATTCAATTTGGGAGAATCAGCTGTCATAACTATGCTCTTTCTATCTGGAACATATCTTTCCTGCTTCCTCCTATTATAATGTTTGACCATCATTCAAGGCCCAAATTCTAGGGAGTCTTAGTTATAGCGAAACACATTCTTTAATTGTGTGTATCAATATTTTTTATATTTTTCTCATTGAGAATGGGATTCTGGCTGGGGTTGTCACCGTCAAACTCTTCTATTGTTTTCGATATTGTTGGATTATCCACTAGATTTTTGTTGATAGTTCTACTCTATGATCATACTTGCCATAGTTAAAACATATGAGATGAAGGTATTCATACTCAATATTGAAAGTGCTTCCAAATACTAAAATTCTGGAAATCAACTTTTTAGATAAGTCAATCTCCATACATATCCTTGCAAATCCGCCTCTTGAGTAGATAGAGGTGGCACAATCAATTTTTAATATGCTACCAATCGCTGATGCCACCTGTTATAATAAATGATAGTTGGATAATTCTATAGGCAAGTTTGGAATACAAATCCATACAGTAATCTTCTTGACTTCCTTCTCAAATTCAAGAAAAAAGGATCTCCATCTCTACACTATAAGATAATGCCCCGCTATCATCCATGGTCTGTTAAGTAGTGCATGGTTGTAATCCTCCTCATATGAAAAATGAACAAAAAAATAGTCACGATCTATGTCAATAACATTGATCTTATCTTTTTTGACCTAATTTCGGTTGAGGCATTGCTCCATGAATCCCAAACTTACTCTTTTGCTAAGAACTTTAACTATCAGAGCTGCTTTCCATAACTTGCACTATTAATCAAACTCCTCCTTTGATATAGGAATAGCATGACATGGTTCAAATGGTTTGTCTTCCTTATCAGTCCCTTCATCTTTCTGATATCAGTCTCTCTATTTTTCTGATACCAGCAATCTTCGAAATTGGAAGCACCTTCATCAATATCTTTTCCATCCATTTTAAAACTATTTGTTTCAATCTCTGGTGAACAAGAAAAGAGTCATTGTACGATGTTTTCTGTATTAGACGCTAGTAGAGATTTAGTATCACCTCTCTTTATGATCTTTATATCCTCACCATGTTAGTTTAAATCAATATATTTGTAAATTTTAATTTTTTTGTATTTTGTTAAACCAAATTTATCTCTTGAGTGAAAATTTTAGCAGATTTTTTGGAGAATTTTTTTCGCAAATAACTCTATTAATTTAAGAGTGATTAACTCTCACAGGTCTTACTTTATCAACATCTTTATTTTAAAAGATTTTGATCCTAATTTTTTTAATTTGAATTGTAATTACACCACCTATTAAAAAAATATTATAAAAAAAGAAAAAAAATCCACCAATTCACCAAAAGAGTAAAATCACTAAAATGATATACTAAATATACTTCATATCCAACCCGTTCGGGTAGGGTAGGCTATCCGACCCGCTGCGGGTAGGGTAGAGTACGGTCCGGGTAGGGTAGGATATGGGTTTAGGGTGTACCCTACCCTATCTTACTCGCATCTCATATATAACACATATTTTTTATAAAAATTTAGGTATATAATGAAGAAAGTGAGAATTGAACCCACAACCTCCCTTATAATGACTTACAATAAGTGAACAACCACTAAACTAGTTAATTAATTTAATAATTTAAAGCATTAGTTTTTTATTTTTTATATTATTAATATGTATAAAATTCAAAATGATTGAATTTTATATTTACTTTAAAAAAATTTGATATTTTTACGGATAAAATAAAATATGGCAGGGTTTAAAATTTTATGGTACGAGTAAGATTATGATTAAAAGATTCTCAACCCGCAAGTAGAATAGGATAGAGTTTTAATAAAATTTTGAACCCTATTCATAATACAAGAAAAATCTTGCAAACAAAAATAAAAGATCAGAATATTAAAAATGTGAATATCCGACGCTAACAATATTTATCTCCTAGTTGTGCTCACTAATGTCAGAAGTAGTATTTTTGAGCCTTCACTTGCACAACAAGTGTCTCCTACTGCTCCCTATAACTCAACTCCCCACTTTTCAATTCCTCTCTCTCTCCCCACTTGCTTAAGAGGTGGTGAAAAACTGAAAACGAAAACCCAAGACACCAACAACCAACAACTCAACCCCAAAAAGAAGAAGAAGAAGAAGAAACATGTCTTCCCCAAGCAAGCGGCGAGAGATGGACTTAATGAAACTGTTAATCCTCAATTATTCTCTCTCTTTCTTCTTAATTTCATTGAAGTTTCAATCTTTTTCTAATTGGGTCTCACAAAGTCTCATCCTTTTCTTTTAATAGGATGATGAGTGATTACAAGGTGGAGATGATTAATGATGGAATGCAGGAGTTTTATGTTTATTTCGATGGACCCAATGAAAGTAAAATTCCATTCCTTTTTTCTTTCTTGTGTTTCTGAATAATGTTTTGGTGTTTCAGATAAAACATTCAGCTGATAAATATATGCTTTTGCTTTTTTTTTTTTTTTAAGAAATTCTTTTTAGGAGTTTTTCTCTGCTTAAAGCAATTTGACCATATATAGAACACAGCTCTTGGCGGCTGTGAATTTAGATTTATGGTAGCAACAGGGATGATACTTCTTCTTTCTTTCAATTGATTGTTCTGTGCATCTGTGAAGTCCACAAATAGATTTTGGGAAGCAACAAGTTTGTATTTTTGAAGGGGAAAAAAATAAAATAAAATAAAAACATAGCTTCACAAATAACAGTTGATATTGTTCTTATTGATTTCCCTTTTGCATAATTATTAAGTTCTTAGTCAGAAGATTATTGGTATGAGCTAGAGTCAGTGTTTTCTTATTTTTTACTCCTTTTTTTTTTAGCTATACTGATTACTGAATTTATCTATATATCTGCTGGTTTCCCTTTTGGTTATTGTTATATCCTGGTTGGTATTAAATGTGTAACCTTTGAGGAAGGATTTTATTTTATTTTTTCATTTTCAATCTTCTTTTCATCCATGTATGATGGCTTCTAGCAGGTCCTTATCATGGTGGTGTATGGAAAGTAAGAGTTGAGCTACCTGATGCTTATCCTTATAAATCTCCTTCTATAGGATTTGTCAATAAGATCTATCACCCAAATGTTGATGAGATGTAAGCATGTAGTAATGAATAATGATGTCATGGAAACTCTTTCTGTTGAGTAGTTTTCCTGACTATTAGTTTCAAGAAAGATTGCTTCTGATTTCGTTGGCTCGGATTATGACAATTTCAGGTCAGGGTCAGTTTGTCTGGATGTTATCAACCAAACCTGGAGCCCCATGTTTGGTAATGATTTCATTGAAATTTTGTGAGAAAATGTTGTGGTTTTGTACAGAATTGTATATTTTTAGGATTTTAGTTCCTTGTATAATGCACATGTCAATTTACATTCTTTTTTTTTTCCAGATCTTGTCAATGTGTTTGAAGTGTTCCTACCACAGCTTCTTCTGTATCCCAATCCATCAGACCCTTTAAATGGAGAAGCTGCCGCTTTACTGATGCGAGATCGAGCTAGTTATGAACAAAGGGTTAAGGGTATTGATACTTTTGACTTCTTATTTCCTTGAAATATGCATGTCTGGGATTAGTTTATTTGCACTTGTCCCTTAGCCTTATGCGCAACTGTTTGAATGCGTGGACGAATGCATAGTACATGTGCATGCACTCAAATAGTTATTTGAACTGCCTTTTGGCTTTCTCTTAGCTTTATTTGCTTATCTTAGAACAATAGCAACAACAAAGCCTTATCCACTAGGTGCGGTCGACTGCATGGATCAAACGACACCATTTTGCCATATCATATATCATGTTCACTATGAGGTTGTTTGCATATAGATTTTCTTTTTACCACCTCGTGTATGGCCTTTTTAGGTCTTTCTCTACCTTCCGCCACTTGTCTATCTTCTATCTGATCCACCCTCCTAACCGGGTACTTTGTCAATCTTCTCCCCACATATCCAAATTCTAAGATGAGATTGTTCCATATTTTCAACAATAGGTGTTATTCTAATTTTTTTCTCTTATATCATTGTTACTTATTCTATCTGAACATGTTTGGTCGATTATCCATCTCCTCATTTCTACCACCCTAAGTTTATGCCTATTCTCAACTTTTGTCGCCCCACACTTGGTTCTATATAACATAATTGGTCTAATGACAGTGCGATAAAATTTACCATTACGTTTTAAAGGTACTTTTGTCAGATATAAACCAATCGTACTTTGCTATTTTGACCAACTCGTTTGAATCCTATAGTTTACATCCTCCTCTATTTTTCTATTATTCTATATAATACGCCCAAGATACTTAAATCTCTTTATTTGTGATAGGGTGCTTTCTCCGATTTTCACTTCTTTGTTAGTGTTTTCCTTCTTCATGTCGAACTTACTTTCCATATTTTCAGTCTTATTATGGCTTATGTGCAAACCATTCCCCTCTAAAACTTCATTTGTGTATCTTTTTGAGACAAAAATTGGATAGATGGAGCAGGACATAACCTTTTAATGGAACTTCCTATATATAACGGCGACATATGCTTATTTTGTAACAATTCTGTTATTATAGGGGACAAAAAATGCTTAAAGCCTTAATAAAAGATAGTTATCAAAAGGATGGTGATGGTATGTTTGGAAGGTAGTTATCAAATTTCTCAATTGATTGAGCTAATTCTTTATATTTGTGTACTATAAGTTGATAATAATATCATGTCCAAATGTAGCTACATGTATGTATTTCTGCATTCTGAATCGATCTTCTTTGTGAGTTTACATTGCCAAGACTTGTTGTATTCCCCATAGTATATGTAATGTTGGGTTGTGGCCAGAATTCAACTAAATTGTAAATTTGAAAAGCAAATGAATCAGTGATTATCTCTTGAAGTGAGATTACCTGTCTTCTGTTGTCTATGTTTATCTATTACTTGAAGCCACTATCACTTGGATTTCCTTTTCTAGGCTTGAGTTCTTCATTGGACCAATTTAAGCATAATTTAATGGTCTTTAACTTTAGAATCAATAAAGTTCTTAATTTAACACTGTGTGTTCAGAGTACTGTGAGAAGTATGCTAAAGCTGAAGATGTAGGAGCTGCACCAGAAGAGAAATCAAGTGATGATGAGGAAATGAGTGAAGATGAATATGATTCAAGTGATGAACAGGTTGCTGGTAAAGCAGATCCTTAGCTACTTCATCTGATGCCCTGAATCCTGATTTTAACTTTATATATTTTATCTGTATATGATGTTCTAGTCCTGTTAGTTCAACCTCACTGCAATGTAATGAACTTGGAATTGTGGTCAAAGGGGGAAATCCCCCTTATTGTTGTTCAGTTTCATGTCAATGTAAATAATGTACCATTGATTTCCTGATGCAATCTTAGTTTCTTGTTGTGGCTCTTTCAAATTGATGCATTGTGCTTTTTAGCTTAGCATGGTACTACCATAATATGCACAAATACTCTTCCTGTAACTCATTTAATGCAATGTTCACAACTATTCATCTTTTGATCTTTGAAACTTGTAGAAAAGTCTTAAAACAAGTTGATTGACAATTGTTGTTTCTTGACCGGTGACTAGTGTCAATATAAGTGAACTAATTACTCATAACAGTCAATTGAACTCTTGCAATTCCAAGGGTTGCAACTCCCACAACATTGTCCTTAACATTTGTTAAGGGAAACCACATCTGAAATCATGATTTTATACCTTCACTGAACATTTGTGGATCAATGTTTAAATTCTAAATACTAAGATCAGTTATATTTTTGTTGAATATGGTGGAAGTGATAGGCTAACTAAACTTTATATATATATATATATATCAACTATACTAGATGTACACTAAAATTAGCTATCGGTGTGTAATATATTTTGAAATACAAAATATATATTAAAAATAAATTAAACTATACATGTATTTATATACAAATACATGATAATTGATTTTGGTGTGCAATTAGTATTTTCACATTATTCACAAATAACATAATTGAAATCTATATACTCCATTAGTTTCAAAATAAATGTCTCAGTTTTTTTATTCAATTGTATTTGGACATAAACCACGCCTATACATTGATTTTACAATGTACCAAAAATGGCGAAAGAGACATTTAATTGAAATAGATGGATTATTAGGACGCCGGAACGCTGGGGAAAACATGACCTTGGAGAGTTGAATCCATGAATGGACTAATATAGACCAACATGTTACTATACAAGAGTTTCAGTAGCAACTATTTAAAGAAAACAATTCCTGCAAGATGCAGATTTATCCATACAAAAAACCTTTGCTGACCATTGTAATAATTTAACTCATTGAGGTAGCTAGAAAAATACAATGGAGGGTTTTACTCTATATTAACAGTTATTATGTGAGCTAAAATCTACCAATGGTAAGGGCCACTGAAACTCTTTTCTGAAACTAGTTGAGCACTATTTCCATTATCTACCATTATCTACCATCTTTGTCTCCTTTGAAAAATTATAATAAAAAAAATCTATGTATGGCTTGGTCTCCTCTTCCCACAATCTGTTCTTAGTCGCTTTACCGGGTTTGCCCAGCCAACCAACCCACCAGACCCATTTGACAGCTGATATGGCTGGCTAAACCGCCCTTGCACATTTGAAGTATGTTGAAACACCCTCGCATCCTTAGGAGTCGAACCTGACCCGGGACTTCTATTCTTACCCATACTGGGCGGTGAAACAGGACCGGCGGATGTGGTCCTAGGCTTCGCCAATAATTTTTCTCTGTCATTTCTTTTCTTCTTGCATACAACCAGATCACCTGGATGAACTAATGCAGAAGAATTATTCTGCTGATATTGCTCCCGGGCACTACCACTACCGCTTCCAGGTCTCAATTCCTTCTGCAATGGATGGCCTTTGTTCCTGGCTTTTTCGCCGTTAGACCCGGAACCACGGTTCGGAGCCTTTTGTTCAGGGCATTGATCGGTTTCCACATCATTTATTGTCCTTTGCCTCTTGCTTGGGCAAACATTTCCTTGCCTAGGGGATGTTATGGCATTGGAATCAATTTGGCCGGAGAAAGAAAGGGAACCTTTTGCTTCTGCAAAGTCCGTATCAGGAAATGCAATTTTCAAGATATCAAAAAAGAGATCATGAACCTTCCTTGCTTCAGTTCTTACCTGCAAATAATCATTACAGGGAATTTTAATAACAAAGCCAGAACAGTGAATCATTTTGTACATTATTATAGAATATATAGATAGTTAAGAAATCTAACCTCATATGAGTATCCATAAAATTGCATCGCACTCCTCAACATAAACTGCACATCAAACACAAGCTCCATTACTCCATTATACTCCAATGCATCAATCTGCTGCTCAATCTTTCGTAGATCCAACAAACTGTTCCCTGATCCGCCAGTGTACCCAGAATTCTCCATCCTCTTCCACAAATCTGATAGCAAAGGTACAATTTGTTGGCCTTCCTTGTCTATTCTCCTTTGGAATTTGCTAATTACATTTTTGCACTACAAAGGCATAAGTTACATGAGTAACATTTTCACAAAGGTATGAACATGTAAAGTAGCAATAATTAACTTCATAAAACAGAAGGTTTTATTAGAATATTGAAACTAAGTTAAAGTTAACTAGAGTTTCGAACTTGCAATCCCTACGGCAAGCTGTAAGAACTCCATTTTGTAAAAGCTAAACCATCACAGGTAGAAATGAAATCAAACACAGATCAGTTAAATGATACATACTCTTCTCTGAATAATTTCGGTCATCTTAGAGCCATGAGCTGAAGATCCAGCTGAGTTGATAGGCTTTCCTTCCCAACTTTCTTTAGGGTGTTCGCCACCATCCTCTGAAGGAGCAGACAAACAGATCATACGATTAGACTTAGGTGAGCCATGTAATTTGAATGAATTAGCTGCTTTCCTTGAAGGTAAATTTTTCTTATTTTCCAATGAAGATTCATCCTTATCATGCTTGCTGGCATTGTTGTCAACAAATGATTTTGATTCTCGGTCAGTCCTTGTTTGACCTTCATATTTATTGTCTGCAATAAGAGATGATTCTCCACGTTGAAGAGGAACCATCTCAATGCCAGATTTGTCCTCAGGCCTTTCGATGACAGGACGGTGTCGAACACGTAGACTACGTTTGCGTTTGATCTTGGGTTGCTGCAGAACTTGTTCATCCTCACCTTCATCACGATCATGAATCCAACTTCTACATTGTTGATGATCCATGTGAGAACCACCAGATATTGCAATTTCCCCTTCTTCTAACTCATCTACCTGGAAAAAGCTAACAAGAGATATTTTAATTTGAAAATAAGAGAGTACAAAACCCAGAAAATAAAAAGCCATGTACCCTTTTTGAAATGGAACTTGGCTTGGCATCTAATGCAGAGAGGGAACCAAATTTCCGTGAGTAAACTGATGGTGTCACTGTATGTGTCAATATTTGACTATCTAATGATGATCCTCTCGTACCAGCTTCTTCAACTGTGTGATTTTTAGCATTTTCTAAAGACTGAGGAAGTTCATATCCAGCATTAAAAGGTGGACCATGTTCGACTTGATCTTTTTCCATGGGATTAGCTCCATCACCCCCACTATGTACTTCATCTTCAAATTTTCCTATCTCCCCTTCATGTGCAGAATATCCATTTCTTTCCTCAGAGCTTTCTTCAGAGCACTCAATTATATCATCATCCTCCAACTCTTTATAATTAGGATGCTTTTTTCCCTTGGGTCGTCCTCTTCTCTTTTCAGAACCCAATTCACTAGATTCCATGCCCATACTACCACCAAATAAAATGTTCTTTGATGGTCTTTTAGATAAAGCAGCAATAGCAGCATTCACTTCTCTTGTGCTGGTTCGAAGCCATTTAGGCACCTCATCATGCCGTGTCATCTCTTCACTCCAATCCAGTTCTTCGTCCATTTGATCAAACAGTTCAACTTCCTCTTCACTTCTAGCAATCATGCGATTAACCTCCTGTAGTGACGGAACATTATGAACAGTTTCTTGATATCTTTCCTCGTCATGTAATAAAGTCTCCAAAGTTGAACGTCTTTCTTCATGTGTTGTTCTTTGATCAAAACGTCCAGCATTAATGACCTCGTCAGCCATGTCTATCTTATATTGTTGAATATTGTTCCTTATGAGGCTCTCAATAGATCCCATATATCGATCCTTACCAGCAAGTTCATCCTCCATATCAACAAGGCCTCCACTTCTCAATTCGTTCTCTTTCTGATGGCTAGAGATCTTGTCAACAACAGCCTCCATGTAGATAACCTTGACTTCCCTTTTTTGTCCAATCCGATGAGCTCTGGCCACAGCCTGCTCCTCATTTTTAGGATTTGGATCAGGATCGTAAATGACAACTGTGTCAGCAGACTGAAGATTAAGGCCTCTCCCAGCAGCTCTAATGCTAAGCAAGAAGATGAAACAGTCTGAATCAGGCCTATTGAAGTCCATTATTGCTGATTCTCGGTCTTCCAAACTTGTTGTCCCATCAATTCTCCTGTAAACTAGTCTCCGCCATTGCAGATAGTCTTCCAAGATGTCTAGGAGCTTTGTCATGGTACTAAACAGCAAAACTCGATGTCCAGTTCTTTGAAGTTTGATAAGGATCCTATCCAAAATCCACAACTTCCCACAAGATTGTACAATAAAGTCTCTATCCATAAATTCATCAAAAAATGGGTAATTAAGCATTGGATGATTGCAGGTTTTGCGTAGCTCCATGCATCTGTTATTTAAAGTTTTATAAGGCTTTGCCTGGTAGAGTGGATTCTTCAAAACCTTTCTTCTCTCATCCTCAGGATCAACACGAAGGGTGCCAGTGGATTTAACCCAGTCATAAATGGCACTCTGGACAGCTGACATTTTACATCGTAAAACTATGGAGACCTGCAATACAGAAATATGAGGGATGAATCACCAGATAAAAGATAAAAAATGAGACCAAGAGTATCAAAATCACACCTTTGGTGGTAGAGAGCCTTCAACATCTTCAACGCGACGCCTAAGCATGAAAGGCTCAAGAATCTGATGGAGTCGATGGATAATGATGACTTTCTTTTCTGTTTCAAGCCAATCATCCTCTGCATTTTGATTTGGACCTTCCTTTTGAAATGGTTTTGAAAACCAATCATGGAAGGCTTTCTTATTGTCAAAAACCTCTGGAAGAAGTAAATTTAAAAGTGACCAGAGTTCCTTCAAATCATTCTGTGGAGAAAATTATACCATTATTAATACTCTAAACAAGATTTGTATCACAACATGTATCTATGCGATTTATCAATATAAACTGACAGCTGCATGAACATATAGCATAGCCTGAACAGTGTAAGTGAAAAAGTCAAAAAGATCAACATCCTAATGACTTGGTTGTGTAGAGGAACACGAAGTTTGATACTGCTGACTGAAAGCTAGACACTACCATAACAATGCATATATTAAAAGAAAACAAGACAGACCTGCAAAGGTGTTCCTGTCAGAAGCAAGCGTCGTTGACAACGGTATCTGTCAAGATCGCGTGCTAGAACTGAATCCCTATCCTTCATTCTCTGTGCTTCATCAATTACGATATACTTCCAATCAACTTTTGAAAGCTTTGACCGGTCATACATGATGAACTCATAAGTAGTCACAAGGACATTAAATTTCATAGCCATAACCTCCTGCAAAAATGTAATACGAAAGGAAACTCAGAACTAAACATTAAAATAATCTTTTAACAGCAAATAGTAAAGTTGAGGTGCACTTACTTGAGAAAATAATTTTGATCTTGTATCCTTTGTTCCAACATAAAAAATGCATGACACGGATGGTAACCAAGTATGCAACTCACTCTGCATGATGAACACAAGTTTTCAGGTTGCAAGATACACACAACCAAAAAACGAAGTGAGTATTGTGGAAATGGAAGAGTTTGAAGTCCCACCTTCCAGTTAACCAAAACAGCATTTGGCACTATTATAAGATGTGGGCCATAGTTCCCTTTAAATTCCATCAAGTACGCAATTAATGCCATGACCTGGACAGACAAGAAATAACAAAAATAACAAAGAAAAACGAACAATATATCACAGTAAATATTTGTTCAGTACAGTTTAAATAACAAAACAATAAAATAAGTCATCTTCCTTGTATTACATAAACCCAGCGTAAAAACAGTCATACACAATAGACATTCTTCCTATTTTAAAGGACACAGCTAGAATAATCTGTCGTCACCAAGAATAAACATAATACTAACCTGAACGGTTTTACCAAGACCCATCTCATCTGCCAATATTCCATTTAATTTGTTGTTATACAAAGAAAGCATCCATTGCAAACCAACCTTCAGAATAACATGTCAATCCTTAAAAAATAACCATAAAGGCTATAAAAGCAATTACGAGGAATTTCATCAAATGTCAGAACCTACCATTTGATAGTCTCTCAATGTTCCAGCTCGTAACATGGATGGTTGTCTTACAACCCTTTCACTCACAGCATGAGCAAGGCTGTAATACCTGGTATGGCCGTAGCGATCAATAATTGTAACAAACCAGAATTAGATGTTTTATTATATGAACAATAACAGAAGGTTATAAAAGCATAGTTTAGATAAGCATCAGTGTGTTGAAAATTACCAAATAAAAGATGGGAAAATAGCATAGAGTTTGACAACACCAAGAATGAAAAATGATTTGACGAAAGAATAGTTTTGGCAAAACTTGAGACAGAAAAACAAATAAATAAAACTACACAAACAAAACTCACTTGTTGACAGATGAACTGTCTCTAGGAGTATTCATCTCTATAAACTGATTTCTAATCATCACTTCCTCTCCAGCACAAGTTGCTGCGACTCTGACTTCTTCTTCAGAAAGACCCTTTAGTCAGAAAACAAATCAGGATCAATTTGTTTAGAGAACAACGGAGGAAATTTCATTTTTCTTTTCCAAATTTGTTTTGAATCAACAAGGAAAGTAATGAAGCATGCCTGCAATCGTGCAGCAGCTGCAGCAGCTTTTGCTGCCTCCTCCACTTCCTGTTGGCTCTTAGCAGCTGTTATCTTACTTCCTAATTTATGTAGATATTCTTCAGTCTGGGTTAAGAAAGTTGAAAGAACAGCATATCTCTCTGCAGCATCACCCGGGATACTAATCTGCTGCTCCAGCAACATCTCCCTGTACCTATCAACATCATTGTTTTTTAAGGCTTCCATCCTTTTGCTCCTGTCATCATCCTTACGTTTCGCGAATTCTCTCAACATCTTCTCGTGATACTTGGCCACCCCCCGGTTGCGAGCAGTCCGTGCGTCACGAATGCCCCAGTGTGCTTCAAGAAGCTTCTTGCGCCAATTGAATATAGATTTCAGTTGCTTCTCCCTTAAAGCTTTCTGTGATGCCTGTACTTGTCTAGCAAGTTCCATACGCTGACGTTCGCACAACTTAACAAATTTCCTATATGGCCTATCTGGCATTGCCATTATCTCTTTTTGATGTTGATCAATCTCATCCCTTAAACGTGCCTGTAGATCTAAAAGGCGAAGCTTTTTTTCTTCAATTTGCAACTTCAACACAAGATCTGGCCTAATTCTTTTCCTATCTAAGTTAACTGCCAGTAAACCCTCAATCTTCTTTAAATTTTCTGTCCTTTTCTTGTTAAGGACTTGCACACCTTCATCATAAAGAAGCTCTTTCACATCATATGCCAGTGACAAATTATTATGGTTTAGCATCATTGATGAACCAAAGGAATCGTGTTTCCTGGTGAAGAAAGGAAAATCAAATAGTGGTCCATGATATTTTCTGGTGAGGCCCACATCCTTTGGCTGCGGAACAGTGCTTGCTTGTTCAGTTTTATTATTTTGCAATTGTTCAGAAACAGAAGCTTGGGCTGCAATAGCCTTTCCCCTATCTAACACCGACTCATTTCTAACAGGTATTTGTCTAATTCCATGTTCACCTTCCTGGTCCGACATAGCAGAGCAACCAACAGATTGTTGCTCTTCCTTTCCAGCAGGTTCTTTTATCACCAAAGGCATAGCTTGCACATGTATTGTTGTTGTGGATTTCTCATCTCTAGCAAAGACTTCCTGCTTTGAAGAACCCTTTGCATTAATAGATGAGATAGATTGTGAGTCCTTGGCAATGGACTCCATCTGCTTTGGCTGTTCTGCCACAGTTACTTCTGATTGGTCTTGATTTTGCCCTCCTGCAGAAGTAACCGGTTGCTGCACTTGTGAATCAAGAGGTGGTGGACTGATGGCCCGAAGAAGTTCTTGGGGAAGAGTTCCTTCTCCTTTCTACCAATCAACAGCAACAGAATACCAGTAAGCACAATCTATCTATAAATATTATACATGGAATACTCCTACTTATGAAAAATAGGCACCAATTTTCTCAATTTGGTAAACAAAAAGACTGGGTGCTTTTGCTCCTAGATTTTAAATGCAAGGATGCTCTTGACAGCATCTCATGGGGAGCTTTGCAAAGCTGACTTATGCTCTCTAAAACCTGAAAGACTAGTAAAATATCAGAGCTGATTCATGTTGACTACAGATATTTTACATTTTAAGAGCAACTTTATATATATATCCCAAATGATACTAGTGTCTTCTACTTATGGGAGAAATTTTAGCAACTCTGAAAAAGCATTACCAAGCCAAGCCATAGTATCATACATCTTCTCTAGGCCTATATAAATAGCATATATAAACAAGGCAACCAGCCTCAGATAGAATGAAAGGGAAGCAGAGGTTAAACCTTCAGTCGTCTAAATGCAAGTATCTGAGCTTTAAGAACATGAAGCTGTTGTTTCGTAAATGCAGTTCTTTGTTGAGGCATCTGAGATGGTGCCCCTTGATATTTTGAATGATTTATAGAACCCCCTTCGTTTGACAGACCTCCATCCTGAACAACAGATTGATTTGATTGCCTGATGTGCTGCATCTGCACAGGTTCTGAACTAGATGATGAAGTTTTTGCATTCAAAGGATGATCTGCACCTAGGTTTAAGCTTGCAGAAGAATGCTGCGGATGCATAGAAGACATTCCATTTTTAACTGCTGATTGCCTCAAAGAACCTTGCGAGTCTCTGCCATGAAGATTGAATTGTGCCAATGCAACTTCACTGGAATTTCCAGCAATACTGGCATTAATTGGTGGGCCAAAATGGTTAGATAGACCTGTCTGCTTTGCTTTAGCAGAACTTGATTGTGCAGAAGCATCATTAGATGAATTAGTATGTGTTGTGTTCTCACTTGCAACTGTTGGAGAACTAGCCTGTGGGTTTGAAACACTGACTGGTAATGACTGAGTACCAACATTAGTATCATTTGCCTTTGGTTGTGGAACTGTTCTTGATTGCATCTGCGGAATGAGCTGAGCCATCTTAAGACATCTTGAAGGATCAGATAAATTTCTTGCCCATGCCTGCATAGCCTGATATTGAGCAGTCTTAGTAAATGGTAATGGATCCTTCAACATATTTAGCATGCTCTGCTGCATTGGTGGTGCTTGCACAGGTGGCCTCATACTATTTCCCGGCATTAAGTGTCCAGTGGCTGGTCCTTGGGATGAAGGCTTTCCTTCACTCTTCTGATCAAGTGCTAGCTGCTGTCCTTGCTCCATCTGCTTTTCCCCATGAGCAAAATGTTCAGATGAATTCCTAGAGGACGATGCTTGGGATTGATTAACAGCTTGCATAGACATAAGGTCCTGTATTTTCAGATTTCCAGTATGCATGTCCTGATCATTCACAGATGAAGGGCCTGGGATCCCCATTTTAGATTGTTTCTGTGACTGCATTGCCAAAGCAGATTTTTGTTGAGCCTGCAGAGCATATTGAAGGTATGCTTGTTGGTAATTGAGCATTTGCCGGTCAGCAACTTGTCCCTGGCTGGAGCTCTGCTGACCTAAATCAACAAATTTTTGAGGCTGCTGAGGCATGGCATTAGAAGGTGAGAAATTGTTAGTCCCAAATCCACCTTGAAGCCCTGTTTGATATGCAAAAAATGCTTCACTTCCTTCTGGTTTTTTTAGCAATTGATGTGGAAATGACTGCATAAGAGTATAGTTGAGTAGAAGTCATCGTTCAGGAAAAAATATGATTCTTTCAAGAATGCATCAAAAGAAAAGATGTATACATGCCCTTAATAACAGAAATACTTGTTATAAGATACAAAGATACAGATAAGTAAACAAATACTTGTGAAAGTATAGAATTGGTCTACAACCCAATCTTTGACTTCACATCTTAATAACTAAGTGGAATGGAATGATAGAAATTTCATGCAGACTTATGCAGGCTACTATTGCATCAAAATAAATATGTTGAAACCCAGCAGCATCCTTTACTAAGTAAAATACCATGAAAGCAAAAGGAGACTATAGGTGTAAGTTATGACAGATTCTTAAGTATCATTACCACATAACATAAAGAAAGTCATCCATATATTGACTATTACAACATTAAGAGAAAGAAGTTGATGCAACGATGATTTTCCCATTAAGATTGCATTTGATAGAAAGCAATGAGTCAACAAGAAACAGACTGATTCCAATTAATAACTTCACACATGCTTTCACTAATAATAATAACAGAAGTAAGAAACAGCAGTAACAAAACAACTAAGCCAGAAGCTGACGAAACAGTACTTTTAGGAAGTTGGCAGGTGGGCTTGTCTGGTTGGAATCAATAAGTAATCAATGTTTTCTAACATAAAAAATTTACTGAACAGAGAGAAACAAAGGGCATGGTGGAAAATTTATCATTCTTGGTTAAGCAAACAGATTAATTTTCAACAGTCACACCTGAAAGGAAAACGGCATAGAGGGGAGTTCTTAACTAACTAAAGCAGAACACAAGCCCAAAAGCTTCTAAAAGGAAAATCCCCAGAAAGGGCAGTGAAGAAAATAGCACACTGCACATGTCTATAATTGAAACATCACACATGAAGCCAAAATAAAAGGCAAGGCCAATTTAGTACAAAATCCGAAGTGTACAGAAGACTTCATGTAGACTTGTGAATAAAAAAGGAAGGTTGACTAGAGTTGACAGTGACAGCAGCACACAATTGCACCAATCATTTCTAGGTTCAGTGCTCCCATTTCCATATTCTATTATATAAACAACGCTCTGAACAACTGAAAATCATTTAGCATGAGAAAAGGAAATTTTAAAAAGGAAAAAGAAAAAAAACATGCCACTAAAAAAATAACCAACCAACACAACTAACTAACTGAAGACTATTCTTCGGTATCTCAACCCAACCACCAAGTGTATTAAATGCAAAATTCTAACAGAAACTCTTTTTTTTTTCCCAACACCACACAACCTAGGAAAAATTAACATACTTGGTCAGAACCTGTAATCAGAGTACATGTGTGCTACCACCAAAACCATGACAGAAAATTCAACATAACCACCAAAATCTCACTTCAACCAATCAAAATCCACACCTGCCTAGAACCTATCTTCTGCTGCTGCTGCTGTTGCTGATGCAATGAGTCCAGGCTAAATTGGGAAGACGACGACGGCGATGCCGAAGCCGCCCGGCCAGCCGAGGGGTTCCGGCCCGAGCCACCGCTGCCGGCAGATTGCATTCAATCACCACAGAATTCAACACCTGCATCAATATCATCAAAATTACCAAAATTCAGATCACTTACACTGAAATCCAAAAATTAATAAATGTTGCAGCTTTGAAGAGATTATAAATGCAAAAACCTTTGTATCCCTCCAAATTTCAGGAAAGCCGCATTTTTTAACTGGTTTTTTATTCTTTCCCTCCGATCCCAACGTTCAAAAAATCAGCTGCATGCGCATTTTCTCTCTCTAGCCGCAGAAGCTACTGTTGTGTCACAAGCATTTTTCTTTCTCTCTCTAAAGTCCGAGACTTTCGGGGACCAATTGAGGACAGATCTTCCCTGCAGAGAAGCGATTTTGACGGAATCGGTGAAATCCGCTGTTTGCGTCACACGCGATTTCGGAAAAATAAAAAATCACAGTCAAACCCTAAGGAAATTTCTCAATTTTTTTTCTCTTTTTCAATATTTTTTGGTATTTTTGCTCTATTTTTTAAAATTAAACAAAAAAAATAAAGGGGTTTAATATATATTTTTCTTTTCTCTGACGGGTTGGGGAGTGAAGCGCTCATGTGCACCACAACGCCTTTTATATACCAGAATGAAAAACTACTCAGGGTAAATTGGTCAATTTGAATTGCTCTTCACTTTTCGTGAAAATTACAACTTTGTCCAATCCCCTAAAATTATTTACCCAATTATACTACAAGAGTACAAATATACCATATTTATCCGCATTCAATCCACAATTTGTAAATATGATCTAATCTACATTAAATAATAAATAATAAATAATATATAAGTTATATTTATGTTTTATTTTAATTAATAATTATTTATATATGTTATATTATTTTATTTTTGTTATTTAAAAGTTAATTTAATAATGTTTTAAGAATAA
Organism: Arachis hypogaea; assembly: GCF_003086295.3. Classification (NCBI taxonomy): domain Eukaryota; kingdom Viridiplantae; phylum Streptophyta; class Magnoliopsida; order Fabales; family Fabaceae; genus Arachis; species Arachis hypogaea. Next base: position 129,900,755 of record NC_092049.1, on the reverse strand, counting down.
ATAAATTTAAAAGAGTTAAAAAAAATTATTAGAGTGAAAAAATAGGTTTCATTAGCTTTTTATAGTAAATTTTTTAATATATTTTTTATTTTGCAAATATATTTGATATTCGATCCAATCTAAATATTAAAAATACAAATATTAGATCCAATCTAATCAAATGCGTTTAAATGAGTTATAGCTCAAATGGTATAGTCTTTCCATACTCAATTAAGAGGTTGTGGGTTTGAGTCTCCTATTTTTGGTAAAAAAAAATACTTTTAGTGTGAATGGAATCTAAATTTTAGTCATATCTAATCTAATTCAATTCACTAATACTCTTAAAAAAATATATATATTTATATATAAATATATAATAATTGATTTAATAATTAATTTTGAGTGTGTACATAATATTTTTATTTTTTAACCAATAATTCTTTACTTTTTAATCAGCTTTTAAATATAAAAAGTTAATTATATTAAACTCTTATAGATTCACTTTTCAATTTTTAAGAACAAACTTTTATCTTAAATTAAATTTGATCTTTATTTTTAAAATTGTGTAAGTCACCAAACTTCTTAAAATTAATTATACAAACAGTATTGTTAATAAACGTCTCGTATTATTATTATTATTATTATTATTATTATTATTATTATTATTATTATTCAACCACACACGGTTAAAAGTAAAATATTATAATAAAAATATAATATTCAGGGCTTAAGATTTAGAAATTAGAGTTTAAAGTTTGCCATTTTTATTTAAATTGTGTTTTGTTTAAGAATAAATTATTAAAATAAGAGAAAGTCTCAGGACAGCATTTTTGTTAAAATCTGACCAGCACTTAACCATAAAAAAGAAAATGATTAATTTTATACCATTAAATATCATCTCACACCATTAAAAATATTAATGATAGTTACTTGATGCCTAAATATCACAAATTCTACTGGCTCGATGACCCCTTAGCACTCCTCTTAAAATTATATCCAAAAATTTATGTTGTTTACGAAAATAATCCTAAAAAATACGAACTATAAATAAGCATTATTAAATTAAATACGTCCAACAATAAATAAGCATTATTAAATTAAATAAGTCCAACAAAAATAATTAAATATTAAATATATATTAAAAAAAAGTTGTAGAAATCAAATTTTGAAGTGACTTTTTTATAAATATTATTAAAAATATAAGAGTTTTTATCCTTAAAATTTGTTTATTTTATGTCAAATAAACTTTTCGAAAAAAAAATTTGTGAATGACCAAGTGATTTTGAAAAATTAAAAAAAAATTCTAAAGATCAAATTTTATTCTATTTTTTGTGAGTATTTTTTAAATAGTTATTCAAATAATACCACAAAAATTTAGGTCAAATAAATAAATTATTTTTTAAATACAAAAATATTTTGTCATTTATAAAATATAATATTTATTAATTATTTTTATCATATTTTTAAATTATTGAGTAACTTATTTGTCGTTTATATTTTTAAGAGTTATTTTTGTTGTTAGCATAAACTTTTGGGTACTATTTTAGTAGTTTCATTTTGTTTTAGATTTAAATATAATTATTTTTAAGTTTTAAAAATTTAGAATTTATAATTTAAATTTTAAAAATATTTTTTTTAGATTATAATAAGTGAAATATAATTCAAAAGAATCAAAATACACTCCAATTTCATAATAATCAAAATTCAATTTCACCTTTTTATGTGAGAATCCTCTTATTAAATCAACCATGATTACCAATATCAAACTTACATATTTTTTCCTTTTATGCCAAAATAATCTAAATATACAATAAAACCTAGACTTTTATTTCTAAAAATATAGAATAGTACTAGAATTTGCACACCAATAGAGTGACTCTTGATGATAAAAGTGTTATAATATTAATAACACTTATGGATAATTATAATTATAAATTGTGAATAAGGAAGTGGAAATCGTTACACCCCTTTTTTCTAGATATCAACACTTCCTGTTTAATATATTTTTATTTAATCATCGTCATATATCCTTTCTTATTTTTGAAAAATTAAAATATTATCATTAATTATCGTTATATTTATATTTTATTATCAATATTAATATACCCTTAATTATCTTCTCTTATTCCTTTTATTTGTAAGATTGTTTGTATTGTGTTTCTCATTTTACATAAAAACAAAAGAAAAATTGGGATTATTGTTTAACAAATAGATTATCTTCATATATTGAGTATAGTTTTAAAATTGAATTCGAATTTAGTAATCACAATAGGACTTTCATTCCTTTTTCATTTAAATAATATTCTATAAATAGTACGATATGAAATGAAATATATGCAAGAAAACTATTATCACACGTAATAAATAATCATGAATTTAATATAATGATAGTGAGAGATATAAATTTACGTCATATTACTAAAATTGAAAGGATAGTTCCTTCCTTTAAATCAAAATCAATATCAATATTTAAATATTCAATCATGTTAGATGTATATTAAAATTAGTCATCAAAATCAGTTACTAATATAAAATATATATTAAAATATAAATATATATTAAAAATAAATTAAACAATATATATATTTACATACAAATACATTAGTGACTAATCTTAATGATTAATTTTATAATATTATTTTTGTTAAACATTTTTTGTTTTACATAATACTTATTTTATATGAATAATAAAATTTACTCTTAATGTTTTTCAATTTTGTCTCAATTTATTTCTATTCTTTGTCACAGATTTTTTTTTTTTTTACTAAAGATAGGAGACTCGAACTCGCAACCTCTTAATTGAGTATGGGAAGACTATGCCATTTGAAATATAACTCATTGGCTGTCACAGATTATATTAATATACACATAACTATAACTAAAAATTAAATCATATTTATAAGTATCTATATTTTTGTATAGTTATTTTATATCAGAATAGTATTTATTATTTAACAAAAATACTATGTGCATAAAAGAAAAAAAATTATTATCATTTATTTATGTATAAATATATATTATTTAACTTATTTTTAATATGTATTTTATAAGAGTGAGTAATTTAGAAGCTAATTTTTTGTGTATATCATTAGAGATATAATAATTTATATATATATCTTCTCCAATCAACTTAAAATTTTAAGAAAGATAATTTTATGATATGATATCAGAGCTTTTATGACTAAAAAATATAAATTAAAGTTCGATTCATATTGAATTTAGAAGGAAAAAATAGCATAAAATAAATAAAAAGAGAAAAAATTATATAAAAAAATCATATAAATTTAAAAAAGACTCTTACTTGAATGAACAATTAATTAAAAATATAATTATTTATATGTCTTTTCTTTATCAATTTAAATTTTATAAATAATTTTATGACATTTACCTATCACGATTGATTATTCAATTGAAATTTATAACCTCCAAACATTTCAATCTTTAATTCTTTATTGCAAAAGTAATGATGGTGTAGCAAACTAATTTCTTAGTAAAATATTGTGATATAACTAATGTCTCGCGTGATAAGAATAGTATTATAAAAGTTTTTAAATATTTTTTAATAAATGTAAAATATATGGATTAAATTTTTATTTTTTTTATTTTCAATATTTTTTTATTTTTACTTTTAATATGTGTCTTTACGACACAAAATAACTAAATTTTTTGATAAATTACTTATTTATCTTAAAAATATATTTAATAATATAATTATAAAAATGATTAACAAGCCTTCATTTTAATTTAAAATTCTTATTCTTATTTATAGTATCACTAAAATATATTTCAAAGCAGTTGCAGGATAACACAATATTTTAACACATTTTGTCAGAAATTATTTTTAACATAAGAAAGATATTTTTTATGATCATAAGTTATTGAGGTGATAATTTCAAATAGGACATTGTTTGATTTAAAATACAAAAATCAAATCTTCTGGTTTTTTTTTTAGAAATATTAAAAAAAATAAAATATTTTTTAAATTGAAATCAAATTTTTCAATTTATATTTTAAATTTTTTTTAAATATTTTAAGCTGAAATCTAATATTTCAATTTCTGTTTTTAAAAAATTTAAAAATTTAAAAACTTTAAAACATGGAATCAAACTCTAAATGAGACATATAAATAGATTAGATTTTACATTAAATAGAAAAATTGGATTTGATACATTTCTTTACGAATGATTAGAAAAATAAGACATATATATAGATAGCGAGATTTTACACTAAATATATTTCTTTGAAATTTCTTTTTGTTAATGAATAAAAATAAATTTTAAAAAAATCAAAATTTTAGACATTGAATTTTATTCGATTTTTTTTTGTACTTTTTAAATAGATAATGAATTATTCTTACAAAACTTTTGGATTATATGCATATATTTGTTAAATAAAAAAAATTTGTCACTTATAAAATATAGTATTCTTTTTAATTATTTTTGTTGTATTTTATAATATTTTAGAACATTTATTTTTGGTTTTTCGTGGGATACCTCAATCCAACAGGTTCAGACTAATTTTGTCAAGAATATGAGCTCTTTTATCAATGGTTTCTGTAAGCACAAGACAAAATTCGAATATCTAACACTTGTTTAAGTAGACTAATAAGCTAATCACTAGACCAACACAACTTGGTTATTTAGGATATTTATATCATTATCAAAAATTGGAAGTATTTTTGTCAGCATCTTCAAAAATCAAAAGCAATCATTTAAGAGCATCTTCAAAGGAGAATTTTTAGACTATCACTTTTGATACTTTCAAGAAGGAAATTGAATTTAAATTAAAATTTGTATTGGAGTTTATTTATGAATTAAAATTAGTATCACCTTAAAGATACAGTATTATCTTAATAAAAAATCAATAAAAATTTGTCACTTATATAATTATGTTGATAAAATAATTTAAAATAATATAAAATTCTAATTAAATTAATACTAAATATTAGAGGAGCAAATTTTAATTTCAAATTATTATTTATGACATATAATTTCATAAATATTTAAGATCCAAAATAAAATGAAAATAGAATTAGCATTGAAAATACTCTAATAGTTTACCCTAATTTATTAATCCAAATAGCACTCAACTCCAAAATTTAGTCCCAAAAATCTCTCTTGTCAAATTGCATTAAATAATAAATATCACAATTATCTCTCAAAATCTCTCTCTTTATTCATACAACATTAAATTTTAAAAAGGTTTAGGTAACATATGTTTATTAGATCACATGATAAAGTTACAAATTAAAAAAATATTAATAAAAATGATGTAAAATTTAAATTCTTAATGTATTTGTTATGCATTTATTAAAGTAAAGTGTTTAAAATTTTCCATTACTAACAGCCTTAATTTTTGTCCTTATAATATAGGTTAGTTAAACCCTTTTTCAAATCACATCCAAAATGCACCAACTTTTTCCATAAAAAATGGTACCTTACAAAATATCTTAAAAATACTAGGTAGCTAAATATTTTATTTAACTAAATTCAATCAAATTAAATAATATATATTTGGTTGAAAAGAGCGATTGAAGCAAGAAATCACTTTTAACACTTAATAAAATAGTTTATGCATAATGCTAAATTTAGGAGATTTTTTGTAATTTGTTTTGTTTCGTAATGCAGAACAAAAAATAAAAGAAAATGCAGAGAATAAAGAAGAAGAAGAGTAATGCCTCAATATATTTCAATTCAAATCACGAAATATAATATAACTTACGTCTAATTTCTACTACAATAATGATAAAATTTTTATTATAATCAATATGGATTACAAACACCAATTCTAAAAAATTTAGACTTTTATAACGCCACTTAAGTTATTTCAAACTTAATAACTCACCTAGGTGCTAACCCAACCTAGTTAAAGAGAATTAAGTGCACTCTAACATATAATACTTTCGAAATCAAAACACTCAAATAAAACAGAAATTAGCTTTTGTATGTACTACTGTTTTTGTCTTTTTTTATCTCTCAAAGTAGACTTAGTTCTAGACAAAAAAGAAGTAAAAGCACACTCAACAAATAAGAAGAATAAAATTTTATATTCAAACAAAATACTTAACCAAGTATATCCAAGTTGTTATAAACGCTTTTCTTTTTCAAATAACGCACCTTCTCCTTCTCCTTCTCCGTTTTCTTCTCCTTCTCCTCCTCCTCCTTATTCTTCTTTTACTCCTCCTCCACCGTTTCCTTCTCTTGTTTTTCTTCTTCTTCTTACTAACATCGCAGATGCTATTTTTTCTTCTCCTTTAATTTTTTCTCTCTTTTTTTTATTATCGTCGTTACCACCACTGTCACTACTTTCTCCTCCCCCTCTTCCCTTTTTTCAGTTGATTTTTTTTCTTTTCATTCATTTTTCTCCTCTTCCTCCTCCTTCATCATCATCATCATCATTGTTATTATTGTATCACCATCGTCATCATCGTTATCGTCATCGTCATGTTCTTTATCGTTATTGTCGTTATTATTATCGTTATAGTTGAATTTTTGTCATATTAATGACGTTGTCTGATCTAAAATTAATTTAGATGTATTTTTATTCATGATTCAGTCTTGTTTGTGTGCTTGTTTTCAAACTGAGTTTACATATCGCGGTCATTAAGTAATTTCAGTATAAGAACTAAGAAATTTATGTGCATTTGTTAATAAATTTCGACGTATTTTTATTCTAATAAGTTCTGCATAATTCAAAACTCAGCACAACGATGAGAGGCCAACCCTTCCTTCTTCAAGGTGAGGGAGAATATTATCTACAACCCGACCAAAAAACACACAATTTATCCGATTATTCCTGCATATTAACTTGCTAATAAAATGTCCAGTACTAAAGTGTTAATCATTCCATAACTACTTGCATTATGTCATGACAAATTACTTTAGGTCTTGTAACTGCTTCTTCTTCTTTTTCATCATCATCATCATCTTCTTTTTTATTCATCTTTTCCTTATTATTTTATCTTCTCAAGTTTATTCTTATTTTAGTGCATGTTTGGGCGCCATTATTTTGTTAAAAAAATATCTTTTTTCAATGAAAAAAGATCTTTTTTTTATTTTTTAACGTGTTTGACAAATTTCTAGTAGTAAAAGTAAAAGCACTAGTAAAATAAAATAAAAAAAAAAGATCTTTTTTGAGAAGCTGTAATTTTTATTCTGAAAAAAGATCTTTTTGGACTTGTTTGGGCGCCATTCTGAAAAAAGATCTTTTTTAAATGATCTTTTTTTAAAAGATCTTTTACAAAAGTAAAAGTGATTTTATGTTTAGATACTTTAGTTAAAAGTACTTATTTAAAAGATGTTATTGTTTGGATACAAAAATACAAAAGTACTTTTATAATAATAAAATTACTTAAAAGGACATTCAATCATAAAAGAGTTTATTAATAATAATAAAAGAAAACTAATTATTTATACTAATTTATTTGATCCGATAATTGATCTCTTATATTGTCTCTTATTTCTTCCATTGCCTGAACATCTTCTTGTATTGGTTCTTCCCATTCATTAATTTCAGAATTTGTTGATCCATTTCTTACAGTAGTATCGTCATCTTCATTGGCTTGTAACGAAACAATATCTTCAAACTTTTGCAAAATACTTATGTCATCAGAATCCATCATTCTTATAAAATTATGAAGAGTGAAAAATGCAACAATGATATCACGGTGGGTTTCAAATTTGGCTCTTAATGGCATATTTTGTAGTATCTTCCATCTTGCTTTGCATACTCCAAAAGTCCTTTCAATTACTGTCCTTAAACTTGAATGACAATAGTTGAACTTTTCATTGTTTGATCTAAAATTTGGTGCTAGTCTAAATTGTGGAATATGATACCTTGTATGACGATAAGGTCCTAAGAATCCCTTAAAAGTTGGATTTACCTGAAATACATTAAAAATATATACAAAAATCAAGCCACATATTATCATGATAAAAAATGTAACCTCGAAATAAACTTAAATGGCATAACTAACCTTTTGGTGGATGTGGAAAATTTAGCTTTTTTGTTCGAAGAGCCTCCATAAAAGTTCTTGTATCATGTGCAGAACCTTCCCAACCAGCCCATATAAATGTAAAACACATATTAAAATCACACACAACCATTACATTTGTTGTAGTATTTCCTTTCCTACCAATAAATCACACTTGCTCATCTTGGTGAACATGAATGGCTATATGCGTACCATCTATAGCTCCAATACAATCTTTGAAATATGGCCAATATCTATCATTATCCATAATATATTTAGGTGTGTCTCCAAAACTAGGATCAATAGGTCTAATAATATTTTTTGCCAATTTCTTCACACATGATAGAACATGATGAAATTGACGAAATATAGTTTCACCTGAATGCTGAAATCGCTCCTCTAACATTCTATAAGAAGCTCCTTGCCCAAGCATGTATAAAAATGTTGCTACCATCTCTTCTCCACTAACACCTCGTGTAGATTTCAAGCCATAATTGAGAACCAAATCATTGCATAAACGGTTAAACACTGATTTTCTCATTCTAAATTGTTCAAAAAATCGCATTTTATTCCCTTACTTTAATTCTAATAGCTATTGATATCCTGATAGTTTTGAAGTCCTTTTCTCTTGTTTGAGGACATATCGCAAGTAATAATCGGCAACTCCACAAATAGCTAATATAGCAGCTGATTCGTAATCTTTTTCATATTCTTCATATTCAGTATCATTATCTGTTTCATAATCACTCATCCTGTATAATTTAAATTAACATGAAAAATAAGATAACAAAGCAAAAAAATACTATTTACAATGTCATTATTAAATAAAATTCCAAAATATAAAATCAAAACACAAATTATAACATTGTCACTAGATTAAAGTTCAACAATAACGATAATAAGAATTCATGCAGAAAAAAATAAAAATAAAAATAAAATTTAGAGACGGTTCATATCATCCAATTTAAAAAATTCTAGCCATCCAAGTTGTTGATTGGGATCATCACTCAATGCAATGAAAGTTTCTCTATATTGTGGCTTAGCCATTAATCTAATTCCCAAATAGAACTGTGGACTATATGGTTCTAGGCCAGGTAATTTGCGTAGCAACTTGATACAATTTTCGATGGAGTAAGGATCATCTCCCTTAGTTGCAGCTTTTGACTCCACACCAACCAAAATACGATCAAGTGAGTCCTGTAATCTAGATACTATTCCAGCTCGTTTCTCAACATTTTTGTTAGAAGTTTTCCTTCTTTTCTCTCTAGTAGGGTTTTGAACAACTGTATAATTTGCAATATCTTCTTCAATAAATTCATTTGTATAATTCATGTCACCTCCACTCTCGAAATCCTCATTGTTCTGATTAAATTCTTCAGGATTTGGATCTTCCAATGGCGCCCAAGCACTATAACCAGTAGCTACGATGTCCTTGAAATATTGTTCAAGCCTATCTAAAGATTTAGGACCTTCATTCTTAAACTTAGCGAATTCTGGATTAATCTGTTTAAAATATGTAAAAGAATAAATGTAAAAGATATTTAATAAATTTTAAAGATAAAATTAACTTATTGTATTATTTTATAATGCAAAATTAACATACCTTAATCTTATCAGTCCACCAAGATTCAGAAGCTAACACTGTTTTTTTCTCATGATCCCAACCAAGACCAGTCTCTTGTCCAACTAATTTAGCCCATAATTGAAAATAAGATTTAAGAGCATCTCATCTATTTCTTAGTTGTCTATGCACATATAGGAGCCCTGTTCTCTCTAAAAAAATTTTTTGTAAATTTTTCCAACCAATTTTGCTGAAATGTTTATTAGGTCTATTACCATCTCGTATCTCTTCCACACAGATAGTCAAAAATATTTCAGTATTCCAATCATCCCATTTTGCTTTTACAGTTTCTACTTCTCCTTCATTTGTTGCATCTTCATTTTCAATATTCACTTGACTAGAACCTCTTCTTGGATTTAGTTTTTGGAGCCATACTATATAAATTATAATATAAATAATAATTGTGAATATAATAACACACTAAATAAAATAAAATACTATGATAAAAAACCAAATAAAAATCACAAATAAATTAATAATAATGACAAAATGATAGAAAAAATAAAAAAACAAATAATAATAACGTAAAGTAATATGAAGAGAGAGACAATATGAAAAGAAAACAAATAATAATAACAATATGAAAAAAATAGTAAAAGAAATAAAAGAAAGAAAGCAAATAACAATAACGTACAATAATACGAAGCTTATAATAATAACAATATGAAAGAGAAATAAAGTTTCTGCTTCTTCATCATCGTCATTTTCTTCTTATTTCATTTTCTAATAATTCTTCTTGTTTCACTCTTTTAAGAGGAATAAAATAAAAAGATAATACTGCAAAATTACTAGGAAAAAAAAAAGAAAAATAAAAAAGAAACGCAGCAATAACAACAACAATGAAAAAAACAACGATGGAGAGAAAATATGCAAAAAAGAAAAAGCAACGCGACGAAGAAGAATGAAAAATGCAAAGAAGAAAAGAGAACGTGAAGAAGAAAAAGAAACACAAAGACAAAGAAAAATATGCTTGCGTTAGTGAAGCACGTGCGTATACACGCTGTATATAATGAAAATAGTTTTTATTAAATTTAGATCAATTTAATTAAATTTAGTTGCTAAAAAGATTTAAATATATAACAGAACTAAAACAAAAAATAAGGACAAAGTGTTTCAAATCAGATTCAATTCGAATGGTTGTCTTCCTTGGATCAAATATTTTTTTTATAGAATTTGATATTTTTTTATTATTGAAATAATTTTTCTTTTTCATCAACTAGCTATTGCACTATTTATTAGTTGTTATCGTTGAGATTGAATTAGAAATACTTTCTTTTTTTATGTTGATAATATGCAGCAGCTGTTCAATCACTCATGAACCGGATTCTTGAAGCGTGTCACTTACTGTCTTGATAGTGCAATATTTTTTCAAATTTAGCTTGATATTATTTTTAGTGATATTCTCATTAATATTGCTGTTTTGCATAATTCTAACATGCTTAATTGATTGTTATTGATTGATTTCTAATTCTTTACATTGTGGTTAGTTATAATAAAAAATAATTAATTATATTTATCATCATAAGGTACTAACAAACCAAATCTTAACTCAGCAGGCCTATAATTCGATCCATGTATCAGTCATTTTTTAACTAAAAAAAAAATATTATTAAATATTTCTAAACGCCATTGTTTCATTCTTTTTCTCCTGGCTCTTCTTCTGTGTTTTTTTTTCCTAAAAAAAAATGCTAAAATATCATGCGTAAGAAAATCACACTTAAATTTTTTACACAAAATGCATAAGGTTTTTAAGATAAACACAATTTAAAAAAACATAAAAAAGGAAAATTACAAAATATACAAATTTTTAAGATAAGTATAGCTTTTAAAAGAAAAATATAGGAAGAAATTTATTATTATTGTTGTTGTTAGTGATGATTGTTGTATAAGAAACATTGTTCTAGGGTTGATTAAAGGGGAAAAAATTATGGAGATAAAACTACAACATTTGTGTTTTTATAATGCAATTCCGTTAGGAAATTAAGAAGGGGTTCAGCCAACTCCTGCCAACTTTTTGATGGGCTGGACCTCGAAGTTCATCTTAATAAAAATAAGTTAATATACATGGATGTTTCTTTTGCTAAGTATCAGAATGTTTCTTTTTCATACTAAATTGATGTTCTTTTATATATTTTTCGATTTTTTTTGTATTGCAAATATGAATATCTCTATTTTTTTAAGAATTTCATAGTTTTTTTTTTAAATCCTATAGATATAAGTTAAGCATTAGGATTTTTTTCATATTAAATGATTTTTTTTTATATTTTTGTAATTGTTCAAGAACGACTCTGCTCCACCACTCCTTCCTTAAATAATTCCTGAAGTTGAACCAAGTGCAAAGCAGAGACCGATTGGATGTGATGGAATCGCGATTTGACCGATTCAAAGGGAGAGTGGATGTGATGGAATTGCGATTTGACCAATTCGAAGACCTGTGCCGCTTGCTGCAGGAGATGTTGCAGAGGATCAATGCATGAGTGGATTCCATGGAGTAGGGCACTCCGATCCGTCACAAATAGAGTTCTCCGACATCACACTAGGCCGCCAGTGGCTCGTAGGGGAGTAGAACCCGCGCCAGAGCAGTGGAGAAAACTGGAACTCCAATTTTTCGCGGTGAGGATGCGATGACTTGGATTGAGCGTCTGGAGCAGTTCTTGCTCAGAGCGGTGCCAGAAGAGAAGTGGGTCGCGGTGGCGATGTTCGCCATGTAAGGCCGCGCATTCACGTGGTTCCGACGATGGGAATTGACCGCGACAACGCTGACGGTGAGAGAGAGGGGTCTGTGTGTGTGGTTGTTGGAGGTGAGTAGGTTAATGTGGGAGACAACATGAAGGTTTTTATAGGCTTTAATTATGTTTACTTAATCAATTTTAAATTTTTTAAATTTTGAATTTAAAAAATTTAAAATTAATTATTAATAATTATAATTAATTGAGTTGTTCACTTTTTTGCTGGTTAGCCACTTGGTTTCCTATACTTTTCCTTTGTAACGTTACCATCATCAAATGTGCAACCTACATTAAAAACATAATTATAATTTTGTGTTATTTAATTAAAATTTTTATGTTTCTTTTTTTGTGCTGATCAAGTAATATATAAAAGAGTAAAGTATCGTTTTTGTCCCCAACGTTTGGGGTAAATCCTATTTGTGTCCCTAACGTTTAAATCATCTTATTTGTATCCCTAACGTTTGTAAAAGTGATTCAATGTTATCCTGCCGTCAATTACACATCATGAACGCTTTAGTTTGAGTTTTAAAAATCTCTTCTTGAAGTTAGAATACAAATGTCTGGGATAGAATCAATGATCTACTCTAAAAAATAGCTCATCAAATGTTGAAACTAATTCCTACAATATTTACATAATTCACTTTTCTAGGGACATAATTGAATCTAAACACAAATAGTGGGTATAATATTAAAATTGATCACATCCAAGTGAGACCTAATTGATAATGAATACATCCAAGTGAGAATAATTGAAAAATATAATCTGATTTGTTAGTATAATTGATAGTCGGATAACATTGAATCGCTTTTATAAACGTTAAGGATACAAATAGGACGATTTAAACGTTAGGGACACAAATAGAACTTACCCCAAACGTTGGGTAAAAAAACGATACTTTACCCTATATAAAATCTACATAACTCAAAATAATTTATGTATTATGATGCAACTAAAATTTTTTTAACAAAAATTCATGATCTTTCTTTTTTTTTTTGTTATTCAACTAAAAAATTACACACTTTAAAATAATTTATATATGTATTATGTAACTAAATTTTTTTGTGTTTTTTAACAAAAAATTATGTGTTTTTCTTCTTTGTTATTCAACTAAAAACTTGCATACTAACAATTTTCTATATTATGCAACTAAAATTTATATATTTTTTTTTCTCAAACTCCTCATTCTTCTCATCGTTGTCATCTTTTCTTTGTCTTATTTCACATCCTTAAGAAAAAAAAAACAAAAAGAAGAGAAGAAAAAAATTTAAACAAATAAAAAGAAGAAATAAAAAAACAGAATAGATATATCATGAGGAGAATGAAAAAAAAAATCAGCAATAAATAGAAGAAAAAATGTGCAGATTGTGCTGGTAATTTTTGTTGAATTTTGATCAATTTAATTAGACTTAGTTGTCAAAAACACTTGTACATACAATATCACCGAGTCCAAAATCAAATTCTGAATGCTACTGTATTAAAGTCTTCTTAAATTATAATTGTGAGTAAATACCATAGTTGTTAAAATTGAACCGGTGATCGAATCGTTTAATTCTGATGATAGAGGCAATTTTGAAAGAGGAGATGACAATTGCGAACCGACAACAACATTAAGGAGCACCGGATTTCAACAATGGAACAGGTTTCTGGCGATGAAGTGCTGATTGATGTGTTGCCAGCAGGTACTATGATCGATCTCTAAGAGATAGCGACGCACATGGTAGAGGTGAGGTTCGACAACTAGTGAGCGCACGTGTACGAAGAAGTTCCTACAACAGAGCTTCTCAAGGTTGGGGTTTCAAAATCTCAGCGCTTCAGAGATTCGGGAGATGCCATATCAGGATCTTGAAGACGAGATCGAGTGGTGGATCGTCAACGCCTTCAACGTCTCACACAGGATCCTTTTCACAAGTGTGCTCGGCCATGCAATAACACGTTTTCTAAAAGTTTCAAAATCGAGAGTCACTCAAGATAAAGAAGTTTAAAATGTCTTTTTTTAAAGGTGTTTTTTAGTAATTGAAATTCAATACATATAATTGATTAAACTGTGTTATTTTTGTCAAATTAGATCAGACAAATTGATTTGGCCAAAAAATCAGTAAACTACCCCTTGAATCGGTATAAATTAATATTTTTTTTATAGAAAATTACTACAATATTCCTATTATAAAAAATTACTAAAATATTCTAATTATTATTATATATAAAGATTTTGAGAATCCTAAATTCTAACTCTTCTCTTCTTTGTGTGTCATCGTAGGGTTAGGATTTAGGGTTTTCAAAATTAATATATATACATATATATATATAATAGGAGTATTTTAGTTATTTTCTATAAAAAAGAATATTAATTTAGACTGGTTTAAAGTTTAATTTACCGATTTTTCAGCTAAATCAATTTGTCTGATTTAATTTTGACAAAAATAACACGATTTAATCGATTATATGTATTGAATTTTAATTACTAAAAAACATCTTAAAAAAATACGTTTTAAGCGTCTTTGTATGAGTGACTCCCTTCAAAATCTCTAGATATTTGACACAATGTGTGAACTAATTCCTAAATTTGCACTGTTTTTCTCTAATTCACAATGTGAGAGAGAAACAATTGAAATTTTAGAGAAGACATGTTTGTTTGTCTCTTTTCTATCCTAGTTCTCCTATATCTTTTTTGTAGAAAAAGAAGAAAATTGAACATTAGTGTTGAGATTATAATTTAAGATTTTTTTTAATAGCAATAGTAAGGATAATGTGATAAAAATAAATAAATTTATGAAAGGAAGATGGAGAGAAAAGAAAAAAAAGAGAGAATTTAAGGAATCATATTAGTAGAGTTAACATTTTGTTAATTTAGTGGGACAAAGATAAATTTTGATAATTATGAAATTCTTTTAAATATTTTGTGATTAATTTTATGAGCGTCAAAATTTTTTATGATAAAAAATAATTATTTACTCTATAATTGTTTAATATTAATTGTTATGCAATGTTAGGTATAATTTTAAATATGATCCTAAAAAATACGAAAATGATTAAATTTAAACGTTAATTAAAAAAGAGCAGAAATTTTTAGAAATAAATAATGAATTGTATTTTAATTAGATAATATTAATAATCAATTAATCATTGACTCTGAAATTGCAAAATGATAATATTAAGGAAAAAAAATCAAATCTTATCTTATTTAATATTTATAATAATTAATGAATATTAAATAAAATAAATTTTAACTGTTTTCTATTAATATTTTTTTGGTTAAAACATTTTCGGTTAGGAAAAAAGGCAAAATCTTCCAATTGCTTTTGATGCATTATAATTTATACGAACAACACATGAAATGAAAGTGATATACTGATACGTTTGGCGCATCACAACATTTATGTGTTGATCCCATAAAAGGACAATATCCGAAGCTTCTTATAAGAATTAAGAAGGTACAAAATAAAAGAAAGATGTTTCATACAGTATAGTGGGCCTTATTTAAAGAATATTATGATCATGTAAGGCCTGATGGAGTGGACCACATATGTGTCTAGTGTGTAGTGAACAAAAACAACAAAAATAAAACATGTTATGGATGCAATGAATTTAGTCCCAGCAATTCAAAATCACATGTCCGACATACACAGTTACACACGCGTGTATTTAATTTGAGCATTAGTGCCACTTATTATACTTAATTTAGTACAAATCATATAAAGAAAATTATATAGTACAGATCTAAATCTGTACAGATTTAAAGATTTGTTTACTTAAATCACACTTTTTAAAGCCACACTTTTCACTTAAAACCGTAGTTCTTCACAAAGAAAAATGTCACCTAATGGAAAAAAGTAAATTAGAAGATTTAAGAAAAGAAATAATTAAGTTATCAAAATTAATAGATCAAAAATTAATGATTTTAACTAATGTTAACTGTAATGACACCGAATTCTTAAAATCAATACAAAATAATTTTTCTCAAAATCTTTATTTTACTATAAGTTTTATTGAAGGACTTCAAAAACCTGAAAAAACTTATTTTTCACACGGAATTTCTAAGAAATGTTACCATGGAAATGATTCCCCACATCTTTATCATACTTTTAACCCACAATTAAATTCTATAGTAGATATGCTTGAAGAAATATTAGTATCTATAAAACTTCAAAGAAATAAGGAAAAAGAAAATCCCAAAGAAGAAAAATTTCAAAATATAATCAACATAACAGATTTAAAAGTAAAACCACCACTAAAATTATGAATATTGAAGAAAAATTAGAAGAAGTTACAATACTTTTTAAACAATTAAAAATGGCTCAAGAAAATAATATTATGGAACAGGGATTTCAGATAGAAGAAGAATTAGTAAATTCTGAAAATATAGAAAATGAAGAACACATCCTAGATTATTCAAGTGACGAAGAACCAGCAATTCCAATACAAGTAAAAAATGAAGCTGGAACATCTAGGGATAATCAATCTCAATTTAAATGGAAACAGGTTTTGATAATTATGCTTTTAAAAAAGGATTTATAAATAAAGATTCAAAATATACAAAAACACCATCAAAATACGTTCCTAAAATCCAGGAAATGGAAGGAGAAAGAATGCTCGATTTAGACTGTAAAAAGAATGAAAAAAATTTTTTCGAAAACTGGTTGAATTCCTTCTTATTAGAAGCCTTTACTAATCCAAAACTTAATGAATTATCTGGAAGAGATATTTGGAATTACATAGGGTTTCATACTAAAGGAGCTATAAGAGATTATATGACATCAATAGAAAACCAAATAATAGAAGAATTAGCAACAAAAACAACAGCTTATAATAAGATATTATATATAATGATGATTCTATATAAAGAATTTTTTGGAAAAAATATTATAGATCATAAACAAGAAGTCTATAATAAAGAATATCAAGAAGCAAAAAATCATTTATGTAACACCCTACCATACAAAGTCTTATGCTTAAGTCATAATTCAGAGATGGCAAGGTATTACGACCTCTAAAACAAAAATTTAGTACGTATAGTAGTATGAATAATTGATTATAACTAGGAGCCTTTGTAGAAAAAGGGGTAAACAAAAACCGTAACTCGAACGCGCAACACTCCGATCGATAACGTAACGAGCAAAGGATAAGCTAACGCAAGATCATATATATAAAGAGTGTCAAAAACGGGAATATCAAGACTCAAGATCCGGCTGCGAAGATAACCGGTCCGAGCATAATAATATATACATATAATAAAATAAGGAAACCCCAAAGGAAACCCAAAGGGACACAAAATACATACAACCTATTCTCCAAAATCCCCTCTAGAAGGAGTCATCACAGTTTGTATTATTTAATGGAGATAAAAGTATCTAAACAAGATATATAAACCAAAACAGAGTCCCAAGAACAAAGGATCTTCGCTAATCCAGAAGTCTCCAGCATGCCTCAACGAGAAGCCTCGCGTCCTGCATCTGAAAACCACAAAATCCGCATGGGTGAGAACCAGAGGTCCCCAGCACGGTAACAGCTTCCACATATATAATACATAATAATAGAGGAAAGCCGAAGGCAATCCTAGAACTTCCTCCAGAAAATATCAAAGCTTATAAACAAGCTAAACCGTAAGCGGCAACTAACTAAAGATCCTTCAGTCTAACTAATACTTCCCTTTCCAATTCCTTCAGACCTCCCAACCACCAGCAGGAGTATAATATAGCAAACACAGTTATATCAGACATGAGATATACAAATAAGAACAATTAAGGCATTTAGACAAATAGCAAGTAATATGCAGTCAAATAGGCAATCTCAAACAATTCATGTAGTATGCTTATGATGCATGCCTGTCCCTAGTGGCTGATGATATCATCTGTCGGTTATAGAGCCAACCCGACAAGTCCTGGTAGCTAGCCATTGGACTGTCCCTCTGTCGTGCATCCCCAACTCGAGTTATACTCATCATAAACTTGATCATAATCATGATCCATATCCATCACCCTCACTGGTGAATATTTATCCATCACCATCACTGGTGAATATTTATGGGGGCGAGCTCATCCGGGCCTTTCACAGTGCCCGGCCACACTTACGACATAGGGTCAAAAGAGCTTCGAGTCTCAACCTGGAGCACGTGGTGGCTAGCCACTGCTACTACCCAGGGAAACCCTCATCTCCGATGGTGGAAGTGCAAACCTTCACAATTCAATCAACATCATATATGCATTTATACTTGGCCATAAACATGGCTCCGCCGTAACACGGCAATAATCTAGCCATCCGGCTCACGGTTAAATCCATAACCAGCCAATTCATTAACAATTACGGCCCTTCGGCCCATGGCACAACAAGCACTTCCACCGCCATTCTCCGCATCTCACATAATCATCTTTGATCCTCAATGATCATTCATTTTTCCCTTGCTTCACTCGCAAGTTACCACATTCACTAGCCCTTTTTCTCATGCTAGGCATATCATAATGATTTAAGACATAAGTGGTGAGATCGGAGGCTTAGAAGTATGAAATATGGCTTTTAAAACTCAAAAATCAACTTTGGGATGAAAACAGGTCCACGCGTACGCGCACGCGTGGATGGCGCTTTCTCGAAGAACGGCGCGTACGCACCAAGTGCGCCTACGCGCGAGGGGTCATTCTGCTAAAAATTTTCTAAGTTAAAAGCTGCAGAATTTACATATTCAAACCCCAATCTTCCGACGGACATAACTTCCTCATTTTAAATCGTTTTTCACCCGTTCTTTGAACGGCATGGACATCCCGGATCCAATTTCATTTCTAAACAGATTTGGCACAAATCAGAGATCCGTAGTCCAAGTTATGTCCCGTCAAAGTATGCCCAAAAACCATGTTTTCATACAAAACCACAAGGTGCCATTTTCAAAACAAGCCACTTTCAACTCTTTTCAAAATCAATCAAACATGCCAATTTCAACCCTTCTCTTTGAAATCATTCAAAATGTACCAAAATCAACAACAAGCCATCCTCAACTCACACATTGACACTTTACCAAGGTTTCCAAAACCACATCCAACCATTTTAACACTTCTCAATCAAATGGCTAAAGGACAAACACAATATCATGTCATACATCCTTCCTCATCCCAATTTCCAATAATACCATTTCCAATTAACCATCATTATACATAATCAACATCATACTCACCATCAACATGGTACCACCCATCAATTCAACCTCAATCATCCATCAAGCATATATCACAACATGCATTTCTCATATTTCACACAATCAAGGCATCAATATTCATAATCACATATATGAACACATCATATATTTCAACCATTCAACAACACCAACAATTCAATGCCTATCTTAGGGCCTCTAGCCTAAGTATTTCCTACCACATTACATATTAGATACGGGAAACCAAAACCATACCTTAGCCGACTCCCCAAGCTCAACCGGAGCACTTCCAAACCACTTGTCCACAAGCTCTCAAGGTATCAACACCTCCAAGAACAGATTTTATCACACAAAACCCTCTTCCAAGCTTTCCAAAATCACCAATCAAGCTCCAATATTCACATATACACAACCTAAGCCACAATCATCATACCCATACACAACATCTCAAAACCCAAACATCATAGAACAACAAAATCACACTAGGGTTGAGAATCTTACCACACCCAAGGTCCAAGGAGACAAGATTAACCTTCTCCTTCAAGAGAGTTGGGTCCTATAACATCAAAGAACCCAAAATCTCAACATTTTACCCATGAAACTCGAAAATAAGGGCTGGAATTTCGAACAGAAACACGTGGCTTACCTCAAGATTAGTTGTATGGGTTTTGTAGAGCTCTCCGCGGTGAACGCGTGGCCGCAAACGGAGCGGCAATCGGAGCTCTAGATCAAAAGTTATGGTGGTTTGAAGATCAAGTGAGAGAAAGAACTTGAGAGAGTGTTCTTCCTCCCCTCTCTTCAATTTCAGCGTGTTTGAGTGTGTTGTGAGGAGAGAGAGTGCTGAAAACTAGGGTTTTGGTTTAGTTATGTTGGGCCAAGGGCCCACTTTGGGTCCGGTTGGTCCGGTTTGGCCCGTTCGGTCCAATCTTGGTCCGATTTCTATAAAATTGGTACCGAAATTCTCGTCTCAATTTCCTCTATCACATTTAGCCATAAAAATAACATTTTTGGCTTTCTAGAATAAATTCTCATTTATGGGTTAATTAACCATTAATTAACCGGGTTTTACATTCTACCCACCTAATTGGGAATTTTGCCCACAAAATTCAAATTCAAATTCAATTACCTGAGAATAAGTGCGGATAATCCGTTCGCATCTCCGACTTAAGTTCCCAAGTGTGTTCCTCAACACCGCCTCGACTCCAAGCCACTTTGACTAATGAAACCTCTTTTCCACGCAACCGTTTGATACTAGTATCATCAATTCTGACTGGAGCCATTGGAAGCGTCAAATCTTCTCTTAACTGAACCGATTCGGGTTCTAACACATGGCTAGCATCAGGAGTGTACTTTCGAAGCTGCGACACGTGAAATACGTCGTGCAGGTTTGAAAGATGGGGTGGTAAAGCCACCCGATACGCCACTGGCCCAATCCTCTCCAAGATCTGAAATGGACCAATGTATCGAGGATTCAACTTCTTTGCTTTAATCGCTCTACCTACTCCTGTGGTCGGAGTAACTTTCAGGAAAACATGATCTCCTGCCTCAAATTCTAAGGGCTTCCGCCTTTGATCGGCGTAACTCTTTTGACGACTCTGCGCCGTAAGCATCCTATCTCGGATCTTCTTGACTTGTTCAGTGGTCTCAGCTATCATTTCCGGCCCCAACAAGCCTTTCTCTCCAGCTTCATACCAACATAGTGGAGATTGACATTTTCTCCCATACAAAGCCTCATACGGAGCCATTCCGATGCTCGCATGGTAACTATTATTGTATGCAAACTCTACTAACGGCATATACCGATCCCAACTCACCGGTTGGTCCAAAACACAAGCTCTCAACATATCCTCTAGTGTTTGGATCGTCCTCTCGGATTGACCATCTGTTTGAGGATGGTACGCTGTACTCAAGCTTAATCGAGTTCCAAAAGCTTTCTGCAATGCACCCCAGAACCTCGAAGTGAAACGAGGATCTCTATCAGAGATTATAGTAGCAGGTACACCATGGAGTCTCACAATCTCCTTTATGTATAACCGAGCTAGCTCCTCAAGGGTGTAAGTCATCCGAATGGGCAAAAAGTGAGCTGACTTCGTCAGTCGGTCCACGATCACCCAGATAGTATCAAAACCAGTCCTAGTCCTTGGCAATCCCGACACAAAGTCCATTGCAATACTTTCCCACTTCCATTGCGGAACCTCTAAGGGTTGCAACATCCCGGAAGGTCTTTGATGTTCAATCTTTACCTTTTGACAAGTTAAGCACTTTGAAACATATTCCGCCACATCATTCTTCATACCCGGCCACCAAAACATCACCTTTAAATCATGGTACATCTTAGTACTTCCCGGGTGAATGGAGAATCCACTTTTGTGTGCCTCCCTTAAGATATCTTGTCTCAAAGTACCAACATCCGGCACAATGATCCTACCCTTGAATCTCCATAACCCATCTTTTTCTTCCGACACTCTCCACTGTTTTCCTTGCTCGATAGCCGGTAACACCTTCCATAATGCTTCATCATTTTCATGAGCCTTTAGGAGTTCGGACTTAAAGTCACTTGAGATTTCTAATCGGCTCAAACACAAGTTTCCAGATACTTCTCGAGCACCAATTTTTAGACTCTCGAATCCCTTGAGCAACTTCTCCTCTTGAAGCATCATCCAAGACGCATATAACGACTTCCGACTTAACGCATCCGCCACTATATTCGCTTTTCCCGGATGGTAATTCAACTCAAAGTCGTAGTCCTTCAATAATTCCATCCACCTCCTTTGCCTCATATTAAGCTCTTTCTGATCAAAGAGGTATTTCAAACTCTTGTGATCGGAAAAGACTTGGAACTTAACCCCATAGAGATAATGCCTCCACACCTTCAAGGCAAATACGACCGCAGCGAGTTCCAGATCGTGCGTAGGGTAACTAACTTCATGAGGTCTCAACTGTCGTGAGGCATACGCCACCACATTATGATGCTGCATCAGCACGCACCCTAGACCCTTCAACGATGCATCACAGTACACCTCAAAAGGCTCGTTCGGCTCAGGTAACACTAACACAGGTGCAGTGGTCAACTTTTTCTTCAATGTCTGAAAGCTCTCCTCGCACTTAGGAGTCCAAACAAACGGAGTGTCTTTGCGAGTTAACTTTGTCAACGGCAAGGCTAATTGCGAAAAGCCTTTGATGAACCTTCGGTAATAGCCAGCTAAACCCAGAAAACTCCTTATCTCAGTTACTGTGGTTGGTTGCTTCCATTCCATCACAGCCTCCACCTTAGTTGGATCTACGGCTATTCCCCTCTTACTCACCACGTGACCCAAAAACTTTACCTCATCCTTCCAAAACTCACACTTAGACAATTTCGCATAGAGTTTCTTCTCCTTTAAAATTTGTAACACGGTCCGCAAGTGTTCCGCATGCTCTTCTTCGGTCTTGGAGTAAATTAGTATGTCGTCAATGAAGACAACAACGAATTTATCCAGAAACGGACGGAACACTCTATTCATGTAATCCATAAACACTGCAGGAGCGTTCGTCAACCCAAAAGACATTACAGTATACTCGTAATGACCATAACGAGTCCTGAAAGCAGTCTTAGGGATATCCTCACCCCTCACCCTTATCTGGTGATAACCGGATCGCAAATCGATCTTGGAGAAAACCCCAGCTCCTTGTAATTGATCCATGAGATCATCAATCCTCGGCAATGGGTATTTATTCTTTATGGTGACCTTGTTCAGCTGCCTGTAATCCACACAGAGCCGCATACTTCCATCTTTCTTCTTTACCAGTAATACTGGAGCACCCCACGGGGAAACACTTGGTCGGATAAAGTTCTTACCCAACAATTCCTCTAACTGAGACTTTAGCTCGGCCATCTCTAACGGTGACATCCTATAAGGAGCACTTGAGATTGGTCCCGCCCCAGGCATCAATTCAATAGCAAACTCGACCTCTCGGTTAGGTGGAAATTCCTCAATATCATCGGGAAACACTTCCGGAAACTCACACACTACCGGAATCTGATCCAACCTTTGATCATCACCCGAAACACCAGCGGTTAACAACAGGATACCCTGACATTCGATTCCAGAACAGTTCACCATCATCGAATTCAAGTAATAATTATTCACCACGACCGGCCCTTCTGTATCTTCCGGCATAAAGTACACCGACTTTGTAGAACAATCAAGCAGGACATGGTTCTCAGATAACCAGTCCAATCCCAAGATAAGATCAAGACCGATCATCGGTAAGCAGATTAAAGTATGGACAAAATCACGCTGCTTGAACCTGAACGAAACTTTCGGGCATCCTAGCCTAGTTACCATGGCTTCATGGGTAGCATTATGTACCTTTAGGTCATAACCTAAGGTTACGATCTTCAATCCTAACTCATGGGCTTTCTCAAATGCAATAAATGAATGCGATGCTCCCGAATCAAATAAAGCATTTAAAGTTTGACCAGCCATTTCACAGTTACCTCGAATGAGTGTCTCAGATCCTTCTGCACCCACAGCTGAGGTGGTGAACACCCGACCAGTCTGTTGTGCTTTCCCAGCACCTTGCTTTTGCTTCTCTGGACAACTTGCGGCTTTATGCCCCGCCTTTCCACAATTGTAGCACAAACCCCATCCGGCCTTTCATGGTACTCCCGGATGGTGACTCCCACACCTAGTACAAGCTTGATCATTCTGAGGCTGCTTCCCAAACCTTTTCCCTTGGGAGTAGTTGTTGTTGGGCCTCCTAAAAGAACCTCCCCTCTTGAAAGACAGACCTCTAGGTGCAAAGCTCTTCCCTCGGTTCTGTGGAAATGATCCTTTGTGACTTCCTTTCTCAGCGGCTGCCCTCTTCACACACTCTTCAGCAACCCTACACTTGTTCACCAATTCGGAGAAAGTCCTAATCTCCATTGGCCCCACCGAACCGAAAATATCACTCCGGAGTCCTCCCTCGTACTTAACACACTTCCATTCCTCATATTCCACCGGAGTCCCTTGACACATACGAGAGAATCTGAACAGCTCCTCAAACTTGTCAGTATACTCAGATACGGACATAGTACCCTGCTTCAGCTGCAACAATTCAAGCTCCTTGGCCGTCCTAGCAGAAGTCGGAAAGTACTTCTTATAGAACTCCTCTTGGAAGACATCCCAGGTGATATAGTCATCACCCTGCTGCAGAAGACGTCGGATGCCTTGCCACCAATACGATGCTTCACCGGTGAGCATATAAGTGGCAAACTCGACACGCTGTCCTTCAGGTACCACTTGTGCTTGTAATGCTCGCTCTATAGCCTGAAACCATGTATCAGCCTCAGTCGGGCTAGTAGTTCCCTTGAACTTAGGCGGATTAAGCTTCAAAAAGTTTGCCAAGGTCATTGGACCCTGAACTCCACCTCCATCATTACCATGGTTGTTCATCTGTTGACCAAGAGCCTCAGCAGTGGCTTGCATAGCAGCAGCCATGTTCTCCAACGCAGCCATAAAGTTCACCGGGTCATTAGGGTTATTCTCCGGTGCACGAGCATTCGTACGACCTCTCGCACTACCTCTACCGCGTCCACGAGGCGCCATCTGGTTCCTATACACACCCAACAATCGATATTAAGTTGATCAGTCTCAATATCGGAAGTCTAGTGCTTCAAAGTCCCAAATGCATGCTCATGAACGTTTATGCCAACTATATCAAGTAGATATACTAACAGCACATAACACACATACAGAGAATGCACAGAAGCATAGTCAGTCCATTCCTCAGGCTCTACAGGAACGAACTGCTCTGATACCATAATGTAACACCCTACCATACAAAGTCTTATGCTTAAGTCATAATTCAGAGATGGCAAGGTATTACGACCTCTAAAACAAAAATTTAGTACGTATAGTAGTATGAATAATTGATTATAACTAGGAGCCTTTGTAGAAAAAGGGGTAAACAAAAACCGTAACTCGAACGCGCAACACTCCGATCGATAACGTAACGAGCAAAGGATAAGCTAACGCAAGATCATATATATAAAGAGTGTCAAAAACGGGAATATCAAGACTCAAGATCCGGCTGCGAAGATAACCGGTCCGAGCATAATAATATATACATATAATAAAATAAGGAAACCCCAAAGGAAACCCAAAGGGACACAAAATACATACAACCTATTCTCCAAAATCCCCTCTAGAAGGAGTCATCACAGTTTGTATTATTTAATGGAGATAAAAGTATCTAAACAAGATATATAAACCAAAACAGAGTCCCAAGAACAAAGGATCTTCGCTAATCCAGAAGTCTCCAGCATGCCTCAACGAGAAGCCTCGCGTCCTGCATCTGAAAACCACAAAATCCGCATGGGTGAGAACCAGAGGTCCCCAGCACGGTAACAGCTTCCACATATATAATACATAATAATAGAGGAAAGCCGAAGGCAATCCTAGAACTTCCTCCAGAAAATATCAAAGCTTATAAACAAGCTAAACCGTAAGCGGCAACTAACTAAAGATCCTTCAGTCTAACTAATACTTCCCTTTCCAATTCCTTCAGACCTCCCAACCACCAGCAGGAGTATAATATAGCAAACACAGTTATATCAGACATGAGATATACAAATAAGAACAATTAAGGCATTTAGACAAATAGCAAGTAATATGCAGTCAAATAGGCAATCTCAAACAATTCATGTAGTATGCTTATGATGCATGCCTGTCCCTAGTGGCTGATGATATCATCTGTCGGTTATAGAGCCAACCCGACAAGTCCTGGTAGCTAGCCATTGGACTGTCCCTCTGTCGTGCATCCCCAACTCGAGTTATACTCATCATAAACTTGATCATAATCATGATCCATATCCATCACCCTCACTGGTGAATATTTATCCATCACCATCACTGGTGAATATTTATGGGGGCGAGCTCATCCGGGCCTTTCACAGTGCCCGGCCACACTTACGACATAGGGTCAAAAGAGCTTCGAGTCTCAACCTGGAGCACGTGGTGGCTAGCCACTGCTACTACCCAGGGAAACCCTCATCTCCGATGGTGGAAGTGCAAACCTTCACAATTCAATCAACATCATATATGCATTTATACTTGGCCATAAACATGGCTCCGCCGTAACACGGCAATAATCTAGCCATCCGGCTCACGGTTAAATCCATAACCAGCCAATTCATTAACAATTACGGCCCTTCGGCCCATGGCACAACAAGCACTTCCACCGCCATTCTCCGCATCTCACATAATCATCTTTGATCCTCAATGATCATTCATTTTTCCCTTGCTTCACTCGCAAGTTACCACATTCACTAGCCCTTTTTCTCATGCTAGGCATATCATAATGATTTAAGACATAAGTGGTGAGATCGGAGGCTTAGAAGTATGAAATATGGCTTTTAAAACTCAAAAATCAACTTTGGGATGAAAACAGGTCCACGCGTACGCGCACGCGTGGATGGCGCTTTCTCGAAGAACGGCGCGTACGCACCAAGTGCGCCTACGCGCGAGGGGTCATTCTGCTAAAAATTTTCTAAGTTAAAAGCTGCAGAATTTACATATTCAAACCCCAATCTTCCGATGGACATAACTTCCTCATTTTAAATCGTTTTTCACCCGTTCTTTGAACGGCATGGACATCCCGGATCCAATTTCATTTCTAAACAGATTTGGCACAAATCAGAGATCCGTAGTCCAAGTTATGTCCCGTCAAAGTATGCCCAAAAACCATGTTTTCATACAAAACCACAAGGTGCCATTTTCAAAACAAGCCACTTTCAACTCTTTTCAAAATCAATCAAACATGCCAATTTCAACCCTTCTCTTTGAAATCATTCAAAATGTACCAAAATCAACAACAAGCCATCCTCAACTCACACATTGACACTTTACCAAGGTTTCCAAAACCACATCCAACCATTTTAACACTTCTCAATCAAATGGCTAAAGGACAAACACAATATCATGTCATACATCCTTCCTCATCCCAATTTCCAATAATACCATTTCCAATTAACCATCATTATACATAATCAACATCATACTCACCATCAACATGGTACCACCCATCAATTCAACCTCAATCATCCATCAAGCATATATCACAACATGCATTTCTCATATTTCACACAATCAAGGCATCAATATTCATAATCACATATATGAACACATCATATATTTCAACCATTCAACAACACCAACAATTCAATGCCTATCTTAGGGCCTCTAGCCTAAGTATTTCCTACCACATTACATATTAGATACGGGAAACCAAAACCATACCTTAGCCGACTCCCCAAGCTCAACCGGAGCACTTCCAAACCACTTGTCCACAAGCTCTCAAGGTATCAACACCTCCAAGAACAGATTTTATCACACAAAACCCTCTTCCAAGCTTTCCAAAATCACCAATCAAGCTCCAATATTCACATATACACAACCTAAGCCACAATCATCATACCCATACACAACATCTCAAAACCCAAACATCATAGAACAACAAAATCACACTAGGGTTGAGAATCTTACCACACCCAAGGTCCAAGGAGACAAGATTAACCTTCTCCTTCAAGAGAGTTGGGTCCTATAACATCAAAGAACCCAAAATCTCAACATTTTACCCATGAAACTCGAAAATAAGGGCTGGAATTTCGAACAGAAACACGTGGCTTACCTCAAGATTAGTTGTATGGGTTTTGTAGAGCTCTCCGCGGTGAACGCGTGGCCGCAAACGGAGCGGCAATCGGAGCTCTAGATCAAAAGTTATGGTGGTTTGAAGATCAAGTGAGAGAAAGAACTTGAGAGAGTGTTCTTCCTCCCCTCTCTTCAATTTCAGCGTGTTTGAGTGTGTTGTGAGGAGAGAGAGTGCTGAAAACTAGGGTTTTGGTTTAGTTATGTTGGGCCAAGGACCCACTTTGGGTCCGGTTGGTCCGGTTTGGCCCGTTCGGTCCAATCTTGGTCCGATTTCTATAAAATTGGTACCGAAATTCTCGTCTCAATTTCCTCTATCACATTTAGCCATAAAAATAACATTTTTGGCTTTCTAGAATAAATTCTCATTTATGGGTTAATTAACCATTAATTAACCGGGTCTTACAATTTAGCTAACATTCAGATATATGATCTATGTAATGTGGAGTCTTATATATGTGAATATAGAATACATTATTACAAATTAAAAGAAGAAGATAAAAATCATTATCTTAGTATGTATATAACAAAACTTTCATATCCTGCTAATGAATTTATTATGGGAAGATTTATAAGAGAAATAAATAGAGGAACAATTGAAAATAATTTTGGTGGAGCAACCTCTGCAATAAGAGAGGAAATAAAAGAACGTTGTATGCAAGAAGCAACTCAAAAAAGATTTGCAAATATAATTAGAATTTGCTGTCAGGATAATGAAGAGATACCTCAAAAATATAGTCTTAATAAAAATTTTCAAAGAAAAAGAAAATATCAATTTAGAAAAAGAAAATACTATCCAAACTGGAGAAAAAAGAGGTATTTTAGAAAAAGAAATAACAATAAAAACAGAAGACAAAAAAGTGATTATTGCCCAATAAAAAAGAAAATTGTAAGTGTTGGTATTGCCAAGAAGAAGGACACTATGCAAATAATGTCCGAAAAAGAAGGATAAAAAGGATCTTACTAAACAAATAGAAATTGCTAAGTCCTGTTTCATGGAACCATTAGAAGAATCTGATGATAACTTAGACTATATTTTTGAATATGTCTCGGAAACAGACTCAGAGACTGAGTAATAATGCTACATTTATTACTATAAAAATAACAGAAAAGTTTATAAATGCTTTCATAGATTCTGGAGCAACGCAATGCTTTGCTAGTTCAAACATAAAACTTGATTGGAAAAAATTAAAGAAACCATTAAGAGTTAGAATAGCTGACAAATCAATACATAAAATTAACCAAAAAGCAGAGATGGTTGAAATTTTTATTCAAAATTATAGGTTCATTGTTCCATCTATATATATGTTAGACTCTGGAATGGATTTTATCATAGGAAATAATTTTTTAAAGCTATATCATCCATTCATTCAAGAATTAACATATATAGTTTTAAAAGCACCACACGATTCTTCAATAAATCAAAAATCAAAACGTATAAAAATACCAACTACCACTATAGATAAGATCTTAAAATTTAAAATATTTTCTATATTAGAGACATGTTATTTAAATTTATACTTTCAGATAAATATCCCAAAAAATAGTCTTGAAATAAAGATAGAAGAACTTTTGGATGAAATTTGTGCTGAAAATCCTTTAGATGTTAAAAATACAAATAACGAATTAGTAAGTATTAAATTAAAAGATCCTACAAAAGAGATAAATGTTCCAAATAAAATTCCTTATTCCGCAAGAGATAGAGAAGAGTTTTCATTAGAATGTAGAGATCTTTTGGAAAAAGGAATTATAAGATTAAGTAAAAGTCCTCATGCGGCTCCAGCCTTTTATGTCGAAAACAATAATGAAATTAAAAGGGGAAAACGAAGAATGGTTATTAACTATAAAAAGATGAATGAAGCAACTATTGGTGATGCTCATAAACTTCCAAGGAAAGATTCTATTTTAGAAAAAATCAAAGGAGCAACTTGGTTTTCATCTCTTGATGCAAAATCAGGATATTGGCAGCTTCGTTTAGATAAAGAAACAAAGAAATTAACTGCTTTTACTTGCCCAACAAAAGAATCAACAAGTGTGTTACTCTATGAATGGAATGTATTACCATTCGGATTAAAACAAGCCCCAGGTATTTACCAAAGATTTATGGAAGAAAATCTAAAAGAGTTAAATGAATTTGTTTTAGTGTATATTGATGATATACTAATTTTTACAAAACAGGATAGAGAAGATCATCTTCAAAAATTATTAATAGTTTTAGAAAGATGTAAAGAAAAAGGATTAGTTCTTAGCAAAAAGAAAGCAAGAATAGCAAAACAAGAAATAGAGTTTCTTTGATTAATTCTATCTACTCAAGGAAAGCTAAAACTTCAACCAAATGTCCTAGAAAAGGTAAATTTATTTCCTAATAAAATAAAAGATAGAAAACAATTACAAAGATTTTTAGGATGTATAAATTATATTTCTGATCAAGGATTTTTAAAGAATATAACAGAATACACTAAAAGCTTATTTCCAAAAATAAGTACTAAAAAAGAATGGAAATGGGATGAAAAAGATAGTATGCAAATTCAAAGGATTAAAGAATTATGTGAAAAACTTCCAGAACTTTATATTCCAGAAGAAAATGACTTCTTAATAGTAGAAACAGATGCTTCAGACATAACCTGGTCAGGATGTCTAAAAGCTAAGAAAGCTATAAAAAGTTTGGAACAAGGAAAAGAATCACTAGATTCTAAAGATTCCCTAAAGGAATTACTTTGCAAGTATATTTCAGGGACTTTTACTCCAACAGAACAGAGATATACCACTCATGAAAAGGAAACTCTAGCAGCAATTAAATCTCTTAAGAAATGGAAAATTGATTTACTACCAAGAGAATTTACATTAAGGACAGATTCAAGCTACCTAACAGGTTTCATACGATATAATTTAAAAGTTGATTATAATCATGGACGATTGATACATTAACAAGAGAATGGAGTTCGTCTACAACGCATTAGATCAAGAAATTCAAAAATATGAGCAAGAGCTCGAAAAATGCAAGCATTGTCAGCAAATAAGGACACAGATCCAATCCCTCAAGAAGGCCATCAAAGCAATGAAATCAACACAACAAGCAGAAACATCAGAGTTCAGCCAGCTAAGCATGGTGGACAAATCAGGTGAAGAAAAAATTTCAGAAAATAAAACAATTGCTGAAATCATTAAAAAATCCACCCAAGATAAAAAATATTATGTAATTTATAATGGCCCCATGAAAGGAGTATATGATGCCTGGGAAAAAGCAGCACCATTCACACACCAGTCAAAGATAATTCATAAAGGAGGGTTCCTAACACTGGAAGAGGCAAAGAAATCCTTCAAGGAATATGAAGCTCTCCATCCAGAGCAAACCCTAAAAAGAGCAGATAAAGCTCCAATTCAAACCCAGAGAACAGGGATAATAAGAAACATTCCTACAAGGGCTGAAATCAAGGAAAAGAAAAGGGTCTGTAGATCTAATCTCAGAGAAACCCTTAACATAGTCCTGAATTGGACTGAAGAAAAAAGGGCAATTTTGGGATATTATCCTGTTGCCAAAGAACAGCTAACAAAGCTGGTTATATTTCCAGATGCTTCCCCATCTGACACCTATCAGTTTTTCCAGTATGGATTAATTGATACAATCTTAATTTTTAATGATCTAAAAATTATTAGTGAGTTTCCTGCAGGATTCGTTGATGCAGTAAAGAGATTTAAAAATATGATTGACAATGTAAATCCAAGGGATATATCCCTAAAATTTACAAACAGTCAACCTATTTTTAATGAAGAAGAAGAATGCTTGGTTCCAGCACACCAAGTAATATTCATGTCCGTCTTCCCAGGAAATTTTCAACCAATTGATCAAATTCAAGATTTAACAATTTACAGTCATGAAGGAAGGCTAGCCAGCACATTAGCAAGGGTCTTTGAAAGAACTCAAAAAATAACGAAGGAATCTCACACAAGGATTAATTATAAAAGTAGAAATACTCTGCTTGTGTCCAGTAAAAGAAATGAAATTGAAGAAAGAGAAATGAGACTCTTGGTAGAATTTGAATCAGCATTCTACAACTTATCTGGACTTTTAGAAAAGCTCCCTGAAAGGATAAAGAGGAATCTTTGCTATTTGATAAAAGACAGAGAAGACCACAAGTGCCAGCTATGTGCCTCAGAGTTATCTGAAGAAAGCAATAATGAAACGGAATCAACTCACATGATGAAGGAAGAAGACAATACATCTGACGGTCACATGATAAAAGAAGAGGACAGCACATCTGAAGCATCTCTCAACATTATTGCATAGTGACGTAAGCACTTAGGTCATAGAGCACCAACAATGTAGCTGGTGAAAGAGAACAAACAATGACGTAAGCAATGACATCATAAGAAGGGTAAGGATGGGAATTGTCCATCAAACCCAACTATTATAAATAGGCTGCTTAGGCAATTGTAAAGGCATCAGACAATAGGAAGCAGGAGGCTAAGAGTACTCATATGCTAGGAGAGTAAGGAGGAAGCTGCCGAGGCGATCCTATAGTCTGAGGAAGAATCCCCTTAGGGAAAAATAGTTCTAAACTCCCATTTGGAGTTAGTATCTACAATCTCTCCTCTGGAGATAAAAACCCCTTATGTAAAATATACTGAATAAAGGAAGTTTTTCTCCAGAAAGGTACATCTTCATTCTAGTCTTTCAATTATGAATTATTTAGAAAGTTTAGAATTAACAGAAGAATCTGATTATTATAGATTAACTGCTTTATTAGATAATGAAAAGCAGGCTGTTCTAAAAACAGAATTAAATCTCAAATCAAATGAAAATTTTAATAAACAAAATCTTTTAAAAGAAGTTTTTAACAGAAAAAATATAATATACTATGGAAAAATTCAACTTGAAGCTCCTATAAAAATAAAATCTGCCAATGGAGAACTTGAAATAGCTTTGATAAATAATGAAGAATTGAGTAAACAGATTGAGAAAATTAAGGATCAACAAAAAAGATCTAAAATTGGATGGATTCATATTAGTACTATACAAGTCTTAATTAAATCTACGTATATGAAAGGAATTAATTCACCAATAAGTTTAGCAATCTGTGACAAAAGAATTACTGATGACCCAATAGATCAAATAATTGGAATTGTTCATGGAAATTTGGCAAACGTAAATGTTAAATTTAATGCCCATCTTGGATATGCTATACCTTTATCAACTGAAAATCTTGGAAGATCTGTAAGTTTAGCTTATAAATTTCATAGAAAGAATCTAATGGAACAAGATGATGAACCATTTTCAATTACATATGCAATAAATTATGCTTTAACAAATAGCCATCATAGTATAATATTTAAAAACAGAGAAAGAATTTATGTCGATGAATTATTTCAGAAAATTGTAAAAACAGAAATACCAAAATATAAAGCTATTGAAAACTCAGTTCTATTACTAAAAGAACCATCAGGAAAATTGGTTTCATCAAATTTTCAAATAAGAGAATCTAAAATTAATAGTCCCTTAAGTTTATCTAAGTTAAAGATTAAAGAAGAAGATTCTGAAATAAAAGAATTAACAAAAAAGGTCGAAAAATTAAATGAAACCCTAAATACTAAATTATGACAATAAATAAAGAAGAAATATATGTAACTTATCAAGATAAGAAACAAGAGCTCTTTGAAAGAGAAAATCGTTTGACAGTTCTCTGAAATAAATCAAAGAGCATTTAAAGCTCTAAAAATAATCTATGACAAGTTAAAAAGAGAAGTTGAAGAGTTAGAAAAATTAATAGAATCTCTAGAAAAAGTGATGAAGCAATGATAGAATTTACAGAAATTCTAAAATAAATAATGAAGCATACAAAAATTGAAAGACCAGAAAATAAAATAAAAAGAAAAAGAGCGAAAAAATTAAAAAGTAAAATAAAGGAGTATAAAAAGAAATTAAATAATCTTCAGATCGAAATTGATGACCTTATAATAAAAAGGATAGAAATAAGAATAAATATAAACAAGTTGGAGTTAAACTTAAAAAATTTATAAATGCCTGGAAAACCATATTATGACTTAAAAGAATTAAAGCTGTTAAAAGAAAAAATGGAGAATGAGGTTGAAAAATTAAAAAGATATTTAGAAACAACGGAAAGTGTAGAAATAAAAGAAGTTTTTGAAGATTTGAAAAAATATATTAAAGAAAAAGACAAACAGATAAAAGATTTTATAAACAATAATCCATGCAAAAAAGAATATTATAAACTAAAACAAGATTAAAAAAACTATAAAAATGAAATCAGAATTATAAATACTAGTAATAATAGAAATTTTCAACATCTTCAAATCTATACACATTATAAACATAAAAGAGTTAAAAAATTTTCAACATCTTCAAATCTATACACATTATAAACATAAAAGAGTTAAAAATTGGTATCAGAGCCAAGTTAACGATTAAGGGTAACACTTTCTCTTTAAGCAACACTTTTAGTGATACGCTTTTAAACCAAATAAAAAAAAAATCTGTAAATCTGTACCAAAATGCATCTGTACACTAGATGGACCCATCATATAATGGTATGAATACACTATTTTTAAGCACAAATCAATTGAAGTTATAATTGTCGAAAACTGAAGAAGTGTAATAGTGTATCTTAATTTTTAAAAATATTTAGATGATCCATATTCCGACAAACAATGTCATCAACATAGTAAAATAGTTGTTTAACAGAGACATAAATGGAGCTTTTGATGCCTTCTTAACTACTCTTATAGAACATCTGCTCTAGTGTCTTCTAGTATGCCTTTTGATGCAGAAAACTGGGATTTTTCCTTTTTATATTTGGTGTAGTTTGAGCAAACCATTAGTACTTGACAAATGAGTCAAACAATGCATCAAATTCATATTTAGGCATTCATCAAATTGAATAGAAACAAACATTGCATACACTTATACAAGCAGGACCTAGATTCAGTTAAACATTGTGGGAAAACAATCTATTCCACACTAATTATTTAACAAAAACAATAACAACGTTACCGTCTTGGATCCATACCGTAGAATTTCTGTCAAAGTTTATATCCGGTTGTTCACAACCTAACTAAATTAAACACTAATCATAAGTTAATACGAGTCTTGCGAAACCAGTAGCTAGACATCTATGAACTAGCCGGTGAAAACTCAAACTCACATGAAATTAATAGTTAAAAGTGGTCAAATAATTTGACTGATTTGATTAAATTTTTATTTAACAATTATCAGTTATTAATTTCAGGTGAGGTTGACTGTACCTGAGTTTTCACCCTAGAAATTGGTTATTTAAAATAGTAAAATGCAGATATCATTCATTCACATCAAACAAGAGTAATAGAAGCTCTAGAGATTCTAGGAACCTTGGATAAATCTTGTAAGATTTTGAACCTTGCTTCTCCCACTAAGTATCTTATGCTGCATATGGCCATTTTCAGTAGAACTCTTGCATTCTGCCTAAAATTCATAAAAGATTAGAAGATAAAACAACATTTTAAGAGAAAAAAATACCGGAAAAAAATCATTAATCTCCACAAATCAGAGTCCGAAGCAAAGGGCAGAACCCGAGCAATCTTACTCACAAACCCCATTCACAATCAAACTCAGAAAACTCCATGTGAACTAGATTGTGAAACGTGACGAATGTTCTAGAAACATATTCCTATGACATGAGCCATGTTGGGTATATGAGTAAGAGAAGATGACAAAATCTTATATTTATGTAGTGGTTTCAAGGCACGATTAGATCGCTTTCTTTAGAGAGATATTTGTCCCCACACTTAGTTGCTATAGGGTTGATGACAATACTCTCCCAGGATACAATGAAACCTAAGAATTTCTTAATTAGCAATAGTAAGAAATTCTCAACTCTCTTGAACAAAGAAAATCTCTTAATGGTTGAGTAAATTGTACACTTAGTACTTTTTTTTCTGAAATAGTGGATAAGGACTTATTTATACATATTGTACGTAGCAATTATGATTAGTTACGTATACAAATGGTTGTGTCTTTTCTATTGCCAATAGATACAATGTTTTGAACATATACAACTCTTAAAGAGTTGTGTCCCTTTAGCCAATAGATACAATATTTTGAACACACACAATCCTTAAAAGGTTGTGTCCTTTCAACCAAATGGTACTAAACGGCTAGTAACCGTTTATTAATATTAATAATATTAATAATAATATCAATAATATTAATAATATTAATTAATCAAATTTGTAAATACCCTTCAATCCCTCACTATTTACAAAATTTAAATGTCATACAAGTATATGCATAAAGAATGTGTCGCTAAGATTAAACATTCTTTTAGTGTAAATTTTAAAGTTCTAACGAAGTAATAGGTATCTAATCGATTAAACCTATACTCCATATGCTAGTACCAAAAATCACACACATTACTTATACCCTCCAAGTTCAAGAGTTTACAATTTTAAGCACTTATATGGCCTTGTGCTCATCCCGGTTTCATGAATATTTACGAGAATAAAACCTCTAAAATTCTCGATTAGAGCGGCACCACTCTTATATTCATATAGGTGGAATCTTTTGATAGATAATATTATCATTCCATTAAGAGTTTAAACTCACCCTCCTAATTTATTGTAAATAGCACTAAATCCTATACCTTAGTGCTCCAATTGCTAAATAACTTGTTATTACCCATTAAACCTTGAAACTAGTGATCTACTAGAATAAGGTTGGGTTCCCATCATTTAGCAATAATAGGTTTTAATCCCATTTTAGCAGTAGTTTCTTTGATTTTATCCCTTGACAAACCTTTAGTCAAAGGGTCTGCTAAATTTCCTTGAGATCTTATATAAGTAATGGTAATTACACCATCATCTATTAGTTGCCTCACAAACTCATGTCTCAAACTTATATGTCTAGACTTTCCATTATAAACCTTGTTATATGCTCGAGACATGGTTGATTCACTATCACAGAAGATTGAAATGGCTGTCGTCTGCTGTGGCCACAGCTTTATATCATATAACAAATTTCTTAACCATTCCGCTTCTTTACCTGCGGTTGATAAAGCTACAAACTCAGCCTCCATAGTAGAATGTGTAATACATGTTTGTTTCTTTGAGGCCCAACTTATTGCTCCACCACCTATGGTGAAAATCCATCCTGAAGTGGATTTGTTATCACTAAGATTTGTAATCCAACTTGCGTTGGAATAACCTTCTAAAACTGCGGGATAATCACTATAATGTAATCCCAAGTTTATGGTTTTCTTGAGATAACCAAGAACTCTTGTTATAGCTTTCCAATGTTGATTGCTAGGCTTTCCTGTAAACCTTGATAATTTGCACACAGCAAATGCTATATCAGGTCTAGTACAATACATTGCATACATTAAACTTCCTATAGCACTAGCATATTCTAATTGTGCTATAGGTCTTCCCATGTTTCCTTCTAATTTAAGATTAGGATCATATGGCCTATTGGATTCTTTAATTGTGAGATGATCAAACTTTTCCAATGCCTTTTTAATATGATGAGATTGACTTAAAGTAAAGCCAACTTCATTCTTATGCACCTTTATGCCTAATATTGTATCAACTTCATTCAAATCCTTCATCTTGAATTTAGAAGTTAGATACTCCTTTGTTATACGAATTCCTTCTAAATTTGTTCCGATGATCAACATATCATCAACATATAAACAAATAATTACTCCATAATCTTTAGTAAATTTTGAGTAAATACATTTATCCGCACTATTATGTGAGAAGCCATTTGATAACACCACTGAATCAAACTTCTCATGCCATTGTTTAGGCGCTTGTTTTAGCCATACAAAGACTTAATTAATTTGCAAACTTTCTTTTCATTTTCGGGTAGCACATAGCCTTCCGGTTGCTCCATATAAATTTCTTCATTAAGATCTCCATTTAAAAAAGCCGTTTTAACATCCATTTGATGTATATGAAGCTTATGTATGGATGCTAATACTATAAGAGCCCTAATAGAAGTCATTCTTGCCACAGGTGCGTAGGTATCAAAATAGTCTAGACCTTCTTGTTGTCTAAACCCCTTGGCCACTAACCTTGCTTTAAAGGTTTGTAATGAACCATCAGTGTTATACTTTCTTCTAAATACCCACTTACATCCTATAGGCTTTGATCCTGGAGGCAAATCAACCAAGACCCAAGTACTGTTAGATAATATTGAGTCCATTTCATCGTTTATTGCTTCTTTCCAAAAAGCAGAATCCCTTGAAGCCATAGCCTCTTTGAACGTTTGAGGATCACCCTCTATGTTCATCACAATAGGAATCTTGTTTGTTACAGAATTCCTAGTTCCTTCTACCAAAAAGGTGATAGCCTGAGAAGAAATAAAATCTGGACCCAAGTCCTTTTCTTTTCTTACTCTCAAGCTCTTCCTTGGTTCAATCAACTCTTTGTCGTTTAGACGTTTATTATTTTGATTATTTATTTCTTGTGAAATATTAGTATCATTTTGGAGATACTCTGAATTAGAAGTTGAATCATTGATAAATTTATTTTCAATAAATTCTACTTCTCTTGATTCAACAACTACATTAGACACTAAGTCTAATATTCTATATGCTTTAGAATTTTGAGCATATCCTATAAAAGCGCCTTTTATGGCTCTTGGCCCAATTTGGTTCTCTTTTGATCGGGAACTCGATAAAAGGCTAAACACCCCCACACTTTAAGATAATTTAAATTAGGTTTCCTTCCTTTCCAAATTTCATAAGGAGAAACCTTTCTATATCTTGATGATATCCTATTATGGATATGACATGATGTCAATAATGCTTCACCCCACAAATTGTAAGGCAATTTTGCATTTAGTAACATTGAATTAACCATATCCACTAAGGTACGGTTTTTCCTTTCCGTCAAACCATTTTGTTGCGGAGTATATGGAGCGGAAGATTCATGCACAATACCATGTAATTCACAAAAGTGATCAAATTCATTAGAAAAATATTCTCCACCTCGATCACTACGAAAAACTTTTATTTTCTTATTATCCATATTTTCTACTTCCATTTTATATTTCTTAAACATTTCAAAAGCTTCATCTTTATTTCTAAGCAAATACACATAAGTAAATCTAGAACAATCATCAATGAAGGTTATAAAGTATCTTTTTCCTCCTCTAGTAATATTGCCATTTAGTTCACAAATATCACTATGAATCAATTCTAATAAATGTGTATTTCTTTCAACCTTAGGAAAAGGTTTCTTAGTAATTTTGGATTGTATGCAAATATCACATTTCTTATTAAAATCCTTGTTACTAAGATCAATATAGTTATTCTTTTGCATATATTCAATTGATTTGTAATTTAAGTGTGCTAATCTACTATGCCATAAATCACAAGAATCAACAACATACAAGGAAACATTCACTTTATTAATACTAAGTTTAAACATGCCTTCAGTACAATATCCTTTTCCTATGAATACATCATTCTTAAGCAAGATCACTTTATCGGATTCCATTACAACTTTGAATCCTTTCTTACACAAGAGACTAACAGAAACTAAATTTTTTCTCAAATCTGGAACATGAAGTACATTTATTAAACTTAATTTCTTTCCAGATGTAAAATTTAATTCCACACTTCCTTGACCACAAACTTTGGCTGAGTTATCATTGCCCATCAAGACTTCTCTATTGTTCACTTCTTCATATGTTTTGAATTGGTTGCGATCATTGCAAACGTGAACAGTAGCCCCAGAATCTAACCACCACTCAAGTGATTTTCCTTGTGTTGCTATGTTGACTTCTGTAACCATGCCAATATGCATGTTTTGTACTTTTTCTACAACCATAGCAATTAGATCCTTCTCTTCCACTAAGTTGGTCTTTGATGCTTCCTTTTTCAGAAGTCTACATTCTTTGATATAGTGTCCTTTCTTGTGACAATGATAACACTCTCTTTGTCTCTTCTTATCTTGCTTTGAATCTTTAGAGAACTTTCTTTTCTTCTTATTGATGTTATTTTCATCAATATGATTCACTTTAGAACTTTGAGAAAGATACACAGCATCACGTTTTCGAGTTTCCTCCTCTATACGTATATGCCTTAGTAATTTCTCAATTGTGAAGTCCTCACCAAGATGTAAAAGTTTCTTCCTATAACCATTCCAAGATGAAGGTAATTTTGAAATAATTACTCCAACTTGTAATGATTCAGGGATCACCACTTGTAGATCACGAAGTCTACTTACAAGGATTTGTAATTCATGAATTTGATCCATGACAGGCATAGTATCATTCATAATAAATTCAAAATATTTCATCATGATAAACTTATCTGTTCCTTGTCGTTCGGTATTGTACTTTTCTTCCAAAGACTTCCAAATCTCTAATGGTGATTGAATTGACATGTAGAGATCATAGAGTCGGTCGGATAAAGTGTTGAGGATATGACCTCGACATTCGAAAGTATCTTCATCACGTTTCTTCTTCAATTGAACGATCTTTTCTTTCTCTTCCGGTGTGACGTTTTCAGCGGCATCGACAATTGGTGTAGTCTTTGGGTCAATCACATATGCAAGATTGAGAACCGAAAGAAGAAACATCATCTTGTCTTTCCAACGGTTGAAGTTCGTTCCATCAAAGCGATCTAATTTGACAAACTCTTGATTCATGACCTTGAACGTAGTGTTTTGATCTTGTGCCATCTTCAAGAAATATCTCTCTAAAATTATTGGGTATATGAGTATGAGGAGATGACAAAATCTTATATTTATGTAGTGGTTTCAAGGCACGATTAGATCGCTTTCTTTAGAGAAATATTTGTCCCCACACTTAGTTGCTATAGGGTTGATGACAATACTCTCCCAGGATACAATGAAATCTAAGAATTTCTTAATTAGCAATAGTAAGAAATTCTCAACTCTCTTGAACAAAGAAAATCTCTTAATGGTTGAGTAAATTGTACACTTAGTACTTTTTTTTTCTGAAATAGTGGACAAGGACTTATTTATACATATTGCACGTAGCAATTATGATTAGTTACGTATACAAATGGTTGTGTCTTTTCTATTGCCAATAGATACAATGTTTTGAATATATATGACTCTTAAAGAGTTGTGTCCCTTTAGCTAATAGATACAATGTTTTGAACACACACAATCCTTAAAAGGTTGTGTCCTTTCAACCAAATGGTACTAAACGGCTAGTAACCGTTTATTAATATTAATAATATTAATAATAATATCAATAATATTAATAATATTAATTAATCAAATTTGTAAATACCCTTCAAGCCACATATTGGAAAATACAGAAGCAAAAAGGAAGAACGGAACAGGTGCGAGTTGAAGAATAGGGCAAACAGAACCATCTCTGATTTGCAAGGAGGAGGAGTTGATGTGTCTGTTGAGGATGGTGAACGGATATTCCTGTGGAGGAGGAGGCTGAGACCCCGCAGCAGCCTCGACGGATTTTGCCTTCGGAGCCATGTTTCAATGAATCACGACGCTGCGATTGCTTTTGATTTTAGCTGCTTAGTGTTTCAATGGAACATAGTTGCGCCTTCAAACTTCGGCTCGGGTTGTGGATCTCTTGGTTGATAAGTAGTTTTGAAATTCATGTAAAAGTTTCCTTTTTATCTTTAATATCAAAGATGTAGTTTTTATATTAATTTAATTTAACTTTTTTATTTTATATTTACTCTTTTTTAAATTAATTAATTTTTACTTTTACATAATTATAAGGGCAAAAAACACAATTAAGCCAAGGGAGGAAACAAATTACATGAATCAGTCAAACTGAAAATAGCTTCACGAATCAGCTAAAGCACGTTACTATGTAATTCGAACTAGCTGGATTCGAACTACATTAACATGTAATTCGAATCAACATAACTCGAATTATAAAGGAATACGTGATTAACCTAATTCGAATCAACATGGTTCGAACTACCAGCATAATTCGAACTAGGTTAGTTCGAATTACACCGTGAACGCTTCTCCAAGTAATTCGAACCTAGTTGGTTCGAATTACTCACAATTTGCCTCAAATAGTAATTTGAATGGGGCTGGTTCGAATTACATAGATTTCGGCTATATAAGGAGTTCGAATCAACCTCATTCGAATCACTTTTCCATTCTCATACCCCACCAAATCCCAGAGAAAACGACCCAGATTCGATCCGACAAAGACTCGAATAGAATACTCAGCCGATGGGGACGATCCGAAAAGGCTATATCGGTTGGACGGAGTTGCTCATATAGTCGGGGTCATCAATGACGAGGTTAATAGATAGAAAATTTTGTGCTAGCGGTTTATCTGAGTTAGTGGTTTTGCATGCGGTTTTAGTAGCGGTTTATGTTAGCGGTTTATCCTAGTGGTATTGCAAGTGGTTTATTTTAGAGGTTTTGCATGCGGTTTAGTTGGTGGTTTATGTTAGTGGTTTTTATTAGTGGTTTTTGTTAGTAGTTTTGTATGCGATTTTGTTGATGGTTTATGTTGGCGGTTTATTTTGGTAGTATTGGAAGTAGTTTATTATGTGATTTTGTGTGCGGTTTATGATAGTGGTTTTGCATGTGGTTTTCGTAAGTAGATTTGTATGCAGTTTATGTTAGCAGTTTAAGCATGTGGTTTTGTTGGCGGTTTAGGTTAGGAGTTTTTAGTTGTGGTTTTTGTTAGTACTTTTGTAACCGGTTTTGTTGATGATTTATTTTGGCGATTTATTTTGGTGGTATTGGAAGTGGTTTACTATGTGGTTTTGTAAGCGGTTTATGATAGTGGTTTTGCACGTGTTTTTCATAAGTGGATTTGTTTGTGGTTTATGTTAGCGGTTTAAGCATGTGGTTTTGCTACTGGTTTGTTATATTGGTTTTGCATGTAGATTCTGTTAGTGGTTTCCATAAGTGGTTTCTGGTGTTAGTTATTTTTGTCACTGGTTTTCTAAGTGGTTCTAATAATGCTGTCCATGTAATGCGCAGCCACAGCGATGCATCAGGAGCATGCAGCGGCAGCAGGGCATGCGACTCGATGAGCGGTATGTTCTGTACTTGCAGATGACCGGATTATACCATCTTGCGAGGCTGAACTATAGATGGTTCTGGTTAGATGAGCCCCTTGTTAGTGCCTTCGTCGAGCGGTGGCGTCTGGAGACGCACACCTTCCATATGCCGTTCGGAAAGTGCACGATCACACTTCAGGACGTGGCGTACCAGTTGGGGTTGCCAGTGGACGGACGTTATATCAGTGGTTGCCTTACAGATTTCCAGATATACATCCAGGGTGGCCGTCCAGCTTGGGTGTGGTTCCAGGAGTTGCTTGGAGTGATTCCTCCTCCGAGCCAGGTTCAGAAGTTCGCAGTTAACTGCACCTGGTTCCAGTAGACTTTTGGAGAGTGCCCCGAGGGAGCCGATGAGGAGACTGTGCGGCGCTTTCTTCGTGCCTATATCATGATGTTGTTGGGCACTCAGTTGTTCGAACAACCACGATCCTTCGTTCAGCCAAACCAACCAATCTACACCAAGACCCTTGAAAGGCGTCCATTCGGAGGGACGGGAGCTAATAGCGCCAAGATCATGTAGGAGCTTAGGCATAGAGTACAAAACCTTAAAAAGGAGCTGGCAGCGAGGAGTCGGTCCCACAGGGACGTCAGCCGGTCCCGCGGAGACGCCAGCCGATCCCGCACCCGCTCCCCCTCCCGAAGATACGAGAACCAGGAAAGGAGCTTGACAAAGCGCGAAGACGAAGCGCAAACACAGGCAACCTCACAACCTACCCAAGGTAGGTCCGAAAGCCGTGGCGAATCCCAAAAGGGAAAAGCCAAGAAACGGCTAGAACCCGTCATCATGGGAGCCACCCCTTTCCACCCCTCGATCTTCAAGGTCCGGCTTCCGAAAAATTTCGACAAGCCAACGGACATGAGATAGATGGGACTAAGGACCCTCAAGAGCACCTCACAACGTTCGAGGCGAGAATGAATTTGGAAGGGGTAGGCGACGCGGTCAGGTGTCGAGCATTCCCTGTGACGCTAGCCGGCCCGACGATCCGATGGTTTAATGCTCTGCCACAAGGATCCATCACGGCTTTCACGGACATCTCCCAAAGCTTCCTAGCTCGGTTCACGACACGCATAGCCAAGGCAAAACACCCGATTAACTTGCTAGGGATTACCTAGAAACCCAGAAAGCCGACCAGAAAGTTCCTAAACAGGTTCAACGATGAATGCTTGGAAATCGACGGCCTTACGGACTCGGTTGCCAGTCTCTGCCTAACGAACGGCCTGCTAAACGAGGACTTTAGAAAGCACCTCACCACCAATATCGTCTAGACCATGCAGAAAATTCAAAAGGTGGCTAAGGAATACATCAATGATGAAGAGGTGAG
This sequence comes from Arachis hypogaea, assembly GCF_003086295.3. Taxonomy (NCBI): domain Eukaryota; kingdom Viridiplantae; phylum Streptophyta; class Magnoliopsida; order Fabales; family Fabaceae; genus Arachis; species Arachis hypogaea. The sequence continues at coordinate 129,856,292 of NC_092049.1, read as the reverse complement.
CCAGGTTGTAGCAGCCAATAAACGGAAGCTCTCCAACACGTCAGTTCGGCAAGCCCCTCAGGTCGATAGATATAAGGAAGCTCCCAAGGACGGGACCTTGGCCAAGCAACCCAAACAACCCCCACGAGTAGGGAGGTTCACAAACTATATGCCACTCATGGCGCCCATAGTGGAAGTCTACCAGCAGATCTCGGACAAGGGAATCCTATCCAGACCTAGGCCGTTGAAAGAGAGAACGGGAGGCAGCAAAAGCCTTTACTGCGATAATCACAAGGGGTTCGATCACAAAACCCAGAACTATTTCGACCTCAAGGACGCGTTAGAGCAAGCCATCCGAGAAGGAAAGTTGAGCGAGTTCTCCCGGCTCATCAGAGAACCGAGGAGACGGGAACGAGAACGTTCCAAAGAAGATCGTAGCCGAACTGTCAAGGCAAGATAAGAACCCATAGAGAACCCCGACAACCCCCCAACTTTCGTGGTCAACATCGTGGTTGGGCGCGACAATCCCCCCAAATCCAAATCAGCAGCAAAAAAGGATTCCTGGATTCTATCCATCTCGACAGGAGGTCCCGCTGCCCCAAGTAGAGGTCCTCCCATGATATCCTTTGGTCCAGAAGATCAGTAGTTTTATGATCTCCCCGAAAACTTCCCATGGTAATCACGGCAATGGTCGGGACGGGGTTAGTCAGACGAATTCTCGTTGATACAGGAGCCGACTCCAACATCCTATTCAGAAACGTATTTGACGCCATGGGACTCAAGGAGTCTGACCTCAAAAATCACCAACACGGGGTCATGGGGCTAGGAGATAACTACATAAAGCCCGACAGGATGATCTCTCTCCCAATTTGCCTAGGAGCCGGTGACACCAGGAGGTCGGTTATGGCGGACTTCGAAGTCCTCAGAGACTCCACAGCCTACAACATCATTCTGGGGAGAAAGACCATCAACGAGTTCTCAGCCGTAATATGCACTAAATTTCTAACAATGAAATTCGTAACGGACAAGAGAACCGTTGGCACCATTAGGGGAGACTTAGAAGCAGCGGTCGCCTGCAAAAACGCCAGTCTCTCTCTAAGGAAAGAGTCTAAGAAGGCAGCCAGCATATTCTTAGCAGACCTGGACATAAGGATGGAGGACAAGCCGAGGCCAGAACCAGAAGGAGACATGGAAAAGTTCCAGATTGGAAAATCGGCAGAGCAGTTTACCTTCGTAAATAGAAACCTGCCTCAGGAACTCAAAGGCCCCCTCATGGAGGTTGTAAGGGCAAACGACGACCTCTTCGCATGGACACCGTCAGACATACCGGGCTTGGATCCCGAAGTCATGTCCCACTGGCTAGCCGTCAAACCAAATGCCAAACCAGTAGCCCAACAGCGAAGAAAGATGTCTAAATAAAGGGCTAATAAAGTCGCCAAACAAACAACAGGGCTACTAGAAGCTGGGTTCATCAAAGAACTCAAATACTTGACGTGGCTGTCCAACGTCGTCCTCGTCAAAAAAGCCAGCAGGAGGTGGAGAATGTGCGTCGACTATTCCGATTTGAACAAAGCATGCCCTAAAGACTTTTTTCCCTCCCCAACATTGACACCTTGGTGGACTCGGCGGCAGGGTATCGTTTCCTCAGCTTCATGGATGCGTACTCCGGCTATAACCAGATCCCGATGCACCGATTTGATGAGGACAAAACAACATTCATAACACCAGGAGGCACCTATTGCTACAAGGTAATGCCATTCGGATTGAAGAACGCAGGGGGCACCTATCAAAGACTAATGAGCAAAGTCTTCCACGACCTTATCGGTAAGACAGTAGAGGTTTACGTTGATAACGTCTTGGTGAAAACATCAGAACTGAGCAGCCTTATTGACGACCTCCAAGCTGTCTTCAAAGCACTAAGAAAATTCAAGATGAGGCTCAACCCACTCAAATGCGCATTTGCCATGGAGGCCGGAAAATTCCTTGGCTTCATGATAACGCAAAGAGGGGTAGAGGCCAACCCAGACAAGTGCAAAGCCATCCTCAAAATGACAAGCCCTGGGTGCGTCAAAGATGTGTAGCGACTCCCCGGGAAGCTCACGGCTCTATTCTGGTTCCTCGGAGCCTCGGCAGAAAGGGCCATCCCATTCTTCAACCTAATGAAGAAAGGAATCACCTTCGAGTGGACCCCGGCATGCGAAGAAGCGTTCAACCATTTCAAAACGATACTCTCAGAACCCCCGTGCTCAGCAAACCAAGAGAAGGAGAACCTCTGTACTTATACCTAGCGGTGACCACACAAGCCATGGCGGCAGTCCTTGTCTGAGAAGAAGACAAGACTCAATGCCCAATATACTTCATCAGCAAAGTACTCCAAGGGGCGGAGTTGAAGTACACCAAGTTGGAAAAATTGGCTTACGCCCTACTAACCTCGTCTAGAAGGCTAAAACAGTACTTCCAAGGGCACGTGATCATCCTAAGAACCAACCAGGCCATTCGGCAAGTCCTCCAGAAACCCGACCTTGCGGGGAGAATGATGGCATGGGCAATAGAGCTGTCCCAATATGACTTGCACTATGAACCCTGGCAGGCAATCAAAGCCCAGGCGATGGCAGATTTCCTGGTAGAGGTCACAGGAGAGGCACCCGACATACCGAACACACGGTGGAAACTCCACGTTGACGGAGTGTCCAACCAAATGTTCGGAGGGGCTGGGATCATTCTCGAGAGCTCGGTAGGAGTAGCGTACGAGCAGTCGATCAAGTTTGATTTCCCAGTCTCCAACAACCAGGCAGAGTATGAAGCATTGATAGGAGGATTAATCCTAGCTAAAGAGGTCAGAACGTCAAGGATAGAAGTTAGTAGTGACTCTCAGATCGTCACATCCCAGATAAACGGCAGCTACCAGGCCAGGGACACACTACTACAAAAATACCCAGAGAAGGTAAAAGAACTATGCAAAAGCTTTGAGGAAGTCGTAATCCAGCATGTTCCTAGAGAAAGAACGCCCGAGCAGACCTCCTCTCCAAGCTAGCGAGCACCAAGCCTGGGACGGGGAACAGGTCCCTAATCCAAGGGCTGGCAACTGAACCAGCAGTCATCTTATGCGCAACCCATACACCAAGGCCCCCCTCATGGATAGACCCTATCCTCCGATACCTGGAGCACGGCGAAACACCCCAAAACGAGAAGGAAGCACAAGCCACCAGGAGGGAAGCCCCCAAATATATGATCACACAAGGACAGTTGTACAAGCGAGGGCTTCACCAACCCCTACTCAAATGCCTACTCCCTGACCAGACGGACTACGTCCTAAGCGAAGTCCATGAGGGGTGTTGTGGTCACCATATTGGAAGAAGGTCGTTGGCGAGAAAGATCATCCGGGCAGGGTATTACTAGCCCACAATGATGTCGGACGCTCAGGAGTTCGTCAGAAAATGTAAAAAATGCCAAGAAAACACTAACTTTCATAAAGCTCCACCTGAGGAACTTAGTCTGATGATGGCACCCCGACGGGAGTCGACCTCTTAGGGCCATTCCCACCCGGGTCAGGACAAATAAAATACTTGATAGTAGCCATAGACTACTACACCAAATGGGTAGAAGCCGAACCGCTAGCCAGCATATCTTCAGCAAACTGTCAAAAGTTCATGTGGAGGCAAGTAGTTACCAGGTTCAGAATCCCAGAATTCGTCGTATCAGATAATGGGACACAATTTACCGACAAGAAGTTCAAAGAATTTCGCTCAGGACTAGGAATCAAGCAAAATTTCTCCTCAGTCGAGCACCCGCAAAGCAACGGCCAGGTAGAAGCAGCCAACAAAGTCATCTTAAAAGGGCTAAAAAAACGACTTGAAGGGAAGAAGGGTTCATGGGCAGACAAGCTAGGCTCAGTCTTATGGTCTTACAGAACCTCCCTCCAATCATCTACCGGCAAAACCCCCTTCCGACTTACATACGGGGTCGACGCAGTCATCCCAATCGAAATAGGGGAGCCGAGTCCAAGATTACTTCTTGGAGGAGGAAACGAGGCAATCGAGAAAGACCTGGTTGACGAAACAAGATAGATGACACATCTGACAGAGACAGCAATCAAGCAAAGGATAGCCCTAAGGTACAACGGCAAGGTACTAAAGAGAAGCCTCGGGGAAGGCAACCTGGTCTTATGACGCAACGACATAGGACAGCCAACCCCGGGAGAAGGTAAGTTGGCCGCAAACTTTGAAGGACCTTACAGGGTAAGAGAAGTCCTCGGCAAGAGTGCATATAAGCTGGAGAGGTTGGATGGAAGCGAGGTGCCAAGGACATGGAACATGGCAAACCTAAAAAGGTTTTACTTATAAGAAAAGCGACCTCATGACCTGATGACCCCGCCACAACCACTAATTTTCCTTCCATTTTTCTTTATTTCTATTTCTTTTAATTATGTATTGCATCACTCCTTTGTTTTATGTTCTACATATGCATATACAATAACTTTGTATTTTGCAAGATATACGCCAATACGACAAAATGACGAGCGGTCGACCTAACAAAAACCCGGGACTGATCACCCCGGGAACCAAAGGGACCCAAAAGCTAAAGCGCAACTTAAAAAGCAACAAGCGACGAAAATGATAAATACCATAAAAATGGTAAACCAAACATAAAAAAAAAAGGCCACGACGGCCCGGATAAGCAAAAACGATAAAGTAAGCAAAAGCCACGACGGCCCGAGCAAGCAAACAATAACAACCATAAACGGCTTAGTCAAAATAAAGTACCAAAGTATTCATTACAATCAAAAGGCGCCTTAAAAAGGCCCAAAAGTAAAAGCAAGAAATTACAAGAAGCAAGGCAAAGAATACAAAAGCTGAAGAGAGGTATCCATCTCAAGGCTTGAGGATATCAACGGTCTTCCCGTTCTCAACCGTCTTGAAAGCCCCAACCTGAGAAAGATCGAGGTCGGGAGCCAACACAGCCACCTGAAACTTAATCCCCACATTGGTCAGCTTCATGGCCTCCCGGGCCCCCTTTGCAATCTTCTTGTTTTTCTTCTTCAGGGTGGCTACATCCTAACGAGCAGTCATTGTCGAGCTCTCTGCCAACTTCAGCTTCTCCTCCAAATCCTTGACCTTCTTCTCAGCAGCGGCAGTCTCAGCACGAGAAGCATTCAAATCTTTCATCAAGGTGAGGTCCCGCTCCACCAGCCTATTGATCTCTTTAGCATCCTCCTCAGCCTTTTCCTCCTGCTCAGTCAACTTTGTCTTCAGAGACTCCTCCCGAGATCTCGAATCTGTCAGATCCTTCGGAGAGTTTCGAAGTTTCCCTTCCAAGGCATGAATATTTCCCAAAACAAGTTCCACCTTCTTGGCGAAAGTGGCAACCCAGAGAAGACTGCGATAGATCCACCTCGCCTGACCTACAAGGTCGGCATTCCGGAAGAACTCTTCAGTACCATGAAGCAATTGGGACTCAATAAAATCCCCAGCATCGAAGTTCTTTTCCATAACAGAAAGGGCCTTCCCCGAGTCCCGCTTCCTCTTCTTCGGGTTGCCAACAATCTGCAGGTCGTCGTCGCCAGACCCCAGATCCTCCTCCCCAAAGGGGACCTCCTCCTCCACATTTGGGTTCCCTGGGGTGTTCTCAGGAGGAACCTCAGCTGTCTCCACCTGACCTTGGTCAGCCCCGTCGACCCGACCACTACCCTCCCCAACATCTTCCTGACTATGATCAGCCGAAGGAGTCACCGAGGAGTCCTCATCACCACCCTGAATGAGGTTCATCAACTCAGCCATGGTAGTCTTTTCGCCAGCCATGGAAACTGCAAGCAAAAGGCAAAGATGTGAGCAATAGAAAAGTAAAACACTAAGCAAAAAGTGCAAGAAAAGTGAACTCACCAACATATGACCGACCGGTCTCCCGATCCCCCATAACCATATGAGGATTAAGATTTTTCTCGTCAAAAATGGCCAACAAGATGTCGGCGATATTACGCTCTTCCGAGCTCAACCAATCATAGGATATTTTTATTAAATAATCGGACCCCGTTCCAAAGCTCCAGTAAGTCGAGATCCGCCTTTCCCCCTCGGCAGTGAGCCAGAAGGGTTGATGGCCCTCGACTGGTTTGACCTTAAAAAAAGTTGACTTAAAACCATGAAAGGAGTCCTAAAAAAGGCCAAAGATCCTGCGACCTTGTTGAGCCCTGAAGGACATATACCCCCTTATTCGTCTTCCCCTCCCGAGAGGGGCTCGTAAAAAGCAAAAAGTAGAGGAAAACGATCACAGAGATCGGGAGCCCCAGATACTCACAAACCATCTCGAAGCATCGAATGGCAGCCCAACTGTTCGGGTGCAGTTGCGACGGAGGAACATCACACCGATTTAACAAACCCATGACAAAAGGAGAAAAGGGTAAACAAACTCCCAAGATTGTGAACATGGGTTTATAAACCCACAACCAGTCAACAAATCGTGGAGATGCCAGGTTCTTTTGACAGACATGCTCCTGATCAGCAGGAATATAAACTTGGTACAATGCTTCCTCGGGACCACCTCCACACAAGAGCCCAGCCTGGCGCAGATCCTGGAGGCTCTCCCGGGTGACCTTGGAGGGGGTGTCCTTCACATCGGAAGTAACCCAGGCATAATGGTCAACGAAATCGGCTAGCGGCTGTTGAGCCAGGTTTGGAAGTACGGGGCATTCAGCCATACCTACAGCGGGAGCACCACTTAGTCAACACAGGAGGTCGGGAACCCTAAAAACAGTAAAAACAAACTACAACTCCCTAAACCACCCCCTAGGCTCCCCTACACTAACCCAGAGCTTAGGTAAAAGATAAGAAAATACCCAGTGGCGCCCCTCTAAAAGAAGAAGAAGCAAAAGCAAACAAAAACCCAGGCATGCAAAAGGAAAAACGTGCAAGGGGAAATACATAAGAAGGCTGTGGCGATGTCCGTGTGCCACCAGCAAGGTCGATGCCAGTGGCGCGCATCTGGGCTTGGTACATCTCCATCTGAGCCTCCATACGCAGCATCTGCTCTAGCAACTCCCTAAACTCCAGCCTGAGCTCATCCGTAGAGGTCACGCGGATGAGGGTTGCACTGGTAAAGGTTACGCTAGAGCTCCTACACATGTAGCCTCAAATCCACGCCTTCCTCGGGCTGGATGGTTTGACTGGTGGCGAAGCCTGACAACGGCCTCAACGTCGAAGTGCAGAGGTTGCTGGCGAAGAATAACTTCATCTCGTATACGCAGTTCTTGTATGGGACTAAGGCAGTCTTGCGCCAAACCGCATCGGAGTCGACGACTAAAGTCATAGAGCCATCGGCGGCGTCCTCCCCACTTTGTTGAGATTGCTGAGTCGCGGCCTCTAGTTTCAGTATATAGGACTCCTGTACAATTAACATAAGTTACTGTGATTAATAAGACAGATATACAATTAATCTCTAATAATTTTATTGCAGAAGATAATCAGATGTATGTTTACTCACATAATGGTCCTCACACCGCTACTCAGCAAATCTCACTTTGTTCTCCTTTAGTGTGTGGGTGTACTTGAACGTCTCCGTCAATGTGGCCTCGTGGTCCAATGACTTCGACTACACAAGTTGAATTAAAATACAAAATTATTAGAATGCCTAGTAATGATATCCAAAACAAATAAATAACGAAGTTATTAACAATATTAAAGAAACTACATACCAGCTTGGCCTTGGTCTTCATGAAGGTTGCCGAGCCATCGGTGTACTTGGACGACCTAGTCGATGCCCTCTTAGCTCTGTTAGTGACAAGCCGATATGACTAAACCCCGTATCGGTCTCCCAATGAGCTAACAGGCCCTTCTTTACCTCTAGTAAGAGCCATCCCGTCTGGTGGTCCCGCCTGTGACGAATATCATCCAGCATCTGCTGGAGCCGCCGACCTATTCTATGGTTGAATATCTTTCAAATGACCAGGTTGTGCTCTGCATCCTAAATGAAATGCAGCTGCAACAAAGAAACTTTATAATTAGTTAAGCAAGATAGATGATATAAACTAGTTAAAATGGTTTGAAACAGAAACAATGAAAGTAATTACCGCTCATTTCTCAAACCAGCATTTCTTGGTCTCAGTGGTGATCTTCATGCAGCTGGGTCAGGGCTGGTCGTACATCAGCTTGATGACATTCGTCATCTCCTGAGTACACACGTTTAGGTAGGGCAAAAACCTAACAACAAGAGGAATCATAATCATTAAAATTATAAAACAATAACCAACAATTAACACTTAAATCAACTAAACTATAAATAATTTAAGCACTTTCAGCGGTAACTATAAACAGGAAATATATGAGTATTGAACGTGTTACTTACCCGTGCCACCATCAGGCCAAATACGCAATCGTGTGGTGGGAGGTGGTGGAGGGGCACCAGCTACTGCTTCCATGGCTGAACTCCGGGGCTGCAGCATCTGTCGCTTGAGTTAGCGTTGGCGTGGATGTGGGCTGCTGAGCAATCGGAGGCGGCATTTCCGCCATGGTCGAAGGCACGTAGTTAGGGTTAGAGACCAAGATGAATGACTGGTCTGTTAAACCCGCAACATGTGGCATGACCGGGGTGGTTGGAGTAAAGGGAGAGGATCTAGAAGTCCCGGGGATGCTGGAAGAAACCCTCCTTCTACCCCAACCACGACTACAACCACGACTAGAAGCCTGATCAGCAATACCTCTTCTTGTCGTCATGTCTGCCTATATCAAATTACTAAACAATTTCAGCAAAAATTTTTCCATAAAACAGTTATCAACACAACAATTAACAGCAATTAACACAATTAGATAGTTTCAAACAGTTCAAGTAGTCAAAATCTAATGTATTGGATCAAACATAACTTAATCAACCTAAATCTACTAAGATTTGAAAGCTAACATGAACTAACTTCGAAACTAATTCAAAACTAAAATTATAATTCTACTTAAATCAAAACTAAATTAAACTAAAATTTAAAAATTATCAAACAATCTCAGCAACAATTTCTCAGCAAAATAGTCATCAACGTAGTAATTAACACAATTAGACAATTTCAAATACTTCAAGCATTCAAAATCTAATGTATTGAATCAAACATAACTTAATCAACCTAAATACACTAAGATTAAAAAACTAAACTGAACAAACTTTGAAACTGATTAAAATTCTAATTCTACTCAAACCTAAATTAAATTAAACTAAAATTAAATAATTATCAAATAATCTTAGCAATAATTTCTTAGCAAAACAGTCATCAACGCAACAATTAACACAATTAGACAATTCCAAACACTTCGACTATTCAAAACCTAATGTATTGAATCTAACCTAACTTAATCAACCTAAATACACTAAGATTAAAAAACTAAACTGAACAAACTTTGAAACTGATTCAAAATTAAAATTGAAATTCTACGCAAACCTAAACTACATTAAACTAAAATTAAATGAACTGGAAAAGAGTTGTTCATTGAACCTGTAATGAAGAACAACAGAAATAAGGAAAGACGTAGATGTTGCAGTGGTGGTCGTCAAAGTTGCTATGGCAGCAGATATTGGTGACAGGAGATGGAGGTGACTGCAGACAGTGGTGACGATGAAGGAGAGACAGAGAGAAAGAGGGGGCAGGGGAAGAAGGAGAAGACAGAGGGGCTGGCAACGACGGAAAGGGGGGTGGCAACGACGATGCTCTTGGTGGCGACGAGAAGGGCAGGAAACGGAGGTGGTGGCGGTGATGAGAGATAGAGGGTGGAGATGAAGAAAGAGTGTGTGAAATTCGAAATGGGGGAGATGACGTTCGCACTTTCATTTAGGGCACTATTACCGTCAGATTTACCGTAGGATTAATCTGATGGTAACGTTTTTCATGTGTCCAAAATACAGCATTTCACTAAACTTTGTTACTGTGGATCTTCCCGCCAGTAAATCCGACGGTAGTGGGTGCACCAAGAATTTCTTTTTTTCCTCCAAATATTACCGTTGACGTTACCATTGGAAATGTTATTCCGACGATAATATTTTAGGGTTATGAATCTGCTACCTAATCCGACGGTAAATCCGACAGAAATCTCGCCGCTAACATTTATGCACTATTTTGGGATTAGGGTTATTATTAGTTAGGGATTAGTTTGACAAAATTTTGTAAAGCTTTCATGCTGGCATCCAATTGAGATGTATAGGGGTGTGTTGACATGAATTTTAACGTGCTAGGTCAGCTTCTGTTAATCATTTTCCAGTGAAGTAATGGAAGGACTAACGTGACTAACTTAAAATCTTTTAGGGATGAATTTGATTAAAAATATCTTTCAGGGACTAAATTGGAGATCGTATAATCTTTTAGGGATCAATTTGACTATTCACTCATATTTTGTATTCTAACATATATTTTATACTTGTAACTAATTTTAGTGTATACCTACTACCTAATATAGTTGAATTCTAATAAAAGAGAAAATTATAAAATATATCATAAGTCCTCAAATTCATCTTCCTTTCTTATTTTAAACTCATGGATACACTACAAGAAAAATGTTGAATATTATTGGATTTATCATCGGATTTAGCGTCGGATATTAGCGGTGATTTTATCAACAGATTTACCAGAAAATTTGAGAATAAATTTGTCGGATAAAAAAGATACCATCGAATTTGATTTTCTGATGATAAATCTGCTGGTAATAAATGAAGGGAAAAAAATAAAAAACTGGTGCGAGCATTACCGTCGGATTTACCAAATCCACTTGTAACCTTGATTAGTGCAACGATGCGTTTTGGCCAATCAGAAAGCATTACCGGTGGATTTATGCACCGGTAATCTTGCTCTAAATTCAAATCGCAAACCCACCCCCAGCTCTCTTGCTCTCACTCCCACTCCCACACATAGAGGCACAGCGCCGCCCCTCTCCCCCAGCCTTCTCACTCTCACATCGGTTCACTGCCACCACACGCTCGCCTCCGTTGCCATTCCTCTCGCCGGATTCACCACATTGTGTGCTCTCACCAGATCCACTGCACGCTCGCGTCTCGTCGCACCTCCTCTGCTTGTCGTCCCTCGCGTGCTCGTTGCTAGCTGTCTTGCTCCCATTGTCTCGTATTCTGCTCATCCGCCATCATTGCACCCAACGCCTGGTGAGTGCTCGCGTCTCACCACGTCCCCATCCATCCCTCGCCTCTCTTCCGCGGGTATTGATGCCTGCACTACACTGCTTGATTCTGCAGCTACAACAATAGTCAATATGTAAGTTTTTTCTAGTTATTCTAATATTCTATATTAATTTTTAATATTTAATTCATCGATTAGAATATGATTTAAGAATCTGATTAGAATATGGAAGAAGTTAAACTTAAAATGTTTAAATGGTTGAAATGTTATTGTTGTTACTTTTATTGTTGAATTAGGTTAGAGATTGGCTTTGCTGACTATGAATATGCTGATTTTGTTAATTATTGAATTGGTTTTGCTGATTATGGATATGAATTGATTGCTCTGGACTCGAGAAATTGAACAAGATAATGAAATATGTGGTTCAAATGCCGGTCCAAATGCTAGTGCACCTTTTACTTTGTCAAAACATAAGGATAATGAAGTGGTATGTCTTATTTACAATTCTGACTGTCAGTGAATTTATGAATTTGAATGGTGTAGCATATTGTGATATTGTCTTTAAAACTTAAGTTACTATGCTTTCGCAATTGTACTAGTGAATTGAGATTATATGAGCAAGTGCTCATTTCAAACGATTGAAATTATTTAAATGCAATATTTTTCTCATGATCATAATTAACTATTTTTGTTATTTCACTCTTAGGAGTAAAAGATCAGTTCTGATCCTCAAGATAAATATCCTATTGACAGTAAAATTCAGGCTATTTATAGTGAAGATGGGGAATGGTATATTCAGCAATTAATTTCTTTCGATGTTTTATTAGAAGCTGAACGAGTTATTGAAACTATAAACGAGGCTATCAAATAGAAAATTGCACAAGCGGCAACTATCAATGTTCAATCACCAAGTTTACTAGCAAAGCTTCGTATAGAACCGGATGACCCTGAGGATGTGGTAAGTTATTTAATAAGATTATCATTTGCTAATGTTTCCTCCTTATCTATAAAATTTATTAGTTTTTATACATAGAATGTTTACTGCCAATATTAATGGTGTGTTTAAACTGCTTTTGCTATCTAGATAGTTTTATATTTGTCTCTTGCTCTCTCTATCACTTTTGATAATTATTTTCTGGATGATTACCAGATTGTACGAGGGATACTATGCAAAAAAGGGGGTCAATATTATTAAAGGAATAGCCAATCTATTAATATATAATGGTTAACTAGCCAAACAGTGAATTCAGACACTATTTAGCACTGTTAAATGATGTCTGAGAGAGTGACAACTGTCCTATGTAGTTTTATTTTTTTCCTCCTCATAATAGGATGTTAAAACTAGCGTGAGTGGACGATGGAGGCTGAGAAGACGGATGAAGCTTTGTTTTGCACAGAAGACTTCCAGGTAATTCAAACTTTGTGTATCCCTAATTCCGAAATTCCAATTATCCAAATACAGTTGATAATCGTAGCATTTGATTGGCTGATAACACCATCACATGAATTGCCTTTCGTTGATCAGCCAAATGCTTTGATTTCAAATACTAAACAAAACTCATTAGTGGGAATTTTCCCGAAAAAAAATTTGAATGAGTTTTAAAGTTTCAGTCTTCTTCAAAAAAAATTTCGAATTTATCATTTCTCTCTCTCTCCCTCTCTCTCTTTCCTCAATTTGTTTCTCTCTCAATTCAATCTTATACACATGATTGATCGATGGTGAGGAATCGGCACTAGAGATGGTGATGCGAAGCGCGACGGCGACGCGCACAAAGTATGTTGCAGCGACAACCCAACCCCACTGTTCTGAATCGGACAGCTTTGCCCAGGAAAGGCCAAGTCGTGCAGCAGCTCACTCCACCCCAAATGACTTGAAGTTTCTCTGCTCAATGTTTTCCACTAATCTTTTTATGTTTCTGGTGTGTAGGTATGGCGAGTTAAAGATTTTGGACCTTTTTGGAAACATTGATGTAGGGTGTAATCTATAATGTAAGTTACCATTTTTTAGTAGCACAACTTAAGTTTCAAAGGCAAAACACAGCTACTAATGCTACCAATTTAGATTCTGTCCAACTATTTACTTCTAGCCTAAAATTATTTCGTTGTTATCAGTTTTTTCCAATCTTTTCTTCTCCTCAATCACTGTAATACTGGAGCAGTAGTATCTTAGGGATGAAAATTTTGGTTAAATTCTATGTAAACCTAGGGAAATTAAAACAGTTTCATTTCATAAATGATGGTGTAACTTAGATTATTCGCTTTATTAGTTGTAGCAGCACAGGTTCTGTTAACAATTCACATGCTCAAAGATGAGGTAATGTAGTTATTTAATTTGGTGTTTTTATTCTTTGTATCTTTACTTTTGCTTTTTGGAAGACAATGAAGCATATCATTAGTGCACCAAGCTAATAATCCCTTTTGCATTTGTAATATTATAAAGAAGTCATCAGAGAAGCTTTCAATACTATGAATAGATGCTGTGAAGGAGTCACACATTTCTAACTTACTTGGACCAGTAAGTTCTATAATTTAACTGCCAATGCTTCCATAAATTATATAAATAAGATTTGCACCAATAGTGCTCGCTGATTAAAATAAATTTGAGTTGCAGCTTAATGCATTGCAATATAGGAGGATGGATTTTGATGAGTTTTGTGCAGCTACACTCAGTGTTCATCAGCTTGAAGCAGTTGACCAGTGGGAGCGACATGCACAGTGTGCCTATGAACATTTTAAAAAGGGTAGAAATAGCTCTACAATCATTGAGTAGCTTTGGTATGCTTAATTTGACCATGCTCATAGCTTATGCATACATATCTTTATACAAATAATATGAACATGCCCAGGGACGGATGCATGTGTATAAGTGTAGGGGCAAGCGCCCCCACTACAATTTGAAAATTTTTTGAGTAGTATATGATAATAAAATTTATTTGCCCCCACTAAATTATTGATTTTGACCCCACAATAATTTTTACTTAATTTTTGGTACTTTATAGTCAATTTAAGAATTTTATATTAGATATTGTTAGAATGATTAATTCTCAATTTAAATAAAATTTATTATTTTTTCTTAGAAATCAACTCGAAAGAGTATTATTTATCTTTTTTATATTAGTTTTAATTTTTTTTCTGTAACAACTGTATTAATTGAAAGAACTTTTTAAACTATGAATTCCAATAAAAATTGCTTCTATGTAAGAGTAATACTACACATTCAAATTTTTTTATGAACTAAGTCTAATCAAATTAAACAATAAGACTTTGAATAATGTTAGTCATAACTAATTTTTGTTATCTCAGACTAATTTGGTTGGACTTAATTAACAAAAAACTTGAATATGTAGTATTATTCTACATAAAAAGAGAAATATTTCGATTGTATTATTAAGAAAAAGATTATTCAATTTTTTTAAAATATAAAACCTAAATAATAAAATTTTAAAGGATATAGTATATTTTTTGTCCCTGAAATTTGACAAAAGTTTCAAAAATACCCTTAAGTTTTATTTTGTTTCAATTTTGTTTCAAAAGTTTTCGATTTGTATCAAATATATACCCCTGACGGCTAATTTTTCAAAAAATTTAAGACTAATTCAACAACAATTTGATAAGAACAACTCTCAACACAAGCAAATCAAGCATAGTTTTCATGCATTATTGTTAGATTAGTCTTAAATTTTTTGAAAATTTAGCCGTCAAGGGTATATTTGATGCAAATAAAAAACTTTTGAGACAAAACTGAAACAAAATAAAACTTAGGGGTACTTTTAAAATTTTTGCTAAATTTCAGGAATAAAAAGTATACTTTACCCAATTTTAAATTATATGTTATAATTTAAATTACTATTTTAGTGTTTTAATTTATAAATTATATATTTTAAAGACTAATTATATTATATGTACATAAAAAATAATCACATGTATACATATTGAAATAAAAAATACAAATTAAAAATAAATTAAAAATACATATATTTATATATAAATATAACGATTAATGAATAATTTGATAACTAATTTTTATGTATACTTAATATTTTTATTATAAAATTTTTTATTATATTATATATATTTTGCCCCCACTATCAAAATTTTCTGGATCCGTCACTGAACATGCCGATGATTTTACAATTCATAATATTTACTGTATTTAAAATATTTACAAGCTATACAAAAAATGCTTGATAGAGGACAAACAAACTCTTTTGTGAAGCTATTTTATCACTATGATGCAAAATTTTGAAGTGGATATAATATCTTAGTTTATATTTTATTTCTTTAATGTTTGGACAGTAGTCTGATTACACACTCTAATTGATTTGTATTTGAAGAGGACAGAATTGACCATATTAGAACAAATAATATAGTTTGCATGAACAAATTTGTATGTAAAATCAGTTTGAATATATTGATGTTGAAATTTGACTGAATACATGGACTATTTTTTGGTTGCTTTTGAGGTGCTTGGTTAGTTGCCATTTATTCAATATCAAACTTTGTATATTATGATGATTATTTTACTCTGCAACAAATCAAGATATACAATGGTGCTGCTTTAGCAGGGGATCTTATCAATTTGATGTGTCAATTTGGTGCGACAGAGCTTCATGATGTGGCTGCTTTGGTTGGTGGAATTGCATCCCAACAAGTCATCAAGGCTTTCATTTTCGCTCATCTTATATAACTTTATTACATACTTTTCTCTATGGTTATTTGCTTCTAAAGATAACATTTTCTATATGAATTTATAGACACTACTTTTAGTTCAGTCATTTTTTTGAGTTTGAACAAGCTTACAGCTGTGGAATGTTCACATAAGAGAGATGTCAAAATATGTGCTTTAAACAAATCCAACAAAACATGGCCATTTTTTTGTTTTTTGCACGGTCCTGCTTCTTGCCTCTTATGACTTTAGAGTGCATAAGCTTTTATTACCTTTGCTTTTCCTAAGAAAGATCCTTTTTCGAAGGGGTTTATAATTGTAAGCATTGCTCTACATTAATATGGAAGCTTGACACATGCATGGTAATCTAAGTATATTTTCATTAGTAGCCACTTTTATTTCTTAATAACTAATTTAAAAAAGCAAAACTATACAAATTTCATCATTTTGCATTTCAAACTGATGGAGAAATGAAAATGGGACATCAAAGAATAACAGATATGTTATTTTAAAGAGGTTAACTATTATACAAATGACAGCATTCTCAATTAATTTTTTAGCATTTTTGTTTTCAAGCTTTTGTAATAGACAAATGAAAACAAATTGACATCTTTTGAGATTGTAAGGTTCCTAAGACGTCATAAGGATGCTTCTTGCTTCCACTTATTGTTGAGTAAAAAACTTTCTGTAGTAAGGGACCTGCCATGGTTGTCAAACTCGCGAGTTAACTCGTAAACTCGTACGAGTTTACGAGTTTAGGTAGTAGAATCGAGTTAACTCGGACACAAACTCGTTTCTGGGTAGACTCGGGTAGACTCGGCTAGACTCGGACAGAATCGGTCAAACTCGCGAGTTTGAGGGCGAGTCAGCGAGTTTGATTTAGGAGCCCATTTTCACCAAAACGACGTCGTTTTGGGCCAAAAAATGGGAAAGGGCTTCGTTCATGTAAGGAAACCCTAATCCCAAACGACCAAACCACACTAACACACAGAACAGAGAAACACTATCTTCTCCAAGACTCCAAGCCCTCACTCTCTTCTCCAAGCCCATCGTGCCGCCATCCACCATTGTCTGCGCCACCACGTCGGAGGCTGGACGGATCCCACGCCATCTTCTTCCTCGTGGTGCAGCACTGCCACCATCGTGCATGTCCACTTCTCAGTCCTCACTTCGTCGGTGAAGCTGAAGGCTGACTACGATGCTGAAGGTTCCTCAACGCTTCACGGCACTTCTGTTCTTCCCCTCGTTCCTCACCTTTGGTTTGTGTTCCTCGCCCTCTGTTCTGCCTGAGCTGAAGGTTGCCTGAGCTGCCTCTCTTCTTCTTTGGTTCTATCTGAGCTTCCTTCTCCAAGGTAATTTTGTTCCGCAAATTTAAATATCAATAATTTCGGTTCTGCCTGAGCTTTCATCGGTTTTGCCATTTTGGTTCTGACTTCTGATATTAATAGTTTAATTTTTTAGTTTAAATTCTGGTTATATGGTGTGATGAATAATGAAATTGGTTATTGAAATTTGATGGAAAAAAAAATTAAACATGCTTTAATAAGTTAATAATGTATCAAAAATTAAACTGATGCTTTAATAGTTTAATTAGTGTTAGATACTTAGACTGTTAGTTATTTAATTAGTTATTTTTTGTTGAAGAATTTGAATATCTGAAACTGAAATACTGAAATTCTGAAATGTTAGGGTTAGTTTAGTTTGTTTTTAATAGCTGCTTCTTGTAATTTGTATTTTGTTACTTGTTTTTCGATGTCCATGTTGTAAAGTTGGCTCATGATTTTGAAAGCTTTGAGCTTTTCAATATTTTAACTTGTTTATTAGCTCTTAACCTTGTTGGGGTGTGCAAATTTGACTGTGCTTGCACAATGGTCCTTCCAAATCCAATTGGTTGAGTTCTTAGATAATGTTTGTCTCATATTCCTTATCATTGCACTCATCATGCTTCTAGTTGCTGAATTTGCTTTGCTTTTATGGAAAATGAGGTGGAAAGAAGAACTTTATTTGGAGGATGCATAGATTCGTGTTTAGAGTTTAGATGCCAGTTTGCTTTAAGTACAGTTGCTCAATCTTTTTACTTGTCATTACTCATTCCCAATCAAAGCATGTTTGTGTAACTCATATAACTGATTCTATGTAGAATCAGTTTTACAAAAGCATACTAAAATATGAAGGCTCACGTGCATTTATTTTCATATAAAATTCATAACTAAGAATTGTTAGATAATTTGACAAGTTTAACTAAATTTTTATTTACTGATTCTCAATTATTAATTTCACATAAAAATAACTGTTTATAAGTTTCTACCTTAAAAATATACCAAGTTTTATATGACTTTGTTCCTTCTGTTATGGAATTTATTTATTTTTGAAGTTTCTCTTTTCTTTTTTCTTGTGAATTGATATGCTAAGCTATGCTTGTATTGCAGGTTGTCAGTGCACATGCCTCACATAGATGCAGATGCTAATCCATATAAGCATCAATTGTTGGTAGATAGTTAATGATTGGAAGGAAGCTAACATGAATTGTATTATATTACAATACTTAAAAGAAATGAGATAGTTTCAGCTAACATCAATTGTATTATATTTAATTTGTAGTTTAGTTTGTTTTTAATAGCTGTGTTGGTTATAAATTTATCAACTTTGATAGTGGACTAGTGGATAACTTGGCAATTGAATCCTGAAATCTGAATTTGTTATTTATCATTTATTCATTTTATCAACTTTGATAACTTTGCAACTGAATCTGAATGTTGATTTAGGGACAAAAATACAAAATATCTGATGAAGATGGTGAAGGTGATGATGTTGATGCCATGGAAGATGAAGATGTTGGAGGATTTCAGTTTTAGTCTTTTATTTTATTAGAACATTTAATTGTTGCTTTGTTATTTTTTTTTGTTTTTTGGTTGTGTTATATGAAGTTTTGATTGTGTGATTGTGTGTTTTATGTTGAACTAGATGCATATTTGTGATTTGTGAAGGATTTGAATGTGTGATCTAGAGTACTTGTTATAATTGTAGTATTATGTTAATTTATTATGTTAAAATTGTTAAGTTTGAGTGCCTATATTTGAGTAAATATATATATTATACATGATATATATATTTTTTATAAAAAATTTATAACAGGTAAACTCGTACGAGTCTACGAGTCGAGTTTACGAGTCGAGTCTAGGTCAGCTCCACGAGTTTACCTAGACTCGCGAGTTTGACAACCTTGGGACCTGCTTCATCTATTTTCTCTTAATGCTCTGTCTTAATGTGAAAACATTTTCAGCATAAGGATGTTCTCTGTTGCATGATTAATATATGTTATTGTGATTGATCTTTAAAGTTATTATTTCCTCTCTTTTCTTTGTTTTTTTGTTTTGCATCTAAATAAAGTTCTTAAGATTTCTTCCCTTATTTACTACCTTTCAAGTGCTCTTTGAAATTAATGTTTCTAAAATTGTATATATTTTACTCCAGGCACCTTTAGTGATGCTAATACAAAAGATAATGGAATGATTGATCAAGATGAATAAAAAACATTCGTGTCCAAATATGCTTCATTGTATGTGTATTTTATGCCTATTTCTCTTAATCCAAATGTCTGGAGCAATAATAGAGATTTTTGAAACCAAATCTTCACAACAACTTGAGGTCACATGAGTTCATAAGTTTGTTGTGGATATTTCCAATAGTACTTCTGCAAATCTATCATTAAGCTCATGTATTTAAGTGTTATAGATTACATAAATCTATAAATTCGTAGCCTGTTTCTTTCTTAGGTACTATCATTGAAACTTGCCATATTCTTTCTTTAGGTATCTATGTGGCTGTGAATATTTTGGCTCAACCGCATAAGAAACACCTAGAACTATGCAACAAATTTGGTGGGCTATGTAGAATAGTTATATTAGTTGTAGGAATATATCTATTTGTATATCTTAATTTGTATTTATATGACGATGTCTCATCTCTTTCATTTCTCTTTCTGATAAAATCTTTTTCTATAGAAGAAAATAATAGTTATTTACTGTTTTGTATGTGTGCTATGCAGATTGCAAATCTTTTGGATTGCACTTCATGGTCAGGGGCTGGACCAGGGCTGATGGACGATGTTACTCAAGGTGCTCTTCAAGTAGGACCAGTTGGTGGATTCAAGTTTTAGTCATCTGATATATCTTTGCCATACTGATTTAATTTATGTCCTATTAAAATAGAAATTTATGTCCTATTGTAATGGCTTTTTATGTAAATGCAGCTTATTGAAGGAGGATGTGAAGCTCCAATCCACACGGTAACTCACCTTTCTTTATATTTATTTTAGACTAACTATAAATTGTGCATTTGTTCACTCTGTGCTTACATCTACTAGAAAAGGTTGCTATGTCTATCTTTAATTACTTAATACTTTAAATTAGTAACAATATTTTTTTGGTATGTTATATTAATATTAAGTAACATGTCTTGAGGCAGCACTTTAATGGCTTCAGAAGTTAGATGATGTATATAGTTTTAAGTTCTCTTTGAATAGTTTTAAGTTTTGCTAATAATATTCTGATGACTTTTGCAGAACTGTTGCATCTGTTTCATGAGCATCTTGGAGCTGGAGTAGAAGATGTTGTCCTAGAATGCATTTAATAATAGCAATACTTGCTGGGAGGAGCTGGAGTAGAAGAGAAAGCATTGGCAGTTACTAGTCATCATGGTTGCCATTAAGCCACATTAAATATTAATGATCTTGAATAGACTTAATCTTTGTTTGAGCAAACAATTCAGGCTATGCTTGGAAACAAGAATAAATTTTGATGCACATCCAGTAGGATATACACAAGATTGTATCATTGTATTGCTAACTTGAATGTCTCACTAAATTAAAGCTAAATCTTAAATGCCATTACATTATTTAGCACTGTGAGTTTTATATACTTAAAAAATGTTATGTTGTTATAAATAATATTATACTTAAATTGTCTACTTTTGTTTGATGGCTTATTTTAAAAAAAATACGATTTCAAATTTTCTTATTTTCATTTTTTTATTGATTTTTTTCATTTATTCTGGCTAACATTGGATACAAAAGTTATTGCAAAATTGTGTGTATTGACTTTGTTTTATGTTCAATATATTACAGCGAAAATTATTAGCTAATTGTAGAATAGATGCATGAATTTAAGTTTTCTAAAAGCAAAGAAGGATATAGTAGAATGAAAGGATAGTTTTTTATTTGTTCTTATGGAAATATATATTAACAAATACAGAAAAGACAAAAGCATTCCTAAAAAAGAGCATTTTTTCAAAAGCCAAAATTTTGGAGAAAGTCTAAAGAAAAATATCTTTTTAAAGTCAAATTGTTTAGCTGCTGTAGTAGATGACATCAGAGAATAGTATATAAAAAATACAGTCAAAAGATGAGTCTTCTATACAAAAAAGATGTAAATGGATATATATCTTTTTTTATTAGCAGTTATGATTCCTTTTTAGTGCATAACTACATGAAGTCAGTGTTTCCACATGTTCTCCTACGTATCTTAAGATTTTATGTAATCATCTAGGCGAGGCAATGAAACACCCCCCTTCAAATTTTTTTCATAAATTGTATATAAATTTTAGTTTAGTCTTCTTTAAAATTTTGATTTTACTCTTCTTTTATTACAAACTTAATTTTTTGCCCCTTCCTAAAATTCAATATAGCTCTCCTCCTAAAATCATCGCTTAATCCAGTTGATAAACAATAATTAGCCTTTATAACTAAACTTTCTAAACATACAAATTCTTCTGTCAAAAGAGAAGGACTGGATTATTTTCATAAGGTCATTTGTGATTTCTATTCTTTGGACAGATGTGCAATATTCATGTAACTTAAGCGGACTCATACATGTTGATAACTTTGATTCTGGAAGTGTTCCCCACAGTCGACAAGAAGGAGGTATTTATCAAAAGTCTTTGTATCTATTAAATTAACTTACTACCTTTCAGAACAAACAAGTAACGGTATTGTATGAATGTTTTTGCAGATATAGAGGATGAGGATAACAATATTAATCATTTGCAACTATCAAACCAACTCCCTGATGAAGGTTAGTTTCAATTCATCGATATCTATAAAGAAATCATTTCTCATTTTCCATCCGTATAAATAATACACAACCCTAACACCAATCTATATAAATCAGAGCAATTGGATGAGAATAATAATACTACAAATGTGATTCCGGCAGGTAAAACTTTAGCAGATTTACTTATTTCCTTCTTTAACTAACATACATGATAACTCATGACTATAATATTTCAGCTCTAGCTTATCTAGACTTTGGGAACCCAACATATCAGTGTCAGCATTGTGGTTCCAATTTCTGGTATGAAGAGCGTATCGACAAACACTTTAATACTGTTAATCCAAAGTTTACGTTATGTTGTCGCCAAAGTCAAGTTCAATTTCCTTTTTTACAACAACTGCCCAACGCACTTAATGATCTATTCTTTGGTAATAGTGCTAAGGCAACCCATTTCCAAAAAAAACACTCGAACATACAATAGTATGTTTGCATTTACTTCGTTTGGTGGCAAAGTAGATAAATCAATTAACCAAGGCCGAGCACCCCCCACGTTCATCTTACACGGCCAAAATTATCATCTCATGGGCAGTTTACTACCAATAGAAGGAAGCACTGCAAAATTTGCTCAACTTTACATTTATGACACGAAAAATGAGATAAATAATCGAACATCAGTTGTGAGGTTAGTATTGAATCTTAATCCCTAAATTTCCATCTTTTCATTGCTGCAAAGTATTTAAAATATTAATCACAACTGTCATGTTAATTGCAGCTCAAGCGAAAAGTCAAACCCGTTGAATGTCGAGATAGTTTCTGATCTAATCAACGTGCTAGATATACATAATGTTCTTGCAAAATCATTCCATATGCTAAGAGAAATGGTTAGAACTAATCCACAAACAGATATCAAACTTCGACTGTTTGGTAAAAGAGGTAGAGATGGAAGACGGTACAATCTACCCTCTGTTAGTGAAGTCGCAAGTTTATTTGTGGGTGATTTTGATGGACACACCAAAGAAAGAGATATTGTAATTGAAACAAAATCTGGAATACTTAAATGGATATCTGAATTGAATCCTGCATACTTGTGTCTGCAGTATCCACTCCTTTTTCCATTTGGGGAGGACGGTTGGAGAGAAAAGATTCCATTGAACAGACTACCTAAGAATATGACAAGTGAACCAGGATTTATCAGCATGAGAGACTTTTTCGCATACACAGACCTTGGTGTGAAGGTGTTCTGATTTACTCTCGACGACTTTTCCAGCAGCTTATAGGTGATGCGTTCTCAATGATCGAAGCTGCTAGATTGAAATATGTATACTTCAAGTAAAAACAGTTTAGAGCTGAGATTTATAAAGGCCTAAAAGATGCAGTTCTTAACGGTGAAACACAGGCATCTACACTTGGCAAGCGAATTGTTCTACCAGCAAGCTTCACCGGAGGTCCAAGATATACAATTCAAAATATCAAGATGCAATGGCAATATGTAGAGCAATCGGATATCCAAATTTGTTCATAACCTTCACTTGCAACCCACAATGGAAGGAGATTGCAGATTATTGCAAAGATAACAAATTGAAAGCAGAAGATCGACCTGATATAGATTACAGAATGTTCAAACTGAAATTGGAAAAGCTCATTAGAGATATCGACAAGAACAATATATTTGGTAGATCACGAGCAGGTAATCTCTTACACTGTAATTTCTACTACATTTTGTTCTTTCAACAATTACACATATTCTAACGAATTGAATGGAAATTTTTTTCAGTGATTTACACAATTGAGTTTCAAAAATGAGGATTACCGCATGCTCATATACTTTTATTCCTTGCACCAGAACACAAGTTTCCTACTCCAGATGACATTGATAAAATCATCTCTGCAGAGATTCCAGATCCAACAACTGATCATGAATATTATCAGGCTGTAAAGAGTTCAATGATGCATGGTCTATGTGGATCAGCAAGGAAAAACTCACCCTGCATGGAAAACGGCCGCTGCATTCGTCATTTCCCAAAAAAGTTTGTTCAGAACAGTACTATCGATCAAGACGGATATACAAGTTACAGACGTCATAGCAATGGTCGTACAATCGAGGTGTTTGGCATTGATTTGGATAATCGTTATGTTGTGCCACACAATAGATTTCTTCTCTTAAGGTATGGTGCCCATATAAATGTCGAGTGGTGCAATCAATCAAGGTCAATCAAATACTTATTTAAGTATGTCAACAAGGGAACTGATCGCATTACAGCTTCTTTCTATTCAAAAAGAAGAGATGAAACTTCAGCCACTGCTGTTGATGAAGTTAAAATATTTTATGATTGTCGATACGTTTCTCCATGTGAATCTACTTGGATGATATTTGCATTTGACATCCACTATAGAAGACCATCAGTTGAACGATTAAGTTTTCACTTGCCTGATGAACATACAATTCTTTTTTAGGATGATAATGCATTGCAAACTATTGTTGATAAAGCAACTGTCAGAGAATCAATGTTTGTGGCTTGGTTTAAAGCTAACAAAGAATATGCTGTTGCAAGGGAATTAACTTACAATGATTTTCCAACAAAATTTGTTTGGAAGCCATCTCTTAGGATTTGGGAGCCAAGAAAAGCTATTCTATTATTGGGAGATTATTCTTTGTTCCCCCATCATCTGGAGAATTATACTACCTAAGAATGTTATTGAACATTGTAAAAGGCCCCAAAAGTTATAAAGATCTTAGAACCTATAACAATGTTGTATATTCATCATTTCGAGATGCATGTTATGCCCGAGGTTTATTGGATGATGATCGGGAATATAATAATATATTGATGCTATTGAAGAAGCAAGTCATTGGGGTTCTGGATATTATTTGCGTAAGCTATTTGTCACACTACTATGGACACATTCAATGATTAGACCAGAAGTAGTTTGGCAAAAATGCTGGAGTCTCCTATCAGATGGAATACAACATGATCATAGAAACATGTTTTGCCTACCAGGTTCACTCCCATCCTCTCTTTTTCGGTTTTTGATTTATTTTACATATCCTAAGATTAATTTTAAATGGATATTTATTCATTTTTTCAAATTTCCTTTCATATTGTGGCCTAAAAGTTTTTAATTACTCAATATCAACAACAAAAAGTTTACATACTTACCCTTATAGTTTCTTACATACGTACAATTGATTTTCATCATGTAGATTTGGTTTTATCAGAAGCTGAATTGTTGCAACTTACTCTTCTTGACATTGAGAAAATTCTTAATAGAAATGGAAAGTCACTCTGAGAATTTCCAACAATGCCATTTCCTGATGTAGATGACACTCAGTTCACAATGGAGCAAGCCTCTCAGAACAAGTTAATATTAGATGAGCTTCGTTATGATCGTGCACTGTTAGCTTAGCTAAACAACACAAGCAATTTCTATCACAGATGAATACAGACCAAAAGCATGTTTATGACAAAATAATAGCAGCTGTCACATCAAATTCCGGTGGGGTATTCTTCTTACACGGTTATGGAGGAACAGGAAAAACTTTTGTTTGGAAAACTCTTTCCGCTGCTCTTAGATCAAAAGGTGAAATCGTGTTAACGGTTGCTTCAAGTGGAATAGCATCGCTTTTGTTACTTGGTGGAAGAACTGCACATTCTAGATTTGCAATTCCTCTTACTCCAGATGAATGTGCTACGTGCAACATCAAACAAGGAAGTCCATTGGCTGGATTAATTTCAATAACGAAACTTATTATTTGGGATGAAGCTCCTATGATGAATCGATTTTGTTTTGAGGCACTGGATAGAACAATAAGGGACTTATTGCGTCATACCAATGATGCAAGTTTGCACTTACCGTTTGGAGGAAAAACAGTTGTCTTAGGAGGGGATTTCAGGCAGATTCTTCCAGTCATAACAAAGGGTTCTAGACAAGACATTGTTGATGCATCAATTAACTCATCATATTTGTGGGAACAATGTCAAATTTTAAAATTGACTCAAAATATGCATTTAAACTCTATGCATGAGGATCATAGTGTTAAGGAATTGAAAGAATTTGCAAATTGGATTCTTGCCATAGAAGATGGTAAACTAGGAGACTCGGATGATGGTTGCAGTATCAATGTTAATTAGAGCTATTTATGCTGATTACTTAAATAATGTTTGCAATCCATTACATCTCCAAGGTCGAGCTGATTTAGCCCCTACCATTAATGTTGTTGAAGAGGTCAATAATTACATGCTCTCTTTAAATGGGAATGAAATGAAAACATATGTGAGTTCTAACTCAGCGTGCTTTAAAGACGGAGCTAACAACACGTTTGAAAGCATACTCACACCGGAATTTTTGGCAACCATTAAATCATCCGGCCTCCCCAGTCATGAGCTACAACTTAAAAAAGGTTGTCCTGTGATGCTTATACGAAATATTGATCATTCAGCGGGTCTTTGCAATGGAACTAGATTGATTGTCACAAGACTTGGAAATAAAGTTATCAAAGCAGAAGTTTTGTCAGACAATAATATTGGTGAAAAAGTTTTCATACCAAGAATGACTCTAACCCCATCTGATGCAAGATTACCTTTTAAGTTCCAACGCAGACAATTTTTCTTGATGCTTTCATATGCCATCACAATAAACTAGAGTCAAGGACATTCTTTGAATCATGTAGGATTACTTCTTAAACAACCATTGTTCACGCATGGACAACTTTATGTGGCAATTTCACGAGTTACCAACAAAAGTGGATTAAAAATTGTAATATCCCATGAGGAATCCAACAACTCAACCGAAACACAAAATGTGGTATACCAAGAAGTTTTTAGAAATCTCTCAAATGATACCGGTATGCACTACTCTACCATTATGATTAAAATTTTGCTATTACTGTTAAAATTGCTATTATATTCCTATCGCAACTATGTGACTTAAAAAATTATATTTTTCTACAACTCCTCAATCATGCCTCCCCATGCATGCTAACACAGACAATTTGAAAGGATAAGTCATCTACCCCAAAATGTTATTTTGCTTTGAAATGGGTAACTTTTCTTTTTAATCACATTCTAACGGTATGAAGTACTCTTTATAAAAAAAAGAAACAA
The DNA here is from genome assembly GCF_003086295.3 of Arachis hypogaea. NCBI lineage: Eukaryota > Viridiplantae > Streptophyta > Magnoliopsida > Fabales > Fabaceae > Arachis > Arachis hypogaea. The sequence goes on along the minus strand of NC_092049.1, from coordinate 129,829,406 downwards.
TGCTCCCGTCTTTTAATATTTCAATTTACCTCATTAATATCCTGATTTCTCATGATGCATAATGTTTGAAATCAAGTATTATCTGCCTTACCTTCTTTGCCATAATCAATATTCCATGTTGCTAAACTTCACTTCCAATATACTTTAAATTTTCATAAAAGTCCCAATTACAATAATATACTAATTTAAAATAAACTACTAAAACAGTATTCTATTTGTATCATTTAACATGCATGTGCATCTGTTAGTTGATTAAAACAAATTTACTTATATTTTCTCAGCAATCTATGCAGGTCCATAACGACAAACCTACAATTACCATCATTAAACAAGGAAAAATTCTCTTTCAGCATTAGGAAATTTACTTTTTAATATTTTTTCCTCTTTTAATTACTTGAACAAGTTTAAAACTGTTCCTTTCAATGTATGTTGCACTTTTCTGCTTTAAGAATAGGAAACATGAACAAAAACCATATTGTGCTCTGACAAATAAATCTTTATTTAGTATATTAAACTCTTTTCAAATCCTATTAACATGATTTCTTTCATTTTATGCTGTCTTGGTTGGATTGCTTTCAAATATTTTAAATTTCTGTTAAATTATAATCTTTCTGTGTATTTATATTCCAACTTGATGCAAAAATGAAAAAATGTTACTTAACAAAGCAGTGGATATTCATACTCATATTTTTCTCCAATTTTTCATTAGAGCATAGATCTAAATGACTGTGTCAATTTCTATCATCTTCCTATCTTTTATATTTCTTTTGTTTATTGTGTTTCTTTTATTCTTTACACCATTTTTGGAACCTTGCATTTTTAATTAGAAGGAAGTACATAGTAGATAGTACAACACAACTAAAACATTCAATGACTCTTTTCTTTGTGTGTTCTCTTTAATTTCACACCTTATCTATCTAATATATAAAGGTTAAGTAGTCCACTAAACGAAGCACCACAGTATTCCCACCAAAACTAAACTCTCTCCAGATCGACACGTCGCAGGCAAAAAATAAACTTCCCTCCAGACTCCAGTGCGGCGAAGCGGGAATTTTCCCGCACAAATCCCTTCTGGAAATCAAATTGCTTTCTTCCTTTTGACTTTTATCGACTGAAAATTAAAAAGCTAAAAAAAATTAAGAAACTTAATTTTTTTCGTGATCTCACCATTCCCACCACCCCCACATCCTCTTATCCTCCTCTTCCTCCTCATTTTTTCTCTTCATGTCACCAGCTGGAAATTGTGTTTCAAGTCACCATGATCGGCTGGGCAGTCCCGTTCATCAAAATAGAGTTGGAAGTTGCAAATGTCTTTGTCTATGGCAGTGAGGGAAAGCTGCGTGTCGAAGGAGAAAGCACTTAGTGAACCCAGATGAAAAAGAAGGTTTAGCAGCAGAGACTATGAGCACAAGGTGAATAGAGCAGCGGAGGGTATCCCAGCAACCAATAGGGTTGAGGTTGTAGCTGAAGATTTGGAGTTTATCTTAAATGTACTAAATGGGAAGGGATATTTCGGAAGTCCAGAGAAGTAAGAGGCAACCTAGAGATGGAGGAAGCAGGATGGGGAAGAACAAGGATATTCAAGAACGTCCCACCGCAGCAATAAACAGAGATTGGAGAAGTGGCTATCGGAAAAGTGGAATGGCGTTGGAATCTGCTGCATGTCACGCGCTTCAAAGCATGAAAAGATTCTTCCATACTCTTCTTTTTCCTCCAAATGCATACTGTTTTTACTGTTAGTTATTTATTCTAAGGTGGGATTAACACTATTGGGCTTCAGGTTTCAATATTTGAGTTCTTTTCTTTTGCGGATTATTTCAAGTATTCAATTTTTTTTGTTTTGTTTTTGTTTAGGATTTCGGACATATTCAAATGAGTTGCAACTTAAAGCGTTGTCAGAAATGGTTCTATAATTCACAGGTAAGCATAAGATTCTTGCAAAACTCAAGCGCCTCGATCATTACATCAAATTCCTTCAGGTTGATTCTTTCTTTCTTTTTTAGGTAAAAAAGAAATCAGTAATTGCTGATATATGATATGAGAAGAATGTTGAAATTGATTATGAGATCTACTAATTATTGTCTCAATTAAAAGTTCACGTGGTTCTTATTTTTATTAATTATTATGATATTGGTATAGCTTAAATTTTAGATTGCCGCTAAACGTGGAAAGTATGGTATAGTTGTACTTTTAAAGGAAGGAATCCTTGGTTTCATTGTTAAAGATTGTTCATGAAGTAAGGTTGAATTTGTTGTTTGTGGTATCACTTGGATCATTTAAATATGAGTCTGTGACAAATTTATTAACTTATCTTTATATTATCCCAATTTGAAACATTTTTATATATAGTTGTGGTTGTTTTGGAATATTGGGTAATCACTAAAAGTACTGCAGTATCTGTGGAAATACAGGACTAAGGTAATTAGCAACTAAATTGTTTGAATATTTACTTTTCTAACATTATGTATTGTTACTTCTGAAATGGAGCTTCAACTGATAGTAAGTTAGAGGTCTTCCGTTACCAGTCTTTATTCAATGAATTGAAGCACCATATATATTTTGAGTACATGTATTTTTTTTTCTGTTTAATCAAAATGGTTTACTTAACCGTGCAAATAGAAACGTTTACTATTTCAATATTACTTAACAAAAGCATTAAACATGAGCAATTCATACTACCTGTACTCTTTTGTTTTTCTATAAACTTAATTGAGGGGTTTTGTTTTATGTTTCCAATTTACAGGTGATGATGAATTCGATGAATTTTACTTCCAAAAGAAGTACATTGAAGGTAATTCTTCATTATAAATAAATAATAAAATTGGATCTTCTAAGTTTCTCCCTCTTTTTAAAGAGGACATAGTAATGTCTCTCCCTTAAAAAATGATGTTTTCTCTATGCTAGGAAGATGCAAAAGGATTCAGATCCACAGTAAACGAAGCTCCGCAGTATTCCCTTTAGGTTTGATCGTTATATCAAATTCCTTCAAGTTCTTTCTTTCTTTCTTTTGTTGGGTAAAAAAGAAATAAGTAATTACTGATATATAAGAAGAATCTTGAAATTGATTATGAGATCTACTAATTATTGTCTCAATTAGAAGTTCAGGTGGTTCTCATTCTTATTAATTATTATGATATTGGTATGACTTAAATTTCAGATTCCCGAAAAACGTGGAAAGTCGGGTATAGTTGTACTTTTTAAGGAAGGAATCCTTAGTTTCATTGTTAAAGATTGTTCATGAAGTAAGGTTGAATTTGTTGTTTGTGGTATCACTTAGATTCTTTAAATATGGGTTTGTGACAAATTTATTAACTTATCTTTATGTTTTCCCAATTTGAAACATTTTTCTATAGTTGTGGTTGTTTGGAATATTGGGTAATCACTAAAAGTACTGCAGTATCCGTGGAAATACATGACTAAGGTAATTAGCAACTAAATTGTTTGAATATTTACTTGCCTAACATTATGTATTTTTCACTTCTGAAATGGAGCTTCAACTGATAGTAAGTTAGAGGTCTTCAGGTACCAGTCTTTATTCAATGAATTGAAGCACCATAAATTTTTGAGTACATCTATTTTTTTTCTGTTTAATCAAAATGGTTGACTTAACTGTGCAAATAAAAAAGTTTACTATTTCATGTTTATTTAACAAAAGCATAAAACCTGAGCAATTCATACTATCTGTTCTCTTTTGTTTTTCTATAAACTTAATTGAGGGGTTTTGTTTTATGTTTCCAATTTACAGGACGATGAATCAATGAATTTTATTGACAAAAGAAGTACATTGAAGGTAATTCTTCATTATAAATAAATAATAAAATTGGATTTTCTAAGTTTCTCCCTCTTTTTAAAGAGGAGATAGTATTGTCTCTTCTTTAAGAAATTATGCTTTCTCTGTGTTAGGATGATGCAAAAAGATTCAGATCTTCTCATGTTTTAAGTTGTGTTTCAATCTCTACCATTAAAAGATAAACATTTAATTTTAATCAATGGCCAGGATTAAAACATGACCACCAACATGAAAACACAATAGCATGAGAAGATCCAAATGCAACAAAACAAAAAATAGAAGGAAAGGAAACAATAATGTGTACTAGAGTGTTCTAAGTGTAGCACCTGTGTTGCATGAACGTGATAGCAGCGAAATAATTGAAAACTTTTGAAGTGGTTATCTGGTCATCTTTGACATATGCTTGATTCCTGCATTTTGATTATTATACCACCCACAAATTTGGACTTAAGAGGTGCCTTTTAGCATTATTTCAATTATTACTTTAATGCATGTTGGCATGTGTGGTTTAGATGGGAAAAAATGAGATATTGTAATGGGGAAAATGGTAAATCGATAACCATTTATAAATTTGTCAAATAAAGGTTAGTTCTTTCCTTTGTAAAATAGTGTACAGAGTTGTTGTCCAAGATGTCACCTTCTGTTCCAATTTGTTCTTTGTTTTTTGATCCACATGTTAATAAATTTGAATTCTGAAACAAATTAGAGCATAGAAAATGCTATCTTTTATGAGTAGCAAGTGGAACATTGACTGTACAACTTGAACTATTTGTAGTTGCTAAGTCGAATAGAGATAGAGCTTCTTTGATTACTTGCTTTTTGGTGTTACTTTTAGTGCTAAGGTTTCACATGGATTGAGGGCTACATTAGCTGTTTGCTTACTCATTTACTCTCTACAGTGTTGTGCAAGTATAGTGGTTCATTATTTTGTATTTTTGATGAACGGGTTGTTTTGGTGATGCAGATGGAGCATATATAGAAAAGGTGATTTTGATGTCAATAATTATGGTGAGGAGGATGAGGAGAAACAAGAAGAGGAAAAAAGTGAATATGAGGAAACAGTTGAGGAAGACCAAAGTGGATGGAATAATGATGAGATGAAATAACTTGAGAAAGTGTATAAGGATCTTCATCACCAGGAGCTGTAAGAATTATTAACCTTTTATTCTTAAACTTCAAATTAGTTTTGGACTTTTTTTGGTTAGATATTGTTCTCTTCAAGATATTTAGTTCATATGAGGGATTGATGCATTAGCACATAGATTTATTTTCATAATTTTATACATAAAGTCATAAGTCTGTGGCTACATATTTTTATTCATTCGTTCATTATTGATAGAGGGGATGAGATCCCTTTGATTGAGTCCACTTTAACTAATTGCGCATAAATTGTCTGCTCTATAAAATTAATAAACAATTTGATTTAAGTTTTGAAATGATATAATTTTCAACTTCATGATATCCTCAGGTGTTGATTTTAAATTAAAGAGATGGAAATTGACTTGAAATAGCATCCGTCTTTTGTAGCTGGACAGGCAAGGTTTAGGACTCTGGTGAGTTCTTATTACAAAGGAGTGCAAGAAATCATTCTTGGTAAATGCTAAATTGATTTATACATGACTTAATGAAAAATTTTCAAATTAATAATTAGCATTAATAAACTCTGAGTAACTCCATACTTACATGGATGTTCTTTGCATTTTTTAGTTTAAAAGGATGCTATATAAGAAATTTTAAATTTAGAACTAATTAGGAATTACATGTTTATTGTGAAGTTTGGTGGAAAGTAGTATTAGCCCTTGGTTGTAGAAAAGAGTAAAGAAATTGGACATATTCTTAATCTTTCTTGTGATTTGTTATATCTATTGTACTGTTAGCATCATTATTGTAAAGTCTAATGTGATCATTATTATTTTAAATTTATTGTAATGAAAGCTATTGCAAAACTATAAAACAGGAAAAGTTAAAAATTGAATGTAAGCAACATAACTTGAAAATTATTTACACTTCTGCTATTAAAGCAAAGTTTGTAATTACTAAGTTTCTTCTTGCAATGTCATTTCATTTTAGAAACCTACATTTATGTCACTTTGAGTGGTAAAATTATTGAAAAATTAGAAAAAATTTAAAAATATTGTCTTAAGGTTTGCGTAAGTTTTATTTTATGATAAACATTTGAAATTGGATTCATAGAATTTGATGAGGTTGACTTGAATTTTAAATTATAAGGTTCGCAAGACTGTACTAGGTAAGCATTCTGTAATTCATGATTCACAATAATGTTTTGATGTTCTTTTGAATATATTTTTTTCAAGCTTTTCAATATTAATTTTCTAGATGAAACTGTCCTTTTCCATTCCTTCTTTGTGTTTATGTTCATTTGAAGCATTAAAAAATAGAGACTAATAATCCAAAAGAAGATTGACAATGTATAAATTTGGAACTAACATTTAAATGAAGATTTATCAATATTTTTATTTGAGGTAGAAATATTAGGTATAAAATGCTATGCCTTGTATTAAGGACAAAAAACATTCAGTAACAATGTAGTATGGCCAATTGTAGAGCTAAGATGTTATTTTTTTATTAATATTCTTAATTACGGCTAATATCGTAAGAATAGTTATTATTGGAAGCTTTTAAGATTTTTCAAAAAAGATGCACATAAAAGGAAGTTTTTTAGATCCTTTATGCATACAATTTTATTAAAAACATGATCGGGATCATGAACTATTTGTTAAAGTAATTATAGAGATTTTTTTTCATTTTGCTATAAAATGCAAATTATTTGTTAAAATAAATTTAAGTAACTACAATAATTTATTATAAGTTTATAATTAAAAATATATACTTTAAAATACAGAATTTTATCTTTATTTGGCCAAATCTACAAAGTAGGAATAGTTAGCATTTTATTTATGAGTTGTAGCATTTATTTTTATTGTAATTCATTAGACATATTAGTAAGATGAGTTTAGTTGCAAGTCATACTATCTTCACATTAATGGATATTTGTTGTCAATTTCAAATACTTTAGAAAATGTTACAATAGATCCAGAGTCAAACTTAATAGGAGGGATTAATTCGATAGTTGATCTTAAGTGATGATCACAAATTTTTATGTGAATTATGTACATGAATCAATTCTTTGATATACTCTAATTAGTGAAATAATTATTTTATTGCTTTTTTAAATCTTTGAAGTCTATATTACTATTACTTTAGTTGACATCCATCATGAAAAGACATACCACTAACCCAGTTTAATTCAATCTAACCATAATTGAATTTTCTAATTTTGATTATTTTATATAAGATTTTGCTGAAAAATACTTTGCTTTCCAAAATTGTTAGAGCTCACCAAAGATGTTTATCAGGTGCAAATATCAGTATATAATTTTGTCTTTGAATGAATAATTCTTAGTTCTTTAGCTTCATTTAGTGATTTTATTAAAGGATTTAGGACAAATATCCAATTATAATTATCTCACTAAATTTTTAACTTTTTATTATTTTTGTTTTAATAGTGTTTACCATAGATGTATTCTTATTAAACTGTGGATTTTTATTCTTATTAAGCTTTATGCTTGGCTGTTTATGACAACAAATGAGGCATAGAGTATTGTTGCAAGAAATTGTGTTCCTAAACTTCTAAATTTGTCGATATTTTTGAGACACCTAAAGAGTTTTTTGTTTCTAATTCATCACATATATGGGTTTCATGTGCTGATTTTAGATTATTGTCAAGTCTTTTTTTTTTCTTTTTGACGTACTAAACAAAATTGTGTACAGTTTAGAAGGAAAAAACTTTAGAAGTATGATCTATGTCAAGCATGGAAAATATCTGAGCGAAGCTTAGCTAAAGAAAATGTAACACATGAACATATTTTTTTCAAAGAAGATGAAAAGTGAAGGAAAACTGTTACTCTAGATTGTCTTTGTCTACACTTTCCTTTGTTTTCAAGTTAATATTTGTTTAGTGCAAAGTTCGTTAACAAAATTTTTTTGTAAACTATGAGCTAAATTCTAAATGCCATTACATGATTCATGTAGTGAGTTTTACTTACTAGGAAAAAGGTTATCCTCTTATGAATAAAATTGTACTTAAATTGCCTATTTGCTTCCATTTATATATTTGTACTTAAATTGCTTATTTTAATTGTAATTCCCATTTTTTCTATTGATTTGTTCGTTTATTTTAAAATTATGTGTATTGACTTTGACAATGTCTAGCATGATAGTAAAATTGTAAAAGTTATTAGCCAATTAAAGGATAGACATGTAGATTCAAGTTTTCTAAAAGTAAAGAAGGATATAGCAGAATAAAGAAACATATACATATTCATTCTTATAAAAATATATATTAACAAATATAGGAAAGACAAATGTTCCTATAAAAGAGCATTGTAATTCCTCTATATCTTAGTAAAGGAGATTTTTCAAAGGCTATAATTTTAGAAAAAGTCCAAGAAAAAATATCTTTTTAATGTTGAAGTGTTTAGCTAAAAGAAAATATACAAAGAATAGTACCAAAAAATAGGTCTTTTATACAAAAAATGTAAACGGATAGATATTTTTTTTAGTAGTCAGGATTTTTTTTTATCATTTTTAATTTAAATTTATGCTCTAAATGATGTATTTGTTTGAGTTCATAGAAGCAGCTCCTGAATTAGTCACTTTTATTACTTTTATTATTATTGATATTTTTTTTTTGAATGTGTTACTTTTTTCTATCTACATTTGCAATTTATTCGTGTGTGTGTGTGAGAGAGAGAGAAACCATTGTTAGCAAAATTGGATTGGACTGGCCGGTTCGACCAAAAAACCGGTGAATCGAACTTTAAACCGGTTCGGTCCGATGATCTGACCGTATGAGGCAATGAACCGGTGCGAACCGGTCAAATTCGAAATGAACCGGTCAAAATCGATCAAACTCGATAAGACTGGTTTGACCGAACTGATTGAGTTTTAAAATTTTTTCAAAATGTTGAAGTTGGGTTTGAACTCCCCTCATCAAGAAAAATCAGAAAATCGCTGAACCGGACTCTAAGCCGGTCCAGTCCGATGATCTGACCACATGAGGTAATAAACCGGTGCGAATTGGTCAAATTCAAAATGAATCGGTAAGACTGGTTTGACCAAATCGATTGAGTTTTAAAATTTTTTCAAAATGTTGAAGTTGGGGTTTGAACCCCCCTCGTCAAGAAAAAACATGATTCTCATAACCAACAAGTTGTTATGTTTGTTATTAATATATATGCAAATTAATATATATATAAATATCTTTCAGCAAAATCGGTCAAAACCGATCAAACTCGGTAAGACCGGTTCGACCGAACCGCTTGAGTTTTAAAATTTTTTAAAATGTTGAAGTTGGGATTCGAACCACCCTCATCAAGAAAAAACATGATTCTCATAACCACCAGGCTATTATGTTTGTCATCAATATATATGCAAATTAATATATATATATATATATCTTTTAGCAAATAATTTATTTTTATTTAATTTATTTTAATTTTAGTTATAAACTCATTCATTCTTAAATTAATTATATTTTTATTTAACAATAATTATAAACTCACTTATTTTTTTATAATTATATAATATCTATTAATATTATTTTTTAATAAATACTTAAAGTATATAATAGTATAATAGATATAAACCAATTAATAAATTATTAAAATTTAAAAATAATAGTTATTTTAATATAAAAACAAAATAAAATATTTATGACAGAGTAAAATTAACAAAATACTTATTGTTCCTGTTTCATATTGTTTTAGAATAGTTAGATATTTTTAAAATATTAGTGAAAATATGTATTTTAATTTTTAATTTTTAAAATTTTGACTATATTTTCTTTTTTATTTGCATAGGACCGGGTTAATCGGTTCAACCAGTGACCCACCGGTTGAATCAATGACCCAATGACCCAGCAACCTGACCGGTTCGATCACCGGTTCGGTTCTGACAACTATAAGTGAAACAAAGGAAAAATACAATTATGATGTGAATGTAAACTATATTTAAATTGTTAATTAGTGTGAAAAATAAAAGAACACTATTAGTATTTGAGAAAATAATGTAATGTAGTTTAATATAGATTAAGTACTATTTTAAATTCTAATGTTTGGATTAAATAGTACAAAATTTAGTACATCATTTATATTTTGATAGAATCACTTATAAATAACAACGTAACAATACTTCATAGCATTTTTTTTAAATAGTAATATTTTCGCTCTTCAAGACTTTGCAATGATACTAGATTGATAATTACAGGACTTGGAGATAAAGTTATCGAGGGAAGATTATTAAATTCTGACAATGTAACGATAAGGTCTTTATTCCTAGAATGACACTCACACCATCAGATGCTAGGCTACCATTTAGATTTCAAATGAGACAATTCCCTCTCATGCTATCTTATGCAATGACCATAAACAAAAGTCAAAGACAATCATTAGACCACATCGGATTGCTACTAAAAAAAACCTGTTTTCATACATGGCCAACTATATATTGCCATTTCAAGGATCACTAACAAGAAAGGATTAAAAATTTTAATTTGCTCATGATGAAAACACTGGCAAAACAGAAAATATTGTTTACCCAGAAGTCTTTAGAAATGTATGATAAAACTTTTAACATTACTTATTTCTTAATTATTATCTCATGTATACATGTATTTTCGTTTATAAAAAACTTATTTTTTCTCAGTTTACATTCAACCAACTTTAATAATGCATACATGATTTTTATATCTCAAAATTATTGAATAATTAAATATTATTTTTCAAAAAGATTTATTTTTTGGGTGTCAAATTTCATAGATTTCACTTAAAAAGAATAAACTGGGTCACAAATTTATTTTTGCTGATATGGCATTATATAATTGAATATACGTGTAAAACTACTTTACACTGATAGTGTATCAAAATTAAATTCTAAATTAATACAGACAATATATTCTACTTATATCCAATTCATATACTTTATCTTCTTTATATTCCAATAAAATTACAAATATCTTATTAACCTAAATTTTTAAATCTTAACAATATTTTTACAAAACTAAATTTTCATTTCAAAAATCATTATTTTTCAAACTAAGCTTTACTTTTACATGATCATTCTATTTATTTCTCTTCCCACGCATAGCGCGGGTATCTTGCTAGTTTATATTATGTTTTATTATTCTGTGTTCAAATCGGTCAAAAGACTATTATATATATTACATACAATATTAGTATTCAATCCAATATTTTAAGCAAAATAGTTATACCATCCAAACACTACTATTACCCGCACGTATGCGTAGAGACTTCTGCTAGTTCTGATGAAAAGGTAATAAGTGACCTCTTATGCTACTGATATGATTTTCTTTTAAATTTCAAATCTAAGTTTGACATGATTTTAATCTACCATTCACGTGAAAGAAGTAAAACTAAAGGATGGCAGATTTCTAGAAGCTGATATCATTGTTGTGGTGTTGGAGGAAGGCCACAAACAGCCTTATTTAAGGGACACGTTGAAAAAGAAGAGGGTGGAATAAGGTTAGTCATAAATTCTGCAAAGCCATCTCAGTCCAGAAATCACTATAGCGGTTTATGGCAGTCACTCAATTCACATAAACCGCTACACTTATAGTGATTTAGGTTCAATTTTAAAATTGCTATTCTTATAGCAATTTCTATAAATATATAAATATTGCAAATATAATTTTAAATTCTAAATAATTTAATTAAGTAATTTGTCCTAATTAAAATCCTTTAAACATGAAACAAATAATCTTTATTGAAATCTTTTAAACATCCCATGTCAGCATATAAATACCAGCTCCTCATGCAAAAATAAGTGAACAGCTTGTAGAGCTCCTTGAAACTAGAGACAAATACCTCAGCATTTTGAACTTAGTATCTATGTTTAAGAAGCTGGCACTGCGTATCACCATTCTCCGCAACACTCTTGCGGTAAGCATAACATACGATGCAAATTGAATATCCTGACTTGACCACAAACCTTCCAGAACACACTCACTGAGCCTCATGGAAACGCATTGAGGGATGAACAATTTTGATGAGTAAACAAATTCACTAGCAATTGTACTAGTTACCTGACAAATAAAGCAATAATTCATGAAATTAATTAAATCGGTTAAATGAAATTGGAAATAACGAAATAATAGATAGTAGATACATACTCACCGTGGCATTTACAACAACGCTTAGAAATTGAAGCTTGGGGCAATACTTGAGCAAACCTACCAACAAATGCCATTTACAAGAACGTGTAACAAGCAGCTGCATTCGAATTAGATTATGAAAGGTGCATTCTGGAGTAGTAGGGAATTCTGCCTGCACAAGTTACATATAAAAAATAATATCATAAACGGGTAGAATTACAAGTTCACAGGTTACTATTTTACAAATAATGTTCTTATATATATTTTTTAACAAAAATGCTATTTGTATACCAAAATTAACTACTAAAATCAGCCACTAATGTATTTGTATATAAATACATGTGTGGTTTAATTTATTTTCAATGTGTATTTATATTCTAACATATATTTTACATTGGTGGCTGATTTTAGTGTACACGTAGCATAACTTATTTTTTAAACATAATTTGAAGCAAGTCCTATGACATTATCCGTTATTAGAAAATTTATTCCAATTGAATCTCAACTTCTATCAAATAATAATAAAAGCATGTCAATTGTCAAAGATATAACTGTATCAAGTTTCAATTTAATAATAGTGTAAGCTATGTTAAATTGTTAATACAATATAATGTATTCTCAGGCCATAAAGTATCATGATTCTCACACTTTAATTTAAATTTTAAAATAATTTAACTTTTATGTATTATTTTCTACATTTACCACAAAATTAAACTCATAAAAATAAACCTAACAAAAACAAAAATTTTGACACCCCAATGGTAGCAATGATATGATGCACTTTGAAAGAATTCATACCACACAAATAGAGAGAAAGTTGACGTTATAAAACTTGGCAATTGGAATCCAAACACTCATAACATCTGCTTTGACCAAGTTGGGGAGGTTAAATTCCGTCACAAAAGGCGGTTGACTGAACCAAACCTCCAGTTGACCGATCCGGAGATCCTCAAGAATTGGACAGCCCGATAGCAGCATCTCCAAGTACCGACTTTCAGTGAAACGAACTTCGTCGATAAGGTGCAAAAACTTCAGTGCAGGCAACGAAACACTCCGTACATTATCCACCGTTAATCCTCTTAGCGTCAGTGACACGAGTTTCGTGCTTGTGAGAGCCGTTGAAGGCAGCTTGGCAGTAAGTGGCAGCGAAAGCTCCATGGTTTCAACGCAGTGTTGTATGGCAGTGTCGATCCAGAGATTTAGATCCCAAGGGAAGCAAGAGAGAGACGATTGGCATTTAAGGCGGAAAGTTAGGATTGGCTGCGTGGCGTGTAGCCTAAGCATGAGTGCGTATGCGACGTTGGCAAAGGGATGGTAGTCTCCAATGTGAAGGTAGAGTGAGTCATCGAGATCGATGGCGGGGACGGAGTGCCAAATATTCCTCCACCTGTTTGATAGAACGCTTGTGGCCACTGCTGTCTTGGATGGCACATAAGAAAGGATGTGACAAAGAAGAACATCGGGTAATGTGCTGATCCTATCAATTCCTCCCATTGTTTTTGTTTCCCTTAGATAAGCCAACGCACGTGTTTATATTTGACCAAGAAAACTGTTGAATCCCAAACATCTTGCTTTTATGTTGATGGGATTGTGAGAAACTAAATAAACCGCCCAAACACAAAAATCTTTATCTTTAAAGATTAGCTCAGATTTATTTAAATTTTAAAATATTAAAATAAATTAAAATTAAATTAAATCTTTTTATCAATCCTAATAATAAGTTAAATTTAAATATAATTAAATAATTTTAAATTTAATATTAAATTGATGTCTTTTATTGAATTTTAAAAAAAATTGAGTTTTTGATGTTCCTATTTAGTCTAATGTGCCTTTCAATTGTCAGCATCATTATTTTTTAAATGAACTCTTAATTTCTTTAATGTGACATAGTTAACAAGAAAATAAAAATAATATTAAAAGAAATAAAAAAATATATTTTGAATTTGTTATTTTATATGATACAAGAGTCTTCTTATTTATAGAGATATTATCAATTAATCTCATAAATATTTATCTATTAACTATTAACTCTCAACTACTCAAAAAAAATAAAAAAAAGTATGTGTTGAAATAAAATGTGATAAGAATGAAGAGAAAGTTTGGTCATGTATCCTGGACCTCTTTGTCAGCAAAGGATTAAATGGTTCTAGAACGTTTGGACAAGTAAATAGTTTCATAACAAAAACATATTTTTTAAATTTTTTAATAATTATTAAATAATTATTTTTTAATTTTAATTATAAATTAATTTCTATATTTTATTTAATTATAAAAACTATTTTTTATTTTATAAATTATTATTTTATTATTTATCTATTATGTTTATTAACAATAAAAAACAAAAACAATAATAAATTAGATCTTCCATTAATCATAATAACCTTTTAGCAATCTCAATCGATTGACTTCTCACAAATTTTCTCAATCAACCCACCCGAGAATTTTCTCAGATCCGAGATACCCAGAAAAAAAAGATTCAAACTTTGGTGATTCCAGAGCTTGCTGGTGAGAGATGTGTTGTGGGGCGAGAATATGCATGCTATGCACGTGCCTGGTTCTTGTGGTGATTGCCATTGATTTTCTCTTTGGCTTCGGAGTTTTCAAGCATGGTTGATTTTAGGCTCCCCTTCCTTTTCTTCTTGGCTAGCTATGGCGCGTTAAAATCCCCTGCAAACACAAATGTTTGACTATATTATTTGTAAAATTTGATTATATATATAACTATTTTATCATTCTATATTTTAATCGATTGGATGTAGATAAAAACTTATTTACGTTACATTTCAATCGATTGAATTGGAATATGCCATTAGTCACATACAAACTTCAAAACATAACCAATCGATTGGGTAATATGATCAATCGATTGATTTTTGGGCAAACCATACTGTCTTGCAACTTTCAATCGATTTTTGTGATAACCTGAAGTCCAATCGATTGAATTATGAGAAACCTGAAATTCAATCGATTGTTTTGTTAATCCAATAATCGATTGATTTTCTAAGAAACACGATTTTACAATCCTCGACGGATGTAACGGATCAAAGATAAACTTTTAAACGATTGGGATTGTCAAAAAGTTATTACAATCAATGGAAAATCTAATTCATTATTGTTTTTGTTTTTTATTATTAATGAACATAATAGATGAATGATAAAATAATAATTTATAAAATAAAAAATAGTTTTTATAATTAAATAAAATATATGAGGTTAATTTGTAATTAAAATTAGAAAAGGACTATTTAACAGTTATTAAAAAATTTAAAAAATATGTTTTATTATGGGACCATTTAATGGTCCAAACGTTTTGGGACCATCGAATCCGGTGCCCTCTTTGTCATTTGGTTGTGCGTGAGCTGATGATTCATTTAATATATCCCGCAAACTGGAGGATGAAATAAGTAAAAAATTTCCAGTTTAGACAATTTATTGTGAAATGCTTGAGTTAGAAGTGGTTTAGTAAAGATGTCTGTCAATTGTTTGTTCTGATGAAGGAACTGGAAGTAACTTTATTTTGAGTCTTTTGTCGAACCAAGCAACAATGAACTTCTAAGTATTTGGTGCGTTCATAAAAAACAGGATTGACTGCAATATGGAGGACACTCTGATTATCACAGAATAGAATTGGTGGCTTAATGCAATCGACACAGAAAACTGTAAAGATTTAAAATTCATAACAACTCGTAAGTGGTATTGGTATGAGCTCGATATTCAATTTTGGTGGATGATCTAGCCACTGTGGTTTGTTTCTTTGTCTCCCAAGACACTAAGGATTCTTTCAAAAAGAAGCAATAACCCGTTATAGACCGGCGAGTATCTGAACAACCTAGAATCACTGAAACCACTGGTTTGAAGAGTGAAATATTGTGGAAAAAATAAACCCATGCCTAAATTATTTTTCAAATATCGTAGTACACGAATGACTGCTTTATGACGTGCTTGAGTAAGGACAGCCATGAATTAATTTAACTGTTGGGTGGCATAGGTAATATCCGGATGAGTTGTAGTAAGATAGGTTACTCGGCCAACAAGACAGCGGTAGACAAATAGGTCATGTAAAGGAGAACTATCATCCTGATGAAGACGGGTGGTGCTATCCATTGGAACACAAGTGGGTTTGGCACCAAGTAAACCAGAATCAATCAATAAATCAAGACAGGACTTATGTTGAGACAGAAAAAGTCAACAAATCAAGATAGGATGATGTTGAGACAGAGAAATTCCACTAGTAGAATGAGTGATTTCAATCTCCAAAATATACTTCAAGGTTCTAAGATCTTTCATTCTAATTTTTTATTCTAAAATTAGAATCAAGGGTCTTTTTGAGCTGTCATCTCAGAAACAGAATTTTCTATAATGACGATATATATCATCGACATACACTAGCAGTATACATATCTCATTTTCCATAATCTTAAAAAACAAGCTATAGTTATAGATGGTCTGTTGATACCCACAAGATAAAAGAAGAACAGATAATTTTTCATACCACATTCTACTAGATTGCCGTAAACCATTCAAAGATTTGAGAAGCTTACAACACTTGTTAGAATCCCGTGTATTGAGCACGAGAGGGAGATCCATGTAAACAGTTTCATTCAAATTCCATGTAAAAAAGCATTGTTGACATCGAACTGCTAAATAGGCCAATTCTTGATGGAAGCTAAAGCAAACACAATACTGATAGTCGCCGATTTAACTACTGGTGAAAATATTTTTAGGAAATCTACCCCTTCAGTTTGTATGAAACCTTTTGCCACTAAACAAACTTTGTAACGCTCAATTGAACCATCCGGTTGTCGTTTAATTTTATAAACCCATTTACCCCCGATGGGTTTCACATAAGGAGGGCAATTCTCCAAAATCCATGTTCTGTTTAGTTTAAGAGTAATAATTTCCTCCTTCACGGTCGTGCACCAGTTAGAAAATTTATTGGCTTTTCGAAAAAATTTGGGCTCATATTCAGAGTACAAGGATGAGAGAAAGTGACCGTGAGGAGGTAAAAGAGAAAATGAGAGAACAGAAGAAATAGGATATCTAAAACTTGAATATACAGAAAGTTTGTGGTGCATGAGAAGAAGCTACAGACATAATCAGAAAGGTGAGATGGAGATCGGGTTGGCTGACTGCGGCAGAAAAAGGGGGTTGGATGGAGGTTCATTTGGTTGTGTGACGGAATAAGGGGCTTCTCAATTACAAAAGGGGAGGGGGGAGAGGAGGAATGGAGATTGAAGGGGATGAGGTGAAAGTATTTCGATAGTGGTAGGAGAGGTTGGAGAAGATGACGGCTGGGTAATAGAAGATGACAGAGGATAAGGGTGGCAACTGGCAACACTACCTGAACCCGTGGGTACCCATCCCATAATGGGGCGAGTTCTTGGGTGGAGCAAGGCGGGATCGGGTTTAGGTTAAATTCGCCCCTATATATATATATATATATATATATATATATATATATATATATATATATATATATATATATATATTATAAAATAATTAGTAATATAATTAATAATATCGTATCATATTTAAATTTTTACTTTAATTTATGTTATGTATATAATGATGATTATATAAATTTTAAAATTTAATTTTATTTGTTGAATTTTAATAATTATAGAGGCGGGTAGTGGCGAGGTGGGTACCTGCAGGGATGGGTTAGGATTTAACTTTTTACTACTCGTAGATAGAAATAGGGCAGATTCGATGCAGGTTATTGTAAGGCAGAGCGAGATCGAGTAGGACAAAAATTCGTTCCTATCCACCCTGTTGTCACCCCTAATGGAGGAGAGAGGCTTTCGGTGATGGAGTTTTCTGGAGTGTGAAGTGATGGAATGCTTGGGAGATATGCAAGAGGGGATGAACAATCATGTGGAGGATGGAAGGATGGGTAAGTGAATGTGAATGGCCCGTTAGGGAGGTAATGAGTATTTGTGGATAATGGACTGATTGTGTTTGGGTTAGGCAAAACTTTTAAAAAATGTTGGGTTATATCTTTGGTTAAAGGAAAAACGAGCTTATAAAAAATTACATTTTTGGACACTAAAATTTTTTTCTCTTTTACAAAATAAATAATATATCCTTTAAAACTATGTTAATAATAAAGAAAAAAATAGCTTTACGAGTTCTTTGATCAAATTTAGAATGATGAGAATATAGTAGAAACAAAGTATAAACAACTAAAAATTTTTAAGTCATTAAAATCTGGTTGTTTATTAAATAAAAGTTCAAAAGAAGTTTTTAAATTAATAATAGAAGATGGAACTCTATTTATTAAATACACTACATGATTGATTGCAAAAGACCAAAAATTAAGAGGGATGTTTGATTAAACATAATAGCATGGACAACATTTAAAATGTATTGGTGCTTGCGCTCGACCCTTCTATTTTGTTTGGGAGTTTCACGAAACTTCATTGATGAATAATGCCTTTTGATGAGTAAAATTTACTGAAAAAAAATTCATGACCATTGTCAGAATGAAGAATTTTAACTTTTGATTAAAATTGAATTTCTCCTAAAACAATAAAATTTTTAATGTGTTGAGATACTTCACTTTTTTATTTTAACAAAATAACTCAAGTGAATCGACTAAAATTATCAACAATAGTAAAAAAATATTTATGATTATTTATAAAATATTGTCGAAAAAGATCCCATATATCTAAATATAATAATTCAAATGCAACACTTGTTTTGTTTGTACTACTCAAAAAAAAGTTTTCTTTGTTTAGAAAAATAACATACATCACAAGTTTTATCTTGGTGCAAAGAAATAAAAGGATATTGTTTATGTAAAATATTAAGATGTCGCCCAAAAACATGACCTAAATAGAAGTACCGTAGGTTTGAGGATATGATGGGTGTAATATTTGTGGCATTGATAGGGACTATGGGTGGTGAATTATCAGTGGAAAAAACTTGATCAAGAATATACAATTTTTTTCTTAATCTACCCGAATTAATCATCTTCAAGCTGGTCGGATCCTACAAAAGACATGAATATTTTGAAAAAGTGAGCTCATATAAAAGTATGGAAGTGATTTTAGAGATAGAAATCAAATTAAAATAAAATTGTGGTAAAGAGAGGACATTAGTGAGAATTAAAGAAGACAAAAATTGAACAACATTCCTATAAAAAGCTATAGCATGAGAATCATTAGGCATATGAACAATAATTGATTTAATTTTAAAATAAGAAATAAAGCAAAAAAATATTTAATGCTATGTGATCAGTGACACTTAAATCAATTATCCAATGATCAAAGAATTTAAAATTTAATTATGTATTATGCAAAACAAAAAATGTATATGAAGAACATAAGCAATGACTACTCAAGTTTGGGTTTGAAAAATGCCCAGTTTGACTGGGGACAATGGCCTTTGTCTCATCCTTAACATCTGAATGATAGTCTTTAGCACTTTAAGCCAAAAGAGCCTTATGTTGTGCTGGGCTTAAATTCAAAATCGGGTCTGAAAGAGAACTCGATGCAACCATCTCCTTTGGAACCTGACTCCGTTGAAGCGTGGCTTGCTTGGGTACCGAAGATGCCCCGGCGGGTAGCCATGTTTGCCATAGCACACGTCAATCGTGTTGCACTGCCGCCCACAATAAGTGCAGAGTTCGGAAGAATTACTTCCGCGCCCGGTGCCGGTGGAAACTAAGCCGCGACCTCGGCTGTATAAAGGGCGGCAAGGATCGATGGTAGTGGCAAGAATCTGCTGGTTGGCTATATTGATTTGTCTTTCATGTTGTATTACCAAAGCAAAAACTTTGGTGACCAGAGGCAAAGGATCTAGGAGAAGAATTTGTGACTTGACAACTGAAAATCGCTCGACCTTTCAAGAAGCAGATAATTAAGTCTTGAAGGCGGTAGGTCTTTGTTGGACAACTACAAGCAAGGAGAGACCGAGAGCTTTCCAATTCCTCCCACAACGTCTTTAAAGAAGTGTAAAATTATGTAACAGAGAGAGCACCTTATTTTAGGGCGTATACTTCCTCATAAAGCTCAGCAATATGCAGAAGATCTTATTGAGAAAAACGATCGTGGAAATCTTCTTTTTTCATTATTAAGAAAGGGTAACGAAGATAAAATGCGAGCTTGTTTTATAACAATCATAATTAATCGTTGTTGTTTTAAGGTCAAATTATTCACCCGTCTAGATAATATTTTTCCTTGTTCACTAATAAATCGACTAATTAAACTTATGTTTTTATAATCAATTTGATTCCCCGATTGGATCGGGGGCAAACGCCTATGAAAAGATCATTTGCATTTAAGAAAGAGTCGCTTAGATTTATCCATGCTGCATATGAATCACTTACGTATTCCTCTGAATTATATGTATCAATTATTGGAAATATTCCTCTAATGAACTCCTTGAGAACTTCTATAGTAAATGAAATTTATAGAATTGTAATCAATCAAATATTGGAAAGCTTGGTATCTATTATCGGTCAGAATTGGACCATAACGAAAATTTTCGCACTATAATATTGGATGGGGGAGGGAGTTTAGAACAAGACATTGATAGAAAAGTAAAGATATAGACTTGTGTTAGTAGGAAACAGGAAATATCTATTCTAGTTCTACTATCAACTATGGGTTTGAATTTAAACGAAAGGCAAACAGACAAAGCAGAGGTAAGATAGATAACACTTTGTGTGATTGAGGGACTAAATCTCCATTTTGGTCTCTAAGATTCACGCGATTACCCATTTTGATCCCCGAAATTCAAAATTACCTATACTGATCCTTCAGATTCAAGTTCGGGCACTAATATGGTCCCTCGACTCTTTTCGGCGATGACTAGACAAATGGAATGTTGAGATGGCACCCTCCCTACCATGTTGGATGATGAGTAAACAACTTCGTTTACCCTTGTGAAGGTTACAGAAGGCTTAGAGAAGGGGGTTGAATCTATGGGCTTCTTTTTCTTTGATTCACAAATCCTTTGTCACTCAACTTAAAATTGATTTCAGTTTGAACTGTACAGTGAAAAATTTAAGAGACAATTTCTTTTTGTCTCATAAATATAAGAAAACAGAACAGAGAGAGAAAGGAAGAAGTTGACACAGTCATGTATCCTGGTTCAGTTGCCTTGTGCAATGCAACCTACATCCAGTCTTCACCATAATATTGGTGGAATTTTTACTATAGTCAAAGTATTACATACACCAATTTCCTAGGGTTCACATAATCCTATATGGGCTCCCAAGTTTCTTCCTAAACTTGACTTGGTTATGCTAATACCTAAACTCTTTATACTAAGTGCTTACCCAACTAGCAAGGGGTACTTCACAGGTACTTGACACAAGACAGAAAATTACAACCAAAGGAAATCAGAATCCACTCTTGACTTTTCTCTCAAGTGTTTCACTCAACTTTTTTACTCTTAGGTTTTTTCTCAATGTCTTTCTCTTAGTCTTTTACCTCTCAAAGAAAATACAGAAAGACATACATTGAAACTGAAATACAAACTGTAAAACATGAAGGAGATTGATGCATAACAGGTTAAACACTATGAACCGAACCCAACAACATATCTCAGGACTTCATTATTCATCTTGGCGGAGTGTTCCCTTTAGTGTAGGTGCAATGCTTCCAAGACTTCTAACTTAGTAGTGAGATCTCACATTCAGCTCTCTATTCGGATTCTCTCTCCTTGCTTGACTCAGAAACAATTTTTTTCTTTTTGTACCTCTTGCAGAGTCACCCTTTTGGATTTCTTCTAAGTAAACTCTTTGAACTGTGTGCTTCCTAAGCTTGTCATCTCACTTTCTTCAATTAATCCCCAAATTAAAAATTTTAAAGTTGGTTCTTTTGCTTGACCGAAGACCTCAGAGCAGCAAACAGAAATTTTTTAGTGGTAAACCCAAATCCAAACCCTTGAGATAAGGAGGGTGCCATCTTAGCACTCTATTTGCCTAATCATCGCCGGAAAGAGTCAAAGGACCATATTAGTGTCCAGACTTGAATCTAGAGGACTAGTATAGATAATTTTAAATTTTGGAGACCAAATTGAGTAATCGCATGAATCTCAATGACCAAAATGAGGGATTTGGTCGTGATTGAGGGTAACATTTTGTGTGATTGAGGGAGATATTGAGTAAAAGAGCTTGGAAAGTACTAGGTTATTGCATCTTTCCCAAGATGAAGAGAGGGGAACATCTGTAGGAGGAGTTGGAATTGAGTCTATCAAAAAGTTATATTTGTTCTTAGATATTATGGCCATGGTGAAAGCACGTGACTAGGAATGGTAGTTGTTTGCAGTGAGTACTGGAGAAATAAGAATTGATGTAGGACTCTCACTTGGATATATATAACAAGGACTGTTTGAATTTTGAGAAGAATTTGGAGTGTTATCATCCATTGTGAAAACTTTGGTACTGAGATTTGAGGTTTTCACCATTAGTGCGTATCAATAGAAAGTGTTCTGATACCATAACAAAAAAACAGAGATAATATTAAAGAAAATAAAAAATATGTATTAAAGTTGTTTTACATGATACAAGAATCACCTTATTTATAGGGATATTACTAATTATCTTTTTAAATATTCATCTACTAATTACTAACTCTCAACTACATAAGAAAATAAAGAAAGCATATGCTAAGATAAAATGGGATAAGAATGAAGAGAAATTTTAGTTTGTGGAATATAAGGGGTTTAGGGGGTGTTGGAAAGTGGAAAATGGTAAAAATTTTAAGAGTAAAAATAATGTGAATATATTAGGATTGATAGAGACAAAGAAGGAGGTGATTTCTGAGTTTGATGTAGTGCAATTTTGGGGTAATGATGCGGTGAGTTTGGAATTTGTGGGATCGGAAGGTGCTTCTGGAGGTTTATTAATAATGTGGGATGTTATGATGCTTAGGTTGAGTAATTGTTACAAAGGGGAGAGATGGTTGTGTATAGAAGGGGAATTGACAAACAATAATTTTATTTGTGCTGTTTGCTTGGTGTAAGGTGCGCATACAAGGGAAGAGAAGTTTGCAGTGTGGGAATAGTTGAGTTTTTTATCGGAAATATATCAGGTTCCTCTTTGCTATATGGGTGTCTTCAATGAGGTTGTGCAGTTAGAAGAAAGAAAAGGTGCTAGTGTGTTAACAGCTTATAGAACTGGTGGATATAGAGCTGAATGATCGTAAGTTTACGTAGTTCATGGGGTCAATCGTGCAGTCAAATTAATAGAATATTGGTGAGTTTGGTTTCATTGTTATCATTTGGAGCACTTGGTTGAAAAGGAATGACAGAATTTTTAGGAATCAAGAATCAGGTGTTGCAGGAGTAGTTAACAGGTCGATTAAGAGTTACAAAGAGTGGAGTGATATTTGATCTTTTGGGTTGTTGACGGATTTTGCCGAAGATGATTAGGAATTAATTTATTTTATCTGTTTAGTACTTTTCTGTTGAGATGTTGATGCTCCACCTTATTGTGTTGAGCTTTTTATTTCAAAAAAAAAAAGAATGAAGAGAAGGTTTGGTAAAGTATTTTGAGTTTCTTTATCATCTCTTTATTATTTGGTTGTGCTTTGACTCATTTAATAATAGTATAATTGTTTTAGTATCTAGAATCTTAAATATGACAAGATTCTTGGATTTTTTATTTAAATAAATTAAATAAATATTTTATTTATTGAAATAAAAAATTATAAAAATTATCACGAAATTACATTTTTTATTCTTATCTCGTTTACCGTGTAAACGAGATATATGTATTTATAAATATAAAAATATAATTTTTAAAAATAATAAAAAATATTAATAATTTAAATTGGACCAAATTATTAAAAATGGAGCGTTCCAAAAAGATGGACAATTGGTCATTTAAAATCAATATATTATTTTCTTAGAAACCAATCCATTTAAACTAATAATAAAAAATTTACTATTAACTTGCTTTCTTTTTAAGTATATTTTATTAATAAAATATACGTTAAAATTTAGTTCCTAAATTAATTACGGAATATTTGTATATATTTATACATATAATAATTAAATTGTCGTAATAAAATAAAAAATCGTAATAAATAAATAATCTAAATTGCTTATAATAATATTATAATGATTTTTTTATGAAATATTAAATATATATTTTTCTATAGAATGAGTAGTAATTGGTTTTATTATTGGCATTGTAACGTATTATTTTGTGAAATTGATTGTTTTATTATGAAAAAAAATAGACATGATCGCATGAAGGAGATGTTGCGTTAAAAGAGGGAGGTGTAATAAAGTGATTGAGTTGAATCAGTTACAAATTTATAATAAAACAGCAAAACAGCTTCAGAAATTTCGATATAGCCTAAAAATTCGATTTATTTTTTTATGTATTATTTTTATTATTATTTTAAATGGGCGATTTCAAATTACGGAATACTACTAATCACTTATTAATTAGTTAGATAAAATTGCTTATTTTTCTATTAATTTAAAACCACTCATTTTTTTTATTATTTGAAACCGTCTATCTTCTCTATTATGTGAAACGTTTTATTTTTAAGAATTTGACTTAATTTAAATTATTAATATTTTTTATTATTTTTAAAAATTATATTTTTATATTTACAAATACATATATTTTATTTACACAGTAACCGAGATAATTATATAAATATATTTTAAATTTTACCTATCTCACGAGATATATTTATAATTATTTCGTTTACTTAAACGATATAAAATTGAAAAACGTATTTTCGTAATAATTTTTATGATTATTTATTTTAATAAATAAAATATTTATTTAATTTATTTAAATAAAATATTTTAAGATTATCATTCTATTTTTTATCTTTAAAATGACAAAAATACTTTCTTAAACACGTATCAAAATACTTCAACAGATTCAAGTGACTTGACTTGGGCTGATTTTTTAACATATGATGCAGCGTTTGGTGTAACGCCCGGTTATGGACATGGGAGGTGTTTAACAGAGTTATGACGGCGGTTAGTTGACGGACTGAAATCGGACGGTGCGATTTCGTTCAGGCGTCAGGGGGCACAAATCGGACCATCCGATTTGTGCGTGGTGTGATCTCGTGCATGGTAATCGGACCGTGCGATTTCAGGCGTGGGGAGATTTTTGTTTTTTGGCCCAAAGAAATCGGACCGACCGATTTTTGGCCTGATTCAAAAAGAGCCTCAAATCGGACCCAGCGATTTCTGGGTTTCAAAAATTTTTGGGCGGGCTTTTTAGTAATCGGACTGTCCGATTTTTTTGATAAAAAAATTTCGAAAGAGGATGCAAGCGGTCGGACGGTCCGATTTGAATGTCATATATATACATATGGTCGTTCGCAGACTGAGCATCTCATTTCATTTTCTTCTTCTCCGGTGTGACTGTGTATCTAAACTTCTTATCTCCGGATCTCTTCTTTTAGTTTGTAGATCTGCTCTTTTCTATTCTCATGGATGATAGAGTAAGATTAAAAGTGTATTATCATGGCCAAATTTTATTACAAACATCAGAAGGAGTTAAGTTTGTGTGTGAAAATCCGTTGGATATTATTATTCCGTTCACACTTTCATTTGAAGAATTAAAAGGTGTCATTTCTGAGAAGATAGATTCTCAAATATCTAGTAGAGTGTCGTGTGTTCTGTACAGATATCCTGTACCTGTCTTTGGCGGGTTCGTGCAATTTCAAACGAAATACGTGACCGACGAAGCGAGCATGCAAGAAATGTTTTCAGTGTATCTTGAAAGTCGGTCGCGAATATCATTCATCGAACTGTATGTCGAGTTCGAGCAATCTGCAGTGGACCGAGACATTGAATTGGAAGATTACAACAGTGATAGTGAAGAAGAGTTCGAAAGTAATTACGAGGTTGTTGATCCGGGTGCAGACGAAGATCAAGCTGACGAGGCTATGGTGGCAGATGTGGCAGATGTGGCAAATGCACTAGCAAACCAGCAGCCTTTTGTGGAGCCGAGTTTCATGCGGTCGTTGGATTTGGAGGCTATGCATGCGCCGGAGTTTCCTCAATATGTAAATGCAGGTGAGCCATCAATTTAAATTAAGATTTGTTATAGTATGATTTGAGCATGAGGTTTGAGTTTATGAGAAACAGTAGAGACAACGGTAAATAGGACAAATATAGCATGTAATAAGTTAGTCCTCTGTTTAGTAAGTCAGCCGGACCTGGCGGTTCAGCCGGACCGACCGGTTCAACCCGACCGACCGGTTCAACCGAACCGACCGGTTCAGACGGTCCGACCGGTTCAGACGGACCCACCTGTTCAGAAGGGCCGATCGGTTCAGACGGACTGACCGGTCCAGCAGGGCCGATCGGTGCAGCCGGACTTACCGGTTCAGCTGGACCGACTGGTTCAGCCGGACCGACCGGTCCAGACGGATTGACCGGTTCAGCCGGGCCGACCAGTTCAGCCGGAGGAACGACATCGTTCTGTGATTATTAGTTTATTAGATTATCACTTCTGACAACTCTAAAATTTGTGATGTCATTGCAGCAGAGCTTCCGCTTATGCCAGATGGCGAGTTTACTGTGGGAATGGAGTTCAGTTCTAGGGAGGCAGTAATTAAGGCGATGAAAGACTATACAATCCGCAGAGGTGTAGATTATCGGGTGTATGAGTCAGAACCGACGACATTCTATGCTAAATGCACCCAGTATGGTGCAGGATGTGATTGGCTGATCAGGGTGACCAAAATGTCCAGAAAGTTCTGCTGGGAGATAAGGAGGTACAATGGAAGTCACACCTGTACTAGGGCCACCATTTCTCAAGATCATGCGAAGCTGGATTCCAACACAGTTGCGGAAGCAATAAAGCCATTGGTAGAAGTTGACCCGTCTATAAGGGTGAAGTCAGTGATTGCGGAAGTACAGGCAAAGTTTAACTACACCATAAGTTATCGCAAAGCATGGTTGGCAAAACAGAAGGCAGTGGAGTCAATTTTCGGTGGGTGGGAAGCTTCTTACGAAGCCTTGCCGATATGGTTTGAGGCTATGTGTCACAAGGAGCCATCCGCAGTCGTTCATTTTGAAACGATGCCTGCGTATCAGGGAGATGACTTGGTTCCTAATATTCGTGTACTACACCGAGTCTTCTGGAGTTATTACCCTTGTATTAGAGCATTCAGACATTGCAAGCCAATAGTGCAGGTAGACGGAACTCATCTGTATGGAAAGTACAAGGGTTGTTTGTTGGTTGCAGTCTCACAGGATGGCAACAACAACATAGTGCCGATTGCATTTGCGATAGTTGAGGGAGAGACATCTGAGGCTTGGCACTTTTTTCTGAGTAACCTCAGACAGCATGTTGTGACACGTGATGGTGTCGGCCTTATCTTCGATCGGCACGATTCCATTAGAGCTGCTATTGCTCGTAGTAATGGAGCTTGGTCTCCTCCAAGAGCATTCCATATGTTCTGTATCAGACACATAGAGTCCAACTTTCTCAGGAAATTCAAGGCTCCGTATCTGCAGAAACTAATCGTCAACATCGGTATGGTAGTTATGATTACATTTACTCCTGAACTCAGTTATTATGATGAGCTTTTTTTAAACGTGGGGTTTTTTTGATTTGACAGGATACTCGCGAACAGTTCGCGAGTATGAGACACGTTATCAGCGTTTACGCGAGCGGGGTGAGGCTTATACCGACTGGTTGGATCGGATTCCGCGTGAGCAGTATGCGTTAGCGTTTGATGGGGGATATCGATGGGGTCACATGACAACGAATCTAGTGGAATGCATCAACTCGGTTCTGAAAGGGGCTCGCAATCTTCCAGTCACGGCACTTGTTAAGGCAACGTTTTACAGGCTTAATGAGTTGTTCACCCGGAAAAGAGCCGAGGCCGAGGCTCGAATTAACGCAGGTCATGTGTTCTCTGAGCTTGTAACCTCCAAATTGCATGCGAATCAGCGGGCAGCAGGTAACATCCAAGTTAGTTGCTTTGACCGACAGAACGAGGTATTCGAAGTGCGTGAGTTTCCCAGTGGGGTGGAGTATGTCGTGGATCTCCGTCGTCAACGGTGTGACTGTGGTGAATTTCAAGTGGACCGGGTTCCGTGTCGACATGTGTTTGCTTGTTGTGCAAACCAACGACTGGATTGGCAACTGTATGTACATGATGTCTACAAGATGGACCAGGTTCGACGAGTGTATAGGGCTAGGTTTAGGCCCCTCGGGAATCCCACAACATGGCCTGTTTATCATGGACCTCGATTCGTAGGTAATCCATTCCTTAGACGGGTCTCTAAAGGTCGGCCAAGGATGACCCGTTTCTTGAATGAGATGGATACTCGGATGTTGCGTGCTCCTAGGCGATGTAAGCAGTGCGGGGCCGAGGGCCACAGTCGTAGTAGATGTCGTCAACGTGGTGGTGCAGGTAATCCGGGTGCGACAACCCAATAGGATTCCAGTTTTAGTGTGACTTTCAATATTTTATGTATGGTATGACTTTCATATGTGACCTTATTGTATGACTTTGATATGTGACCTTATTGTATGACTTTCATATGTGAACTTACTGTGAGTCCAACACCTGAAGCATAAATAAGTCATCCAACACATAATAAACAAGTCCACTGAATGCACAAGTCCAAGCTGATTCTCTTCCGTGCTGATTCTCCTGTTGATTCTTGTTGATTCTCCTGGTTAATCATAGGATCACCGTGCTGATTCTCTTCCGGTCCGAGCTGTGACAGATGCAAGTGGTCACTATATGTACGCCGGTACCAATGCAAGTAGATATCTAACTGATTCTGTGATGGCACCGTGTCTTGAACAAGAACATGACTAAACCGGTTCATCCAATGCATGACCCAGGCTGAGTGGGTTCCAGACCAATCTTGATTCTTCGGACCTGTTAGAACTTGGCCGTGTGCTTCACCTAGGTCACACTCTTGAGGAGGAACGCCTTGAGTCAAGCCAAATTGCCTCCTCACCCTATCAGATGCATGCCACTCAATACATTCAAAGGATATAAGCGGAACTGTGGCACTCCAAATAGCCGAATGCTGACGGATGTCAGCAGGAATCACGTCTGGATCGGTCCGACCTATTGCATAAGGCTCCCAAACAAACTGCACACATTATGCACGTAACCAAGGATTACACAATGAATAATAACACGGCTAATTGAAAACAACTACGTATTTATTACAACAAACCTTTCCTTCTTGCAGAGCATCCAGGTTTCCCCTCAGGTGCTCGAGTTTCCTCAATCTGTAAGGCCAATTCTCACGTTCCCAGTTATGCCACCTAACATCATGCACTTCGTTAATTTACATTTATCAATTCCATTTAAGATACACTATTATAAAGCGTTTAGTAATTAAATTTACCTATTTGCAATCGGAAAGATTCGAGGATTGCTAGGAATCGGCGCAAGGAACGGTAGGCGGATCCAAGCCCAGGCAAGCAAGAGTGTCAACGGACCATCAATCTCCTTACAGTCGACACGAGTTGCCCTACACAACGCTCTGTACAGGTGTGCCAGGCAAGCCGAACCCCAACTAAACTGTATTATCCCGGCAAAGTTACGGAGTAATGGGAGAAACTTCCAGTGCACCCCTGCTCCAGACTTATCTCCAAATATTACGGTCCCAAACAATAACATTATGTGGCACTTCACGTACCTCTGAATCTGGATATCATCAGCCAACACTAACCGATCCTTCAATGCTCGAAACCACGTCAACTTGATGAAACTTCCCCTACAGTCTGCCTGCCTAGGTGCAACACCAAACTGATCCAAGCATTCAGCCTCTAACGCCTCATAACTACTCAGTGTCGGTCCCGTAACTGGCAAACCATTCGTCGGAAGACCATAAATTAACGCCACATCCTCTAGTGTCACAGCACACTCACCAACCGGAAAATGGAAGGTGTGAGTCTCGGGGCGCCATCTCTCAATCAGAGCATTAACCAATGCAGCCTGACATTGGACAACTCCAATCTGTGAAACATAATAAAATCCGGTGTCCCGTAAAAACCCCTCCACTATTGGATTGTACCGATCCGGCGGCATGTAGTGGTCACATTGCAACATTCTAGATCCCTAAACAAATACAATAATATTAATAAATTAACAAATTAAACTTAAAAGAATCGAACTTTCATTATCAAATAATCAGCTACACATAAAAATCAATAAATATATTAATAACAACAATATTACAATACTTTATACAAATAACTATTATATTATCCACTAATACTCAATTAACTAACCACTCTATTTTATTCTATTCTAACAGCAAACATACAATAATAAATCAATCACTAATCCTTCATTAATTATTTATATTAAACCTATAACATAAATAATAATTAAACAATTTTTAATTCATAATATTTATTTACAAACCACTACTAATAATAAAATATGAAGTAACTACAGATAAATTATTTATTACTAACAATTAAAACTACTTAACTTATTCATATTCACATACACGTACAGCACAGTACATTAGCACTACTATGTGTGTTCTATTTCTACTGATAGTTAAATTAAACGCTACTAGCAGTAATAATTATTATTATTACAATAAGCGTTATAACAATTAATATTAACATTACTTATTCTATTTATTTATCATACATCCAAGATTTTATAATAACCGTATTATTATTGGTAACAATATTATTATTGTAATTATTCTATTAATAACAATAATTAATTTATAATTAATTTATTATTATAATGTAATCTCTGAATAATCTCTAATATTATTTTAATTAAACTCAAATATCTAAATATTATTACTCCACTAATTCCTAACTAACATTATCATTATAATAAACTATTACTAATCTCTAACATTATAACTATTATTTTAACTAAAAAAAAATTTTGGATTAAAAACTTACATAATTAGGATGATCAAGATAATTAGCAATATGGAGCTCTGGACGATTCACATCTTTTATTTTTCTTCTTTTAGGCATTCTGTGTGGTCCAATTTTTTTGAGCTGAAGCCTTCAACAATGGAGTACACTACGGCTTGAGGCTTGGGGGTGGGGTATATGGGAGAAGAGAAATGGAACAAACTGAAAGTGAAATGGGAAAGGGAAAGTGAAACTGGTTTAAGGGAGCTCGGATGGTTGGGATTTGATCTTCGTTCTGGACCAACGTGCATGTGCGACACGTGGCTAGGGGGGCGCAAATCGGACCGTCCGATTTGCGTACCTTCCCAGCCTAAAATCGGACCATCCGATTTCAGTCCCTCAAAACGGACCGTCCGATTTCTTCGATCCTAGCCGTCACACTCCGGTAATGCACCATGCAGTCCCATATCGTTGTTATACACCACTTCTCTCCCAATATTAAAAATAAAAAAGTGCTTGACTTGGCATGGTGAAAACATAAATGACTTGGTCAAAGAAGATAAAATCACTTGAAGGATCTATTTGAATAATATTATTCAATAATATGGTAATGAATTTAATTTGAAATAAATGTTCAAACGTTTAATAGTGTAGATAGATTAATAAAAATAACCGATTTTCAAAACTCAATTCAAACATTCATTTAAATTAATTAAAGGTAGGAAATTGACAATTCCC
Organism: Arachis hypogaea; assembly: GCF_003086295.3. Classification (NCBI taxonomy): domain Eukaryota; kingdom Viridiplantae; phylum Streptophyta; class Magnoliopsida; order Fabales; family Fabaceae; genus Arachis; species Arachis hypogaea. The sequence goes on along the minus strand of NC_092049.1, from coordinate 129,797,879 downwards.
TTGATTGGATTTAATTCCTTGGAAATTCTTAAAAGATATTCGATTTGTTTGGACGTCGTTGAAAAAAGATTTTTTTTAGCGTGTTAAACAAATTTTAGTAGTAAAAATAAAAATATTAGAAAAATTAAAAAAAAAATATCTTTTTTGAGAAGTTACAATTTAAAATTTGTTTGGATAAATTTAAAAAAAAAAAGATCTTTTTTTGAATTATCTTTTTTTAAAAGATCTTATAGAAAAGTAAAAATAATTTTATGTTTGGATATCTTTTTATTTATCAATTATATTTGGGTATAACAATATAAAAGTACTTTTTTATTTATTTATTACATGAAAAACATATTTTTTTAAGGAAAAAAGATCTTTTAAAAAAAGATGTAAATTACAACTTCTCAAAAAAAAAATTTTTTTATTTTTCTAGTGCTTTTACTTTTATTATTAGAAATTTGCCAAACACACTAAAAAATAAAAAAAAAATCTTTTTTCAAGATCTTTTTTTATCAAAATAATGGCGCCCAAACAAGCACTTATAACTTTTTTTAAAAGATTTTTTTCCTTAAAAAAATATGTTTTTCATGTAATAAATAAAGAAAAAAGTACTTTTATATTGTTATACCTAAACATAATTGATAAATAAAAAAAATTTACTATATCCAAATATAAAATTACTTTTACTTTTTTATAAGATCTTTTAAAAAAAGATAACTTAAAAGAGATTTTTTCTTAGAAATTTACCCAAACAAACTCATTATAGTATATACTATATAGTACTTTTCAGTTTCCAAATAAAAGAAAACGAAAGCATGAATAATATATGAGAAAAGAATAAATAGGTCCTTGATTGTTTTATTCGTAGATATTTAAATTTTTAAGAATTTGAAAATATATTTAAGTCTCTAACTTTTTCAAAACCTAGACATATTAATCCCTCATATTCATTTGGGTCTGTTAGACTCAACGGAAAAATCAAACGTGAGTCTCTTGTACTGACCTGATTGATATGAATGCACACGTGAAAGAATTTTTAAAATTGGACAAATTAGACTCAGGAACCGATATGTCCATATTTTAAAAATATGATAAACTTAAATATATTTTTAAATTTTCAAAGACTTAAATATCTACGAAACAAAAAATTAGGATCAATTGATCCTTTTCTCAGAATATATATATATATATATATATATATATATATATATTATTGTAGGTGAATTATATGCCGTAAAAATAAAACTTTTTTTACATATGAAAAAATTATCGTAGCATAAGTTTAAGAGTGACACTTATCTATTGCTATTATTACTTTATTCAGATCTAGCAGATAAATTCATTAAGTTCAGATTTTGTCTTTTCTAATTAAACACATTGATTCTAATAAAATGTTAATTACATGTATATTTTTGTTGCATTGGGCCAATGAAAAGCAATAACTTTTAAGCTGTAGTGGATAGCTATTAAAAGAACATAATTTTATTGTGTTTACTTTATCAATAAAATTTATTAGTTTTTATTAAATATTCTAAATACGTGATAAAAAATGTTAAATACTATAAACAATAAATATTAAAAAATAAATATTTAAATTCAAAATTTAGTTTTTAAATTATTGTGTATAATATTGAATTTTTTTGACATTTTGCATAAAAAACTAATAAGTGTTATGTTTTATTTTGTGAGAATAACTTTAAAAATTTTTGTCATTTGATTTATGAATTGCTGCTTTTTTTTATATGGAATTATTGTTGTATTATTTTCGGAGAAGTGGTATATTTTAATTTAGTATAGAAATTAAAATTCACAAATAGGAGGATTGATTTTGTGTAAGTTCACAAATCAGAGGGTCGGAATTAGTCCATAAATTATTTATTTTTTTCAAATTAATCTATAATATTTGGATTTATAGTATGAATGATAATTTATTTAAAATTATAAATATAACAACAAAATTAAATTTGAAAAGATGAGAAAAAAAATAAAATTAGAGTCTGTAACATAACTAAAATTATTTGGTGTGTATGAATATTTTTTAAAATGTTCAATATTTAAAATTATTTGGTACGTATGAATATTTATTTATTTATGTTCCAGTTTTGCGTATGAATATTTTTTTATCTTTTAAATTTGACTTTGTTGTTATATTTGTAATTTTAAATAAATTATCATTTTACTATAAATCAAAATATTATAAATTAATTTTAAAAAATAAATAATTTGTGGACTAAAATTTTTTTTTAATTAATTCATAAATCAAATGACAATTTTTTTTATAGCTACTCTTACAAAATAAAAATAACACCTATTAATCTTTTATGTAAAATATAAAAAAAATATAGTATTATACACAATAATTTGGAGACTAAATTTTAAATGTTTATTTTTTTTAATATTTATTATTTGTAGTATTTAACATTATTTATGGCATATTTAGAATATTTAATAAAAATAAATTTTATTGATAAAGTAAACACAATAACATATGTTTCTTTAATAGCAATCTATTACAGGTCAAAAATTAATGTTTTTCATTGACCCAATACAACAAAAACTTACCTGTAATTAACGTTTCATTAATTAGAATCAATGTGTTTAATTAGAAAAGACAAAATCTGAACTTCATGTATTTGTCTATTAGATTTGAACAAAACAACAATAACAAGAAATAAGTGTCACTCTTAAACCCATACCACGTTAGCTTTCTCATGTGTAAAAAAAAAATTATTTCTACACCATAAAATTCACCATTATTGTAAGCTTCATCAAAGACCTGCCATTAATTAACAATTTCTGCTACAATAGGATGGATAGTAAACTGAATTTGACAATTTTTTGTTACAACAGTATTGTAACAGCTATGTTGATCCATGTAACCCCACAACAAATCAAGCCTTGTTCTAGTTTGTATATGAGCTCACATGAAAACCATTAATCAACTGCCACTGGCTGCATCTTTGCAGCTTCATCACGAAGCTCTTGGAACAGCACAGACGAAAGGTATCGTTCGCCAAAACTTGGATGGACAGTCTGAAATTCAAGAAATCAGTCATCAACATCCTATAATACATCAACACTCTGACATGAACACGACACGAGATACGCAGACACGCGAATTTAAAATTCTTATAAGACACGGCATATATATAAAATATAAAGTATTTTTTAGATAAATTAAAATGATATTTTAGTATTTTATTGATATTAAAATATAAATTAATTTTTAAATTATTTTTAATATATTTTTAACTATATAAAGTATTTAAATATATTTTGTTTTAATCCTTAATAATATATACTATTTCTAAACTCATTTCAAGAATACATGTTAAGAATAAGACTGGACACACTCTGATATGTGATGATATTTAGGTGTGTCCAACCGGGTCCGAAAAAGAATTTTTTAATTTTTATTAAGACACGGTTAGACACAAAAGACACGCGTGTCGGACGAATATCGATGTGTGTCGTGTTCAAAATGTGTCCGACATAAGGACACCACAAATAAAAAAAAAAAAAGTGTCCGTGCTTCATAGTCAACAACCAATACATACAAGTTTGCTGCCTAAAATCGTGGTGCTAAGCATTTTTAACCACTATATTAATGTCTCTTGTGATGGCACATTAATCAAGCTCTCTTAATGTTATTATAGTTTTAAAGGAAAATTTCATTACCACAATAAGTTTGCCTTTGTTCTCAGGCATACTAGCCAATCTTAGAGCTGCAACTGTATTAGCTCCGGATGAAATACCAACCTGCAAATAATTAGGAACAATAAAAAAAGAAGTTAGAAAATCAGTTACGGTTATTTAAAGAAAAGATGAATGTCTTGGACTGAACAAAATGGTTGAATGAATAAAGTTTGAAACATGTCATTGATTCTAATTCCATGAAGTATGATAAAATGTCATTTGAAAAAGTTACCATGAGTCCTTCCTTCAAGGCCAGCACCCTGGCCATGTTGACTGCATCTTCACTGCTAACCTACCACACATGTTTCAAATGACAGTTAGGAGAAGCATAATATTTTCAAGTTAGGTGAGCAAATTAAAGCAGTGTTTTTCCATTTACCTCAAGAACTTTCTCCATTACATCCATGTCCAATATGTCTGGTTTGAATCCGACCCCATTGCCAGTAATATGATGTGGACCTATATAGAGGAACAATATCAAAGTTAGTGATTCCATAGATTTGAAAAAAGAAACAATAATAGATAAAGATTTCCCAACATCCTTTTAGATCCTAATTTTGATTATTTTTTACATTTACATTAGTTCATCACTACAATGCTAGAAATCACAATTAAGTATTGAGTATTGACATTGAACTCAACTCCTTATGAAGAAAGATGACTACTCGCATAAATGGTTTGACATGTATCTGTGAACATCTTAGCTATCATCGTCACATGAAAACATCTTCATGTAAGCAATCACCACGAAAAAAAATAGGTACGAAATCGTCACTGAGAAAAAGAATACTGAAGAAAAAAGAGCATGATCTTTACCAGGTTTACCACCATTTAGGATATTGCTTTCAGCTGGCTCCACTCCATATATCTATGCAGTGAAAAACATTTCCAAAAATTTAATGAGCTTATCTAACAAACAGAACAATGTTCAATTTGTAGTTTGAACTGTGAACTGAGAACTAAGAACATCACCTTAACATTAGGATTTTTGGATTTAAGATATTGTCCAACACCAGAGACAGTGCCTCCACTACCTATTCCCATAACAAATATGTCGACTTGTCCATTCGTATCCTCCCATATCTCAGGACCTGTGGTCTCAAAATGCACCTGATTCCCAGTTTCTAAGTCAGTTATACTCAAACTCACTATTACAAATAATGCCAAGGACTTCAGAACTATCCAACATTAAATTTGAGAGCAACCAAGCATAGCATTATGCAACTTTTCCTAAGTAAGATTCTGCTTTTTATCGAATTGATTCTAGGTAGAACTGATTCTGAAGTAAAGTAATTTATGTTTGGTAGTTCCTCTATGAGTGATTCTTACAGGAAGCAATTTTTTTTACCTATCCCATGATCAGATTCTTAAAGCGAAAAACAGACATCCTTAAAAACAAAAAAGGATTCTAATTTTGAAGTACCTTGGTATTGGCAGGATTTGAAAACTGTTGCAGCATGAAAGCATTTGGCGTTTGTTCAAGAAGATCATAAGCCTTCTTTACCGTTCCCCCCATTCCTTTGGTTGGATCAGTTAGGATCAGATCGGCTCCGAAAGCTCTCATTGTCACCCTTCTCTCCAAGCTTGTGTAAGAGGGCATGGTCAATACCATCTTGTATCCTTTCATAGCAGCCATAAATGCCATGCTGATACCCATATTCCCAGATGTAGGCTCAATCAAAGTTGTCTACACCATAAAATCAATGTTGTCTACATGTGAATATTCAACTAGGCAGATTCAATAACGATATTATTCCTTCTGTTTCAAAATAACTGTCATGTTTGTCGAAATTAACAGTTATTCTTGTAATGGGGTAGCATCTTTCTAAAACATGTTCCTAAATCCTAATTTTTGAACAAAGAAAACGTTTAGACTTTTTTAATGTTTTCAAAACATTGAATGCATGCCAACATTTTTTTGTTTAGAAATCAGGAGAATAATTGGGATAAATTTTAGAGGCTATACCATTGATTAAGGGAAATTGAAGTCCAAAATCAAATTCAGCTAACCTTTTCAGGGGATATCAGATTCTTTTTCTCAGCATCTTCAATCATTGCAAGTGCTGGCCTGTAGGAAAAAAAGAAGACATGGGTTGTTTCTGATTACTGTTAACTTGTTAAGAATGACATAGAACATGATTAAATTGAAAATAGAGACAACAAAAAAATATAAATAAAAAGAAAAAAAGGGTCAACTAACCTGTCCTTGATGCTGGCAGTAGGCTGCATCATTTCTTGCTTGACAGCAATATATGCCTCACATCCTTCACTCACTTTGTTCAGATAAACAAGTGGGGTTCTCCCAATAAGCTGAAAATTTCATGAATTTTGGAACACTTTTAATGATAATAGTAATAATAATAATCAAATTAATAAACATTATCTATATGACTATATCACATAGCATAGCCTAGTATTCTTCATCATCTACCAAAAACAACACACTAGTTTAGTTAAAAAATATAGATAAAAAATGTTAAAACAAAAAAAGCAGTAAGCAATTTTCCTTCCACCTTTTGAAGGTGAAGAAAGGGGTGGACACGTGGCACGAAATGAAGTGAAATTCGAAGATATATAGATACATATATACATACCTGGGAGACATGTTTCTTGATGTTGGTTCCAGGAAGATCCTTAGGCAAATCTCTGAGTCTCTGAGCAAAAGAAGCAGAGGAAGAAGAACCAGCAGCAGCAGTGCTTGTTGAGAAGAAGAGGTTCCTGATAATGGAATTGTGGTGGCATGGAGCAACACCATATGACCTTTGCTTCAGTAAGGTCCTTAGGGAGGCCATTACTAATCTACTACTAAGAATGTTGAGGTGAAGATGTTCAAAGTGAGCTCCATTCTAATTTCTATGCAACTTTATATTATATACACTTTCAGTTTCTTATTTATTTATTTATTTATTGAATTATTGTCAATTATCAAAATGTCCGGCTCTTTGTGCTAGAGAAAGTTTAGGTTGTAGGGATGCTACGTAACTTAATGGGATTTTTAATAGGTAAACTATTTATAGTACCCAAAAGTTTTGAATGACTACAACAATATTAAAAGAAACGAACAAAAATTTAAAAATATAATAAAAATAATATAATATAATATTAAATATATTTAAAACAAATTATGAGCATCCAAATTTTGATAATTTTTTATTAGAATTATTAGTAGCGAGACATGATTATCATATTTTGTTTTGATTTGTGTGTGTATTTTTTTAAATAGTTATCCAAATAATTTTACAAAAATTCAAATTAAATATACAAATTTTTATTAAATAAAAATTATTTATCACTTATAAAAAAATATATTATCTTTTTTTTGTAGTATTTTAAATTATTCAGAGTCTATTTATCGTTCATATATCTTAAAGATTCTTTTATAAATAATATAAAATTAAAATTATATTATGTTAAGTTGTTAACCTAGTAATATTTTGATATTTGTTTTAGTTATATTTAATTAATATTTTAAAAACTTTTTCAATCATTAGTTTTAGTTATATTAAAAATTTATTATTAACTAATAAATTATTACATATGACAAATTTTGAATCTCAATATTTGTTTAAGCCAACAAAAAATATCATCATTTAAATAACCCAAATTAGTTACTTTTCAATCATTATTGTTCGTCTATTTGTTAAATGAAGGTAGAGAAAATCGAGATTTTACGTGAAATCGAAAAAATAAATAAAAAACGTAAAACGTAAAATCTTAACAAGATTTAAATCGTAAAATCGTCAGACTTAGTACAAATTTCGTAAAATCGATAAATTCATTTAAAATCGTAATATCGGAAGATTTTAAGAGTTAAATAGAGATTCTAGCTACTATGGTTAAATCATAGGTTTCTCTTTAAAATTTTCTTTGCCATCAAATACTATTTGTTATGAACTGTGTTTATATCTATCAACTTGTTTAAAAAATTTTAATCATATATATGGAATTGAATTGAATTTCAGTATTTGGAGTAAATTAATAAAATTATAAAATTAAATTTTAGTGTGTAAAATATTTATTAAATAAATTGAAATTTTATAATGGATATAATTTTTATTTTTTATTAATATAATATCATGTTTAAAAATACTTATTTATTAAATTATATAAAATAATTAAAAAGAGTTGTATTTTTCAATTAAATTTTTTTCAACTAAAATTTGCTTAACTCTTTTAAAAAAACAAAAAAATATTTTACATCCTTAAGTAGTGATCGAAATCTACAATTAATAAAAATGTTGACACAAAAATAAAATAAATTATCTATTAACAACTCATAAATATTTTAATTTAAAGTTTAATAAAAGTAAATTTATGCAACATAAGTATTTGTTTGTCAAAATAAGAAACACATAATATTTCTCAAAGTCTACTTCAAAAAGCACATGAATTTTGTGCGACTATTAAGCATGAAACCAACCTAACTTGTTACATAATATCTTCTTAAACACAACTCTTTTGGATATCTAAAGAAAATATCAATAAAAGTAGAATTCTTAACAAACTACTTAATATAGCATCAAAAAGGTTATGATCTTGTATACCCAAGTTATGAATTGCTTCAAATAGCTTAAAAATCTTCTAACGTTGATGCTTAAATTTTATAGTGATAATAACTTGTGCAATTTCTTTCATTATTGCAAAAAATTTTAATGAATTTTCATCACTTACTTTTTGTTTTTTACTCTTGGAAGATGAAGTATCAGTAACATATGAAGTTGCGGATGGAACTTATGTAGTTGGAGTTGTTGCAACATGGCCATTTTTATATTCAAAAGTATTGAAGCTCTTCAAATGAATTTTATTATTCACTTACATCTTATCAATATCATTAAATATTAATATTCAAATGAAGTACCCAGACATTCGGCTGAAAGGGGGTCCGCGAGGGTTGTCTGATCACTGTCCGTTGATTGTGGAAGGTACAAGATTAAAAGGAGGCCCTAGACCGTTCAGAAGCTTGGATGCCTGGTTTACGCACGAGGGGTTTCTGCGTATGGTGAAAACTGAATGGAGAAATTCGGGAGATGCTCAGCTCATGGGGAAACTGAAGGCACTAACAGGCCCCCTGCGACAATGGCACAAGAATACCTTTAAGGAAATGGAGAAGAGTCTGGGGAGGTTTGAGGAGGAGATCACAAGGCTGGACAATTTAGTGAGTAATGGGATATATGATGGTACAACGGAGGCGAGAAGGAAGGCACTGGTGAGCTTCTGTGAAAAATGGTACGTCAGGAAGGAAATCCACTGGAAACAAATGTCTCGATCCCAGCATGCGGCAGACATGGACAAGAACACCAGGTATTTTCATACCATTGCCTCGGCCAGACGAAGATCTAATAGGATAGAGGCTCTGATGATAAATGGACGCCTTGTGCGGAACCAGACAAGGATTAAAGGGGCCATTAGGGGGTTCTATAAGGAGTTGTATCGACAGGAAGCTGCTCCGAGAATTGGTATTAGGGATGGGTTGGTGAAACAGATTAGTGGAGAGGAGGCTATAGCGTTGGAGGGCATGCCGTCAGAGGAGGAAATTAAGGAGGCGGTGTGGGACTGCGGATCGTCCAAGGTCCCAGGAAGTGACGGGTATAATATGAACTTCATCAAGAAATGCTGGGAAGACATTGGTCCGGACTTCACTGCAGCTGTATTAGGCTTTTTCCAAAGTGTTCAGCTACTTACGGATGCGAATGTAACTTGGGTGACACTAGCACCAAAGTTTGAAGGGGCAAAAGAGGTAAAGGACTTTCGACCGATTAGTATGGTGGGCTGTTTGTATAAAGTGATATCGAAGGTGTTGGTGAGAAGGATGAGGTCTGTGATGCCGGGGCTGGTAGGTGAGACTCAGACTGCGTTTGTAAAGGGTAGGAAAATTCATGATGGGGCACTCATAGCCTGTGAGACAGTCCATTGGCTGAAGGCGAGGAAAAAGACAGCGGCTATCATTAAGCTCGATTTCCAAAAAGCTTATGATAGGGTACGATGGAGTTTTGTTGAGGTAGTGTTACAGAAGATGGGATTTGGCCAAAGGTGGAGGGCTTGGGTGAAGGAGTGTGTTACTACGGCTACGATGTCAGTTCTGGTGAATGGGACACCGTCAAAACAATTCAAGATGGAAAGGGGACTAAGACAAGGAGACCCCCTATCTCCACTTCTATTTGTACTCGTGGTTGATGTTTTGCATAGGATGCTGGGGGAAGCTGTCAGGAACGGGCGCATTGCGCCGTTAATGGTAGGGAGAGATCATGTGGAACTGTCACACCTACAGTTTGCTGATGACACAATCTTATTTTGCCCGCCAGAGACGGAAACAATTGTCAACTATAAGAGGCTGCTACGATGTTTTGAGCTGATGTCTGGGCTAAGTATTAATTTTGATAAGTCAAATCTGATACCGGTGAACTGTGAGCAAGGCTGGATTGATCATGCGTGTGGCCTGCTGGGGTGCCAAAAGAAGGAGTTGCCCGTTCGATACCTTGGGGTTTCCTTAGGAGCTAATCCACGGTTGATCAAGACGTGAAAACCAATCATAGATAAGGTGGAACAGAAGCTCAGCTTATGGAAAGCGAAGGTTTTGAATAAAGCAGGTAAGCTTGTCCTCATAAAATTGGTACTTAATAGCTTGCCCATATACTACCTAAGCTTGTATAAGATGCCAAGGGCGGTGGCAGATAAGTTGATTGCTTTACAAAGCAACTTTATGTGGTGTAAAGAGGACGGCAACTATGGCATTCCGTTGGTCAAGTGGGAGTTGGTCCAGGCTCCGAAAAAGGTTGGGGGATTGGGGGTGAGAGATGCAGTGCTTAGAAACACAGCACTATTATTTAAGTGGTGGTGGAGGTTTTCAAAGGAGGAATGTCCGTTGTGGAAAAAGATTGTCTGCTCTTGCAATAAGTTGTCCCCTAATGGCATGCTAGCAACTCAGTCTCTACCGGTCAAAGGGGGGCCTTGGAAGGATATATGCAAGCTAAATATCAAAGAGCAAAGGGTGCGAGATAAACTGGTGAGTGGTCTGGCGATGGAAGTAGGCAATGGTAGGCAAACCCGGTTTTGGGAAGATAATTGGATTCAGGGGGTCCTCTGAAAAGGAATTTTCCACGACTCTTCTCTATTTCAAGCCAACAAGGATCTGTAATTGGGGACTGCGGCTTTTGGGATGGATTAGATTGGATTTGGAATTTTCAGTGGAGGAGGGAGCTGTTCTAATGGGAGCTTGAACTTGTCCATCAATTGCATGAGCAGCTAAGGCCAGTAAAGCTGTCATCTGAGAGAGAGGATAGTGTAGTGTGGATATTTGATAATGCAGGGGTCTTTTCCACGAAATCCTTCATGCAGGTAATCCAAACGGAGACGTTGTCGGAGGAGATCACAAGCTATAGCTTCACAAATGCTTTATGGAAAGGTCTGGTACCCCCAAGGATTGAGCTTTTTGGTTGGTTTGTGCTAGTTGGTAGAATTAATACCAAGGAGAGATTGATTCGATTAGGAGTTGATATTCATAGTGATAATATATGTGTCCTGTGCCACAAAGGGGTAGAAACTGTTGAGCATTTATTTATCAGGTGTGAGGTAACATGGCAAGTGTGGTGCTCTTGGTTGCGTTTCTTTGGGAAAGATTGGGTTATTCCTGGGAACACGAAAGCTCTATTCGGAAGTTGGATTGGCATGCACAACAGAAGACAAGGGCAGAGAGTATGGATGACGGCGTTCTTTGCAGTGATTTGGAACATCTGGTTGAAACGTAATGCTAGAATATTCAATAATAACATCGCCAGTATTGACTTTATTCACACCAAGACAGTGTCAAGCTACAACGAGTGGACTGGAGGTGATTCTTTAGGTGATGAATAGCATATTGGAGGTGCTAGGAGATAGTTTCTCGGTCTGCAGGGGTCATGTTTTTATTGTCTGTTTTATGTTTCGTTTTATGTTTGTGTGTTTTGCTCCACTTTAACGTGTTGAGCTTCCTATGTTTCAAAAAAAAAAAATTTTTTTTTAACAGTCTCACTTTGATGTCTAATTACTATATTTTTTTTTATATATCTCTCCAAAAATATTTAAATGATAAAAAATTTTTTCTTTAACCTGTCTCAATTTAGGATTATACTAAAAATAAAAAAATAATTATAACCTACTGTATATATATTCAGAACATGTACATACAAATGTTAACAAAAAATTAATATTAAATAAAAGTGTCATATATATCTTTATTAAATTTTTTATACTTCTAAAATAATTTTAAATGTCTTAGTAGTTTTATTCCATCCTATTTTATTTTGTATTCTAATTCTTTTACTTGTATTATTTGTTCTATAAGAATCTTTAAACAATTTTGGTACTTTGATTTTATTACTCAAAAAAAAAAATTCATTGATTTCTTGTGCTGCTTTTCTATAAGCTTTTGCTGAAAATGCTTTATCTTTCTTTTGTCTCATATTCTTTTGGTTTTCCGAAAATTTTAAATAACAAACCGTACTTCATATCCATGGTACATCTAAAATATATGCATCAAGTTCATTTTCTCCTTCAACATCAGTATTTTTGAGTATTCATATTGTTATCCGTAAAAAAATTAATATCATAAAATAAACTAATAATTAAAAATATGAATTAAAAATAAACGTCAAACGATACATAAACTTAGGGTCATTACATAAATAAATAATAATTCAAACAATACATAAAACTTAAGTTCAATACAAAAAGTTTTAATAAGAGTCTCTTAAAAAGATATAGAACTCATTCAGTAATATAATTATTTTACATTTGTGCGGTTATAAAATCTCTTAAAATTTCTTCCGTTTGTTCATCTTCACCTTTAATAATTTTAACATTTATAGAATGTTCAGGCATACTATTAATGAAATTATTTTTAATTTGTGCAATAAGTTTTTTGTTTTAATCAAAATTTACTAAGAAATTATCCAGAATGCAATAAACTATAACAATTTTATTTACAGTGTTTGTATCATATTTAGTTATCACTCATTTTTGTTATGATAAAAAATTTATCTTTTATAATTTCAAAAGCTCTTTTAATTATATTGCGGAGTAATAAATATTTTAAATTGAATAATTTTTTTGAATTTTTAAAAGAATATTATGAATATTTTTTAAATAATATCGAGTATTTTGATATAAAATAATAAAATTAGTTCCCAGTATATATTTCAGAATTTACTAAAAATAGAATTGATGCCAATAATGAACTTCCTTTCATTGGTTCTTTCTTCCCACTTGCACAAGGCTACAAGAGTCCAAGTTAAAGTTGGCTTGAATTTGGGGTGTGTGACTTGAGAATGATCCAATTGAATTGCAATTATGATATGATTCACTATTTTCGGAAATGGGGTCACCTTTGACACCAATCTCAACATATCCATCATCCATCGGATGAATCTATCATTCTATTGGATCCTAACGAGCTAGTAATTAAAGAAATATAAATTTAATTTTATTATAGCAGGTTTTGAATTATTAACTTTTTATAATCTTATCAAAAAGTAATTAACTTAATTAGCTGATGACCCTTTTGAAAATTTAAACCATTAATACAAAATATAAAAAATAAAAAATTAATATGTATATATAATATTCAAAAATACTATTTATACATTAAAATTAGTCATCAAAATTAGTAGTCAAATATATATAAATACATATATAGTTTAATTTATTTTTAATATGTATTTTATATATACTAATAACTGATTTGATGTACGCCTAGTATGATAATATAATATTATATCAAAATATTCAATTTACAAGCTCATTTTTGTTACCAATTTGATCAGATCACATTTTAATTAGAATTCTATTTCACGTAAAGACTATTTTCACTATGTGAGCACTAAACAATTTTAAATCTTTAAATTTGTTGAATGAATTCAATCTTCTTACGCTCCTGCGGTCCTACCTCATATAGTTACATACACTTATTACTTATATATGTATATATGGACCACATGCTGGGTTATGTCAACCTCAAGCTTAAGATAGAGTAATTTGTATATAGACATGGTTTGGTTCATGCATTTGTGTGATTGAAAAAGTTTAGCCTTCACTACCAATTACGTGGTTCTCCGCATGCGCCCATTGGAGTGGAGGCAGGGCCAAATTAAAATTCTGAAAATAATAATAATAATAATAATAATAATAATAATAATAATAAACTAAATTAAATTTGTGGAGTGGTCAACTTATTCATTAGTTTAAGCAAATATCGAGAATTCAAATCCTGTTTTGTGTATGGAACAACTCATTAGCCAGCAACAGATTCTTAAACGAAGTTTAAATTCGCAGTGGATTAATCTTTAGCCTGTCAAATTGAAAATAGTGTGGTCAACTAAATAATAATAATAATAATAATAATAATAATAATAATAATATATTAATTTATTTATATGTTTTTCGTTTAAAAGAGCATCTTCTTGCTTTTGCAGCCCTCAAAGGCTCAAAGTACAAGCTGACAAAGAATGATAAAATTGAATGGTGAATATGATTGTGTTAATGTTACATTACATCAACAACATCTGTCGCTTGCATATATGCGGATACTATACATCTATATACAAAGAAATTTAGACAAAAATCTCAAAAATAATAAAAATTAGTCTTGATCAATACGTTTGTTCTAAAAAAGTAATATATATTAATAGATGTTAAAATGAAGTTGACCTTTGATGAATTTAAAACAAAAAAAAAAACCTTAAATACCATTTAAGAATTAAAATTTTTGAGTGAACTAAATCTTTTTAACAGCATAGATTAAATTTTAGATAATATTTTTACCAGTATAAATCAGGAATAGGAAATTTAATTTAAATATGGAAGCAAAGGAAGTGTTGGACTCGCGTATGGGGAGGAGGGGTGCTTCACCTCGTTGTGTGGGATCAAAGGAAGTAGAACTCGGACCCTGTGAGTTGTGTCCCTCAAAATATAAAAAAAAAATTGCCCAGAACAAGAAAAACAGACTGTCCGAATTCCACGTTTCAGATTTTAAATTCCTATCAGCTGCAAATCGGACCATGCGATTTGTGAAGCAAAATTTCATGACCAAAGAACTCGCATGGTCCGACTTGTGTACTCTGAGTTTCCCTCCGATTTGTGTACTCTGAATTTTTTTTAACTTTTTAAACACAAATCGGACCCTCCGATTTGTGTATTCCCACAATTTTAAAAAACACAAAAAATTATCATTTTAAAGTATATCACTCATTTTGCTTCCATATCAAAATTTTTTAGCCTCGGGAATACCGTTCTTAATATAGAGACTAATTTGGAGGATATTATTTTTATTAAGACTAGCTAGTGTACTAATGCACTGCCGGCTAATCAATCCTTTAATTTATAAATATAGATAAATAAAAAGTATTTTAGAAATAAAAATGTGTATATTAAATTAAAATGTTATCTAATTGCTATTATATATAGTAGATTACTGATAAAACCAGTATCGTTTTCATTTGTGCCATTTTTTCATTTGTGCCATTTGGCTTCCAATAATTCTATAGTCCCTATTATGTCACTTGTGTGCATCATAATTTGACTGTATTTGTCTTTGCATCATAAACCATTTCGAAAATTCTTTTGTCAATTTGACAAAGTCGGACAGAAAAGAATATTAGGCTTAATATGCTATATAAACTTATTAATTATTAAATTATCATATGGCATATATTAAGGTATGTTTAGCTTACGGAAACGTCTTTTATTTGTATTTGTATTTTTACTTTTTAATATTTTCTACTTTTATAATTTTGTCCAAAAGAAAAAAATACATTAGCGCTTATTGATCAATTCATCTTTTTTTTTTTGTCAAAAGATATAAATTATTCATTATACTTTATTTGATCTAACCTAATGACTAATTTTTAATCTCATCAGAGTTTAATTATTTTTCAATGGGTAGGAGATTGGTCATGTAACATGTTATACATATACATCACCATTAAATATCAAAATTGGGAGATGATGTTTATTGTTTAGGGTGTCTTTAATTTAGAATAAAATATTTTTTATTTGATTTTATTTTTATTTGAAATGAATTGAATTGGGCTGTGCCTCACTTGCTCTTATTTTACGTTGTACAATCTATTAATTAATGGACTACCTTTTCTTAATTTGGGGCCTTTGAAGCTTTATTTTTTTTGTCCATACCATACTTCCATAGTTAAGGGTATTAAATACAAGGAATTAATGGGCTGGATTTTGTTATTCTATACTTTATATATCTTTTTTCATTAGACCAAAAAAAAAGATACTATTATACTGGATACAGAGACATTTTTAATTGGCACCTCTAATAAAAAAAAAAATGAGACAATTATATAGGAAGGATGAATCTACGAATATATTGATTATTCTATATACAAAGAACTCAAATTCTAGATACTTTTGGTTAGGAGTAAAAAAGTATTGATAAATATAACCCATTATATACCAATTCAATTTATTGTGTTTGTAATTTCAGATTTGATTTTCTTTTTCTGGCAAATCTAGACTAAACCAATCCTATTAAGATTGAGTTGATTAATGATTTTTTGTTTAGGAAAAAAAAGCTTTTATCATTATTGACAGGGAGAATTCAATCATTCTAACTTCAAGTGTGAAATTATCATTATACTCATGCCCTCTACATTATTACATAGGGTTCATATTCATTTGAATCTACTTTTCCTTCAGTGTTTTCATCTCTATCTATCTTCTTCTCAAATATTCTCAACTTGCATGGATCCAAGTGAACACAATGCAAAGAAGTGGTTTTCGATAATTAGCTGTAGTGTAGTATTGATCATAGATAGTCTCATGCATTGATAAAATACAATCAATCATGCCAAAATGGGATTAATTTTACAGGGAATTGTATGAAGAATTTAGAAAAGACTTCTGTAAGTTCTTGGAAGCTTTGATTCTCAAAGACTTCACTAAAACACACAAGCTTGATGAAAAGACTCAGTGCTTAGAAGTATTCTTGATATCTCCCCATCATTTTCACTGCAACAAACCATTGAAAGGTGATCTTTCTTAACATTTTATTTGATGATGCACATAAATACTTTAAATACTTTAATAAAAAATGTATTAGCTAGTGTTCTGCATACTGCATTTGAAGTTGGGTTGCAAATTAAATATACAAAGTACCAACAAGGTAAGTGTAAAATGCCCCCAATTATATAGCAATTTGTTTGACTTTGTAATCCTAGAAAACAAGAGGGATGTATGTGAAGAGGAATTGTTATGATTTTGGTTGGCAATAATGGTGTGCATGAGCACTACAAAATTAAAACTTGGTGGTTATTATGCTTGTAATAGTGTACTTAGACTTGCTACCTATCTTGCTATTATATGCTAAGTGTTTGCAAACTTATTGAGTTATATATATGCACCTTAGCAAAAGCATCTATGAAGTTTTCCTTACATGGATATACATTTTTTCATTTAGGTGATTTAATTTCAAGCTGAGCTTGCTAGGGATATGGGATATGTATGCTACTCCAGGATTTGCGTTAATAATGTTCCCTGAAAATGTTCATGAACCAACCTTGATTAGTTTTACTGCAATTTTCGGATAATTTTGTTGAGTTGATGGTTGGTTGCTCTCCTATATATAATATTGTTTTCTAAACTTATTTAAACTTCTGAAATCTTTCAAAGTTTGAATTCTTAATCTCACTGCAGCCTGCTGGTTTAATTTGGAGCTAGTGGATATAATGGTTGTGTATCAAGTAGGAGATTATTTTATTGCTTTGTCGAAGTGATTACTACAATTGCGAGATTATTTTATTGCTAGTATAAATGTGACTATGACTATGATGACCTCAAATGGACTCTTTTTGTACTGAAACACTGTAACTAGATTTTACTAATAACGTATTATTTTTATCCCTAACATTTCAATCGTTTTATTTATATTCCTAACATTTTAAAATCATATCAATATTATTTTCACACCAATTTTGTAGGGGCAAATGCGGATCGGATTAGATATGGACAAAATCTCAATCCGATCCGCACTAAAATTATCGGATCCAATATCCACAATTTTTAAGCTTTAGATCCGATCGGATTAGATCTCGGATATATTCGCAAAATATATAAATATTTTAAAAAATTTATTTTTATTTAAAAAATATCAACAAAATACTAATTTTTTACTCTTTTAAACATGTTTACTCTTAAAATATTATTAAACATACTTTTCTTAAATAATAAAAATAAAATAATACAACATATATGATAATTATTAGTTGAAATAAAACATAAAAAGAATATTTATTTATTTATTTTTGCGGATTCGCGGATATGCGGATACCCACATGAAATCCGCAATCTGACCTGATGACGTTGCAGATCCGATCCAATGACCTTGTGGATCGGATTGATATCCACAATTTTTGGATTGGATTTGGATAAATTCGATGGATATGCGGATCGGATCCAATCCATGAATACCCCTACAATTTTGTTAAAATTCTTTAATGGAAAATACATGTAGACAAAAATATTCTTTTTTGGGGTACGTTGGGATAGGTCAAAAAAACCTAACCCAACATCCCCAACTAATCCGACCCACCTATCTTTCCTAATTGATGCTGCCTGTTGCGCTAAAACACCACCAATACTTCCTCCTTGTTGCTGGAAATGTCCTTCCTCTTCGCAATGCGCTCCGGCGATGCCATCGACTACGATGATGGAAGATAGTTCGTCCCGTGTCACTTCAAGAATGCCGAAAAGATCTTTGTCACCACCAAAGAGCTCCGACGTGAATCCTTTGCATAGCAGTCTTTGTTAATGCCAAAGACAAAGGCACCATGACATGGATCAAAAGAGGTCGTTGCAAGAATATTTGACCATTGTCCAAATACACAACCCTAAGGGACGCTTCCGCCGCATAGCTCCCCAAACCTAAGTCCAGCAATTCTTGCCGGCCAAATTGAAGAGTCCCTTGCCCCCCATGACCTCCTTCTTCCAATCCTCTGAAGAGGAAGCTCATCGCCAATGCTTTTGTTGAAATCTTAGTCCCACTAGATTCTCTAAACTGTTTCTTTTTCTTGTTCCTGATCTTCTTATTATTCTCCTTGATGATGAATTTTTGCATCCTCTGTCACATGGCGGTGTTCGAAAAACTGTTCTCCCAGAAAGGGATCGGCGGCGCAAGTTCCATCGAGTTCTGCAGATAAAAGCACTTTTAGAGAATGCGATTGGGGAATTAAAAGAAGATGAGAGTTTGTGATTTGGGGTTCGTGATTGGTGCTGCTTCACCAGTGGGGGTGTATATTTTGTATGGTAATGGCATGATGGTAGAATGCGAAAGAGAGGAGAAAGGGGTTTTTTCTGCTAAGTGTTCAGAACTTCGCAGATAGAATAAAGAGTTGAGAGAGGTTTTTTTATTGTTAAAAGTATTTTTAAGAAGATTTTTAATAGAGTTAATGGTAGACTTAACAGTAGGATAACATTGATACGATTTGTCGATTTTAAAACGTTAGAGATACAAATAAGATGATTAAAACGTTAGAGACAAATTTAAGACTTACCCCAAAAGTTGAGAACAAAAATGATACTTTACTCTACAATCAATTATTGATTATTAATTATGTTATCTTCTTTAACTAGTTAATTTCACAGCATGTATATTAATAATATTAAGTCTATTTTCTAATGCAAATATGTTAAATTTGATAAATCATCGGCATGAGAAAAAAAGGGTGCAAACTGCATAATTTTCACAATTTTTTTTTAATTAGGAATGGTAGAGGTCATTAGAATTTATTATTTTTGACTACTATTTTTAGTCATCATCTCAATTCTTTTAGTTTATTAATGATTCTCTAATATTCTTCCTTTTTAATTTCATAATGGATTGTGACGGTATTAAACTCCTAATTTAAAAAAATGCACTAAATTGCGACAATTTTAAACCGCTACAAATCAGTTTATTATTTAGTGACAGTTATGCTAATAATTGCTGGTAACCACCGCAAATCCTAATATCCGCAACTTAAAGGTAGCGATCCTTAAGCAGGTGGTAATCATTTTGCTAAAACCGCCACAAAACCCTAAAAAAATCATCATTAATTCCTGCCTCCCATGTAGTGATAGGTAAAAGTGTAAAACCCATATACATGCACATGATTGAAGGCGGAAGCCCATCCCTACGCAATAAAGATTCTGCCACATACTTTGACTATCACAATCCCTAAGTCTCAAGGCAAAATTCCATTCCTAACAGATAATCCGATCCATGCACCTCACGAGCTTAGTGTTGTTTTTTAATTTTCTGGTATATAAAACATGCATCTCAAATATCAGACATGTATTTATGATTTATTTTTTAATTCATTTTGAATTGCTCTACCCATGATACATATATAATCAGGTTCTGCACCTAATAAATGGGTACAAATCTACTAGCCTACTGCCCAACTACTATAAATTAATCTTGCAAATGGTTGGAACACATCCATTGGTGCCATTTTTCACAAAATTGTCACATTAATAATCTAGCTTATGAAAGATTTCAATATAGTTTTGTCCTATAAAATTAAAATTCATTTTAAATAGTTTAAAGTTAAATAGTATATATTATATATAAATATATAAATAATCACTCACATAATATAAAATTATTTAATATATTTGACTAAATTATTGTCCTTAAACAAAAAATATATTCGTATATGTAGTCACTATAAGATTAACGTTAGAAATAATGGAGTCCCATTGTTGAATTCTTAAAAGTAAAGAATCTGGTCACTTTTGGGACGAGTAATATATAATAAAACCACGTATTCAATTTTGCATGCAAGTATATGGATTATTATGGAGCATAACCTGCTTCCTCTGAGGTATCTGTGAATATCCACGTGCTCATAAATGATCACTAAATAAATTTCGCTAAAGATCAGATTCAACTAAATATTAAAATAATAATTTTAAATATTCATAAAAAAATTTCAAAAATAAACAGAATTTATTATTTTTTTATTAATATTTTTAATTATCAATTTAAATTTTTTAATCTAACCATCTAATAATATAATTTTTAATATATATTTTTAAATGTTATTAATTAATTATTAAAAAAATAATAAATAAATTTACTAATTTTTTAATATTTCTTTGTTCCTAATTAATATAATAAGCCGACGCACCAACTACTGTTACTGTTGCAATTATTCAATTCACAGGGATATGTGTAGATGTGGAGGATAATAAAGAGATCAGATAGCTAGAGTGCTAGAGAGATAAATAAAATATAATGGTCTTTTTTTTATATTGATTAAAAAAAATTTCATTATATATATATATATATATATATACTAGTACTAGTGTTAGTATATATATAGAGATTACTCTTCTGAAGAAAGTCATGAGAAGAAGCAAGTAGTAAGAATATTATTATATGGAGGATTTGAAAGAGCCGGTGAGTCCAACGGGACAATTTTTGGAGAGCGATTTTCTGAATTTATACATTATTGGTGTCTTAGAATTTCAAGTTCCAATTCATAATTTGCCAATTGTGTCTCTTGTTAGAGATGCTTTTCATTGCATTCCTCGCTTCACCTCCATAATGGTCAGCTCTCTCTCACACTCAAATATATATACATACATACAACTCTAAGTTTTGTACAATTATTGATGAACATAATTTCAAGTTGATATATATTTTTATGACAAATGTTATATAGGGGCTATTTTTTTATTAATATTTTATTTTTGTATTATTAAAATTTAATATTTAATATTTAAAATTTAATATAAAAATATTTTTGTTAGTAAAAAATAATAAATTTTATTGATCATATAATATTGTTCATATCTTATGCTTGTCATCTCACAATATTTTTTTATGGATTTATAATTATCTTTCAAAATTATTTCTTAACAAAGTTAGTTTAATTACTATTAATTTTTATAATTTCACTAATTTTTTATTAGATTCTTATAATTTAAAAATTTATAATTAAATCTTTATACTAAATAAAAATTTATGATTAGATCTTTACTGATTGTTTATTTCTTAGAAAAAAATAATAATTTTAGAATATTCTATCATTCATTGTACAAACAAAATTTATCTTTTGTATATATATATATGAGACCATACCATTATAATAATAATGTAGGTAGAAATTAAAAAATTCTAATATTATTATTGGTATCCAAATTTACATAATTTGCAAGGCTTATTAAACATTTAATTCTTAATTAACCTTGTTTGAGTACACATATAGGTTGTTGACCAAAAAGGAGTGAAGAGATGGAAAAGAGTTGAGGTAAAATTTGAGGAACATATAATTGAGCCAAAGTTTAGTGATGCCATGTCAATGGAGAAGCAATATGGTGAGTACTTATCAGGCATAGCAATGGAGAAGCTTCCAAAAAACAAGCCATTATGGGAAGCTCATATAATCAAATACCCAACAAAAAATGCTGCCGGAACCGTAATCTTCAAATTCCACCATGCAATTGGAGATGGTTACACTATCATGGGCCTCCTTCTTTCTTCCCTTCAAAGACATGATGATCCTTCACTCCCATTATCATTTCCATCAAAGTCATCATCATCCTCCAATAAAGATTATAATAGTAACAAATTGTTCTTACTTAAGATATTGCCTAAGCTTTTCTCTATCACTTTCAATTCCATTGTTGATTTTGGATGGAGTGTGATGAAAAGCACTTTTTTGGAAGATGATGAGACACCAATAAGGTCTAATGTTGAAGGAGTGGAGTTTCTACCAATTACCATATCACATATCTCATTTTCTATTCATCATATCAAAGAGATTAAATCTAAACTTGGAGTGGTAAGGATGGTTAATTATGTTAATTCCTTTTCCTAATTATTTATTTTGTTTTTCTTAAATATTCAGATTTTCTTTTTTCTTTCTATGAGATCTATATAGGGTTTCTTATTAGCTTCCCTTCTAACATATATAGTAATCTAATGTTTGGGTAGATAGATGGGAATGCAACATATTAGGTAGTTATTAATTAATGCATGCATGGATGATTTATTTTAGAAAATGAATATATAAGAAACAAATATTTTATTGGACAATTTTTCTAGTGTTAAATTTTTTTTTTTTTACTTTTACTGTTTTAGAAGATTTAGAATTTAAAATTTAAATTATTTTTTGGGTTTGTTTGGACGTTATTTTTGAAAAAATATTTTTTTTAAATGATATTTTTTTAAAAGATTTTTTATAAAAATAAAAGTGATTTTATGTTTGGATATCTCATATAAAAATATCTTTTTATTTATCAATTATATTTGACTAAAACAAAATAAAAATACTTTTTTATTCATTTATTATATAAAAATATCTTTTAAAAAAAAGATATAAATTATAGTTTTATAAAAAAATATTTTTTTATTTTTTAATTTTATTTTTATTATTAAAAATTTGTCAAATATACTAAAAAATAAAAGAATATTTTAAAATTTAGGATTTAGAGATGAGAACTGAGGAGAAAGAAGATTATAAATATAAGAATGAAAATATAATTTCAAAAAAAGTTGGCTAGAATTGAAATGTTAGTCTATAGAAAGTTATTTTCTAGTAGAATATTATATATATATTTATCAACAGAAATACTAGCTAATTTAACATAGTTAAAGGCGGCGGTTTGAAAAATATTTTTATATTTATAATGATTATAAAGAATTTAATTGACTTTTTTTGTTTAACATAATATTATTATTATTGCAGACTATAAATGATGTGATCACTGGAATAATCTTCTACGGGATCCGATTATACATGCAAGATATGGATTATAAATCAAGAAAATTGAAATCAACAGCAATGGCAATAGTGAACACAAGGAATGTTAAGGATTATCACACAGTGCAAGATATGCTAAAGACTAATGCAAAGGGTGTTTGGGGAAACCATATTTCTTATATGCATGTTTCAGTGCCAAAATTACAAGACTACCCAATTTCAAACCCACTCCAATTTGTTAAGAAAGCACACAATTCCATCAAGAGGAAGAAGAATTCTTTTGCTACTATTCTAACTGAAAAGCTTCTTCGGATGGAACATAAATTAAAAGGCTCAGAGGTAAGCTTAACTTTTTTTTTTTAAATATATTAAATTTGATGATCCTAAAATCTTATATATTATTATTGAAGTTTATAACTAAGTTATGAAAAAATATAAAGAACTAATTTTTAGCCAATTAATTTTTTTAATTGTAAATTTTTTTTTTATTTTTTGAAAAAAAAATTAAAATTTATAATTTAGAATTTAAAATTTAAGTTAAATATAATAATTAAAAAAATTATTAATATTAACTGAAAAGAAATAATTCTGTAACATTACTTTTAACTTTTAAGTTATTATCTATCACACATTTAGATTGAATCACATGCAATAAAATAAATGTTCTTATTTTTTCTAATGGATTTTATATTTATATATATACTAGCTAGTTCAATAATAGATTTATGCAATTACCTACCTAACCAAATTAATGACCATGTTGCTCCATCATTTTAATTAATGTGTCGTGATAATATAATGTTACAGGAAGTCTCTAAAAATATACATAGGACACTAAGAAATTCAAGCTTATTGATTTCCAACATGGTTGGACCAATGGAGCAAATGGCTTTGGCTAATCATCCCATAAAGGATTTATTCTTTACACTCTGTGGTTTGCCTCAGGTAACTTGTATATACTAACTTTCTTCCTCTCTATCAAATAACAATGAAATCTTAATTATATGGAAATTGACAAAATAGAAATTTATATAACGATGATCTCACCTTAGGTTAAATAATAATAATATCTAAATATGTCATATAAGATAAAAACTCAGGTGCAGTCGACTTCACGTGAAGTTGATAGCTGAGAGTCGTTAGATGAAAATTTAGTCAAATCAGTTAAATCATTTAACGGCTCTTAGTTATCAACTTCACGTGAAGTCGAATGCACCTGAGTATCCACCGTCATATAATATTGTATGATTTAAAAAGAGATGTGTCGGTTCACATATCGATTAAGAAAAATTTCAGGTATTTCTAAAATATCAATGTTTTAATAGTTTTACTCTATTTAGTCATTAATCTCAATTATAAAAAAAATATATAATATATATTAATTAAAATTAATAATTAAAATTATTAGAATAATATCGGTATTCTAGGAGCATTTAAAATTTTTTCTATAATTTATTACTTTGGCTAATAATTATATAACTTATAAAATAATATAATAATGCTTCATTGTAATAAAGGAAAACCAACCCATTTTTTACAAATAAATTGTATCAAGATAACAAATAAAATAATCTTATATATGCATGCCCTGAAAAATGTTATTATTTTTGCAGAGTCTTGTAGTGACAATTTTGAGCTATATGGGGATGTTAAGAGTGACACTTGCAACAGAAGAAGGGTTCATAGATGAGCGAAAACTTGTTTGGAACCTCAACAAAGCCTTTGAGGAAATACTTCATGAAGCAGAAAATGTGTAGTATTCCTATAAGAAGCACCAAGCCTTAATTAGAGAGACTCAATAATCAATTAATTAATGACACACATATGTGTGTGTGTGATGCTATATATATGATTATTCACAAAGAGATTTTCTATGTGTCAAAGTACTTTAAGGAAAGAATAAAAAGGATACCTAGGTTTGGACCACAGTTATATTATTTTACTAGTGTTTTTTCTTAATATATAAATATTTGATATATAAAAGGAAATTTCACTTCTTTCATCTGTTGCATTCCATCATCTTTTATATATATATTCTACATGAGTAGTAATTGATTTTTAGTTCGTTTCATTTTTTCAGCTTGTTGTAGCTAGCATTTACCATTAGTTTTCTTTTTTATCATTATTGTTTCTAAGCAGTATTGTTGAGTAATATATATAATTCCGTTATGAGAAATAGAAAAAAAAAATATTAGAAAGATAAGAATGTGTTAGGGTTGGATTTTATTTTTAGTATTTTATGATTTTCTATTTTTAAAAGTTTGTAAAAAAAAAAAGTAAAATTAAGAAAATTTTATTTTTTATTTTTACATTTTACTTTTTCTTTTCTCTTAATGAAGTTTTTGAAATAAAAAATATTTAAAATAAAAACAGAAAATAAAAATAAAATGAAATAAGTTTCCAAAGATGATAAAAGCATAAATTTCGTTGAACTTTGATATAACTGCGGTTTGTTTAGATGTCATTTTCAGAAAATATATTTTTTTAAAGATTTTTTTAATAGATTTTTTTATAAAAATAAAAGTAATTTTATGTTTAGATATCTCATGTAAAAATATATTTTTATTTATTAATTACGCTATTAAAAAAATACATAATTGATAGATAAAAAGATTTTTTTATATGAAATATCTAAACATAAAATCACATTTACTTTTGTAAAAAATCTCTTAAAAAAATTATTTAAAAAAGATATTTTTCGAGAATGAAACTCAAACAAGTCTAATATTTAGGTAAAATAAAATAAAAATATTTTTTTATTCATTTATTACATAAAAATATCTTTTTTTAATACTTTTATTTTTATTATTAGAAGTTTGCCAAATATACTAAAAATAAAAAGTGATCATTTTTCATTAAGAAATATTTTTTTTATCGATTTAACGCCTAAACAAGCACCTTTTATTTTTAATCCTTTATGAATACTCTTTATAAGACACAGTACTGACAAAATAATTTCTTTTATTATTATTATTATTAAGTGATTGATTCAATACGATTACTAATTTATACGTATCAGTATAATATAAAATGTAGAGAAATGAAAATTTGTCGTGTAGATTGTATTTAATTTTAGAGATTTTATTAACATTTATTTTTTATTTATTTTTAAAAATTATTAGATTATTATATATACAAAAACACCTTTATAAATAATAAAAAAACAAATATATTTTTATAATTATTTTTATTAAATAATTAAATAATTTTTTTTATATGATAACAATATCCTTCAATCAAAATTAAAATAAAATTAATTTAATAATTTCAACAAAACAGAAAAATCAAAATCAAATCAGTTTGTGTTTGTTCTTCTTCATTCAGTATCAAAATTCATTGTTGCACCAAAAATATAAACCAAACCCTAACCAAGCAAAAACTTAGAACCATTCCACTTCTCTAGATTATGAATTTTAAACCCAATTTAAATCAAACCATTTAAAAAAAATAATTTTAAACCAAAAAAATTCAAACCAAATTATATCAATTTTATAGTTTGATTTTTTAATCCAAACTATTTAACCAATATAAATATCCGGATCCGATTTAGGATTTAAAATTGGAAAAATCCTAATCTGAAGTCACAAAACCTCTTCGACTCTTTCTCTTGGTTTTCTCATCTTCTGACTAGGACTGACAATTTATACTCTACTTGTGGGTAACCCAACCCGGTCTAATCCGTTCGGGTAGGGTCCTACCCGCTACGGGTAGGGTAGAGTACGGTCCGGGTATGTCTGTGGGTAGGGTAGCGTACGGGTTTAAGGTGTACCCTACCCTACCCTATCCGCACCTCAAATATAACACATATTTTATAAAAATTAGGTATATAGTGAAGGAAGTGAGAGTTAAACCCACAACCTCTCTTATGTAATGACTTACAATAAGTGAACAACCACTAAATTAGTTAGTTAATTTAGTAATTTAAAGCATTAGCTTGTTATTTTTTATGTTATTAATATGTATAAAATTTAAAATGATTGAATTTTATATTTACTTTCAAAAAATTTGATATTTCTGCGAGTAGGGTAGTGTAGGGTTTAGAACTTTAGGGTGCGGTTAGGGTCGAGAGATTCTCAACCCGCAGGTAGGGTAGGATAGAGTTTTAATAGAATTTTCAACCTGCGGGTAGGGTTAAACCCTACCCTACCATACCCATTGCCAACCCTACTTCTGACTCTTCTTATCATCTGAACTCGGCTGCCGGCGCTTATTGTCTGCCGCAGCCGGCTCTTATTGTCTCAGCCGCAGCTGGCACCGGAGCAGGCAGCTGGCACTGCAGTTTCGTATCTTCCGCCGCCACCACAAGTGTGTCTCGTCTCTGGTCGTAGCTTGCGCCTCTTTGGATCGTAGTCACACCGCCGCTCTGTTCCGCCGTCTTTTGTTCTGCTGTCCGCCTTTCTTTGTCTTGACCAGCTCTGTTTTCTGGTACCCTCGCCTTTCCTCAAGGTTCTTCTCTGTTCTCTGTTCTGCCGTTTTCTGTTCTTTGCATTTTCTTTTTGGGTTCTACCGTTCTAAGGGTGTAGAGAATTTGAGTTTGCATATGTGATATTAGTTTATGAATCAAGAATCCTTATGTATGGTTCAATAATGCTTAATTGGTTTTGTTTGTCTTGAATTTGAGTTGGATGTTGCATGAATTCGAATTTGTTCCCTTTCCATTTATATGCGAATTATATTTTCTTTGTTGAGACTATGTTGAGTTGTGTGATTTATTACAGCAATGACACAAGGACGAGGCTTACATTTGTCACATTGAGAAAGTTGAAGGGGAGCTTTTCATTGGAAGAAGCCAAAACCAAGAAACAAGTATAAATTGAAAAAACAACATTTGCTGCACCCAAATCTAAGGGAAGCAAAGGTTTTTTTTTTTTTTTCCAAAGTTAGGAGTGGACTCGAATCTGTGAACCTCTAGGTGAGTATGTGGAGTCATTTGATCTATAGCTCGTTGGCCTGCATCTAAGTTTTTGCTTGGGTTAGGGTTTGGTTTATTATTTTTGGGGCAACAATGAATTTTGATACCGAATGAAAAAGAGCCAACACAATCTAATTTGATTTTTATTTTTTTTGTTTTGCTGAAATTATTAGATTGATTTGATTTTAATTTTGATTGAAGGATATTTTTGACATATAAATAAAAAGAATTATTTAATTATTTAATTAAAAAATTATTTAATTATTAATAAAAATAATTATAAGAATATATTTATCTCTTTATTATTATTTATAAAGATGTTTTTGTTTATATAATAATTTAATAATTTTTAAAAATAAATAAAAATAAATGTTAATAAAAATAAATATAATTCACCTGGCAAAACCGGAGAAGATGAAGATGAGAGAGAGCTGGAACTCTTGGTGGGGAGGAGTAGGTAGCGCAGGTAGGGAGAAGACTTCCTCCGGCATCACAAAACCGGAGAGGGTTAAAGGAGAGAAAGACAGTAAGAGACACAGACGCTAGATCAAGAGAGAAAGGAAGAGGAATGAGGCGACAACGGTGATGGTGGCCATCGCCGCTGTTGGTTCCGCAGTCCTCCGTATAATGGCTTCGTAGTCCTTCCTTCGCGGGCGGCAGCAGGTTCTGCGAATGCGATGACCCAGTTCCTTACGACGGTGTACTTCAGTGATCTGGACGTGCTCCTATGGAGTTTTGATTCTGATGAACATAGTAATGCTTAAATATTTTGTCCTATATATTTAACAGAAAATGCCTGTTTTCAGCCAAAATTTGAACTAGACTAATATTTTATTTTTGTTTCAGGCAGTGCTTCCATAGCAATGCTAAGGAAATTGGCTTCATTAAGGTATCTTTGTCCCTAAACTTGATCTTCAGTCAATTTATTTATAACAAGTGGGCTTGGGACTATTGATTGCAAGGAATTTCTGATGACCACTGACTTCTCTACACCTTTTCTCTCAATCTCTCCTCTCTTACACCAGGGTCTCCTCCCACGTTTCCATCAAAGCAGAGATGAAGAAAACATGACGGTGAAGAGGGGAAGCACGAGAGAAGAAAGAAACATCCTTATTTCAGTAATTGATTGTAGGTTTATTTTTTTCTCTCCTTTCAAATGATCATAGATAAAATCAGCTAAGAAGTGAATTGTTTTAAGGTAGAGTGTTTGGATTGTGTCAAAAAAAATTTCAAAGTTACTATCATCGTGTTTATCAGTACAAGAATTTAATTTTTCGTTGTTTTCCATTTGTTTTAGTAATCTGATTTATGTGGTGTGTTTTCTAAAATTCTTTGTCATCATGGATGGAACCCATATTCTTCACAATTACTGTCTTATATATAATTTGCTTTGGTTTGATGATTTGTAGATAATGATGACATTCTTTATGCATACAGTTATGGAATGTCAGCTTAAAATGCAAGGAACATTATTGGTATCAGATTATTGACATATAAAATGCCACACTTGCATAAATTTCCACTCTTTAATTTTAGAGGTTTTCAATCATATAAGGAAGCAAAGTTTCTTTTTGACATTTTTTTGGGAATAGCATTACTTATTTGGCATCCCTTTGATCCTGCACATGGTCTGACCAATGGTGTTCTTCTAACTGATATTGAAAGGGATTGAGATGCATTCTTACATGGTTTAACCCTATATATCAAGGCTTTACTCTTCCATATTTGATGGGATATTTTATCCCAATCTAGTTTTTATACTTTTATACATGTCAAAAGTTTTCTCTTCTTTTTTAAACAAAAAGTGCTCTCTTCATTCATGTGATGGTAATGTGTCTTTGTGAGAAAATTCTAGCTCACATATGCTTTTTCTTTCTTTGGATGCATGTAGTATTTTTACTTCTACGTTGAAACGTACTATATATTTAAGTTAAGATGTTATAAGTTTGTTGGTGCAAGCATTATAGGCACAATTTTAAAACAGTATTCTAGGCTTAGAGAAATTTCCAAAGCAATGATGTACTCAATTATGTGCAGGTCCTTGACAATTATGGTAATGAAATGTGATATATATGTTTTTTTTCTATAATATTCAGTTTCAAAAGTTTGCTAGAAGATGCTACACTTAACTCTCTTTTTGCAGGGACTTCATGCTTTCATGCCTGAGCCAGCTCAAGAGGAGATCTTCTCCCTTTGGGAACAAGTTGTTGTTGCCTGTATGAAGGTATGAAATATGTATCTTAATTTTTTTAACTTCATGAAATTAAATGAATTTATTTGGATGCAGTTTGTTGAATTGCAAGAAATTTAAAATTAATATAGCTAATCAGTTCTCAATTTTTTGAATTTGTTCTTCATCTGGTTAGAATTATTTTAGAATTCTAAAATATTGGTCGATCTACCATAATTTTTTTTCTTTCAAACGAATGAAGTGGCTTTAGAATTAAAGAAATAACTAATGAGAATTTTAAATAATTTAAGGTGGCTTCTTTAGGAATTTAAATGAGGTGTTACTTTATTTAGTTTCAATATGTGTGTATGTTTGAATTCCTTAAGAGGCTTTGCAGAATAAAAGGACATCTATTTAGTATTTTAGGGGCTTTAAATTACTTTATTGTAAGCTTTAAACTACATATGTGAATTAAGTGATGATTTTGAAGTTTAATTCTGCAAACTAAGATCAAGGAGAAGCTAGTGGAAGGTGAAAACAAGATCAAGTGCAAAATGAGGACTTTAATTGTAAGTTCTGGAGAAAACTTATGCTGGTAAGTGAAAGCTTTTTAGCCATTTTTTAAAAATTTTGTAGTACCTATTTTGTTTTTTGGTTTTTCCCACGGTTTAGGTGGATTGTGAAGTGGATTTTCTGTTGAAAATTAAAATGTGAAAGTAAATGTTATGGTGCTGTGCTTTTTTTTGGTTCAGGGGAGGCTTACCCTTTAGAAGCAGTGCAAGGGAGTTATTTTGATCATACTTTCGAGTATGGTAACTAAGAGCTATATTTCTCTCTTCTACTTCTGTATCAAAAAAATTAAAGAGAAAAAATAAACAGAGAAGGCTCTATTTTGAACATTCTTTCTAGATTTACTACCATACCTATTATTCATTTGTTCAGTTTCAAGTCTTTCATGTTTGATAAATATGTGATTCAATTATTTAGGGCTTTTTCTTATTGGAAAAAGGAGAAGTTAATGGATCCATGAAGAAAGTGGGTGAACATTTTTTTGAATCAGCCAAAATTAAACCCTAAGAATGGAAGAAATTCTGCAACAACAGGGTATTACTTTGGCTTACTATTTCCTATGCTTCCATATATACTATGTGATGATATAAATTATGTATAGAACAATTCTATCATTTCTATGTCTTACATTATCAAGTATGAGGAAATTGAAAATTCTGCATTACTCGAGTGACTATTACTGAAAACCCTTGAGGATTCTGTGATCTTGTTCTTTATTTAAAAAGCAATTAGCATGTATGTTTAGTCACTTAATTTTTTCCAGCAATTCAGCTGTAGGTAACTTGAGAAATCAACATAGAGTCATAGACTTCTACAACTTATCTTTAGTTTCTTATGTTCCAACTTATGATTAAGGTATCATTGTTTAGACAATACTTAGCAACAGATGATTAGAAGGCACTAATCCTATCTAAAGAAGACCATAATGTCATCTGTAAAGGTAATAATTTTAATGTAATTATGATATGAGTTGTGAATGTTGTTGTTCCATTTTATCAGTGAAATTTTTTGTAAATTGTTATAGTTACTTCCATTGCATTCCATTCCATTTTCTCATCAAATACTTCATCCTTACATTTATTGATATGCTATTCATTTCGAATTGGATGATGATGCCAATGGGTCATGTAACAATTCATCTTAGTTCTCTTTTCCTTTAATGTATTTTATTTATTTATTTATTTTGCATTATGTGTTTATCATTGAGTAGAGGAAGATGGTCAGTATTTATTACGTGCTTTCTGTATAAAGCATATGGTTTTCTCTTTGTTTTTAATTTTCTTTCTTAGCACGTATATATGTTTTTTTATTTTTTATTTTTTATTTCTAACAAGTTCTTTATGTTTGCTGTCATAATATTTTAATCTGGCAGTCATTCTTAAAATTCCATTCATTCTTATGATTGGGAGTACCACAATGAGCAGCACTGAAGCATTAAAAGCAGGATTATGTGAAAAGGCATTAATAGTAACTCATTATTATCTTGATTTGCGATGGCCAGCATTAGCACTTTAATTAAGGTGAGGAGATAGATTTGCTGTTAGATAAATGTCTCATACAATGATCTTTGCCTTCCTGAAAGCATTTTATGGTGGCATTAACACTCTTTAAATTGACATTTGTCATTTGAATTTGATGTTTTTCCTTTCCTTTAACAATTCATAAATAATAGATGAGACTATTGGACATCAAGACCAATCTTTGGTCTAACTTTTAATTTCTGACATTAAACGTTTCGTAAATTAATTAATACTTGACCATCTATAATTCATTGTTCAATCTTATTTGGTAACAAAGGATACAAAGAGTGGCGTGTTCTATTGTTCTAATAATTCCACCACTTTTTCCATGTCATTACATCCATAATTATATTGGCGGCCGTAGAAGATTTGCTTTATTTTTTTCTTAGTAGATAGTCGACATTGTTTATTTCCAGGAACCAATTCTAATTGCTCAAAGTTATTATTTGTTTTAATTTCTTTTTTTTTGGTGTTAATTGTCTGTTGTGTGATTGTAAGAGATGTGATTTAGTGTTTCAGTGTTACCATTTTTGTGTATATGCAAAATGGCATGAAAATCTATGTTCATTAGTGATGTTTTAACTGGACTGAGTGAAAAAAAAAAAAAGAAAAAGAAAAATAATTAAGCTCTTTCATTTTCTTTTTTGCAGCTTCGATGCTTCTATAGGCAGCCATCACTATGTGGAAACTTAGTGCATAGTGTGCATAATTTAATTATAAGATTTTCTTCCTAAAATTTATGCAGGTAATTTTGGTTTTTTCTATGCTATATATATTTTGGGAAGATGTTCTTTTTTACTTATTTTTTTTAAAAGAAAATAATCTTTTTTGCCCCCTCTTGACTTGTGCTTTATGCATTGTCTCAATTCAAGATTGAATTCCAAATCTAAATGCATATAGTATTAGATTACATTAATTTTGTGATAGTGTGATATTATTGGTATTTTGATTTCTTTTTCCTTTGTTAGTAAAATCAAAATTAGTCTTCTAATATAATTCCTTCTTATGGAGACAATATGTCATCACTTTATGGTTGGGGACAATATTTTTTTTTTTTTTGTTTTTTTGTTTTGTTTTGAGTTTATTTTTCTTTTTCCATGATTACTTTTAGATGGGGTGTCATTGGTGCAGTATGAGTACTGCAAATGCACTTGAGTGTGATACTGTGTTTCATTTATATGTTTATATTTATTTCTTAGTAAAGTACCTTGCTTTAGTTAGGGTTTTTCGTGCCATTGTGGAATCATTTCTAAGCTTCACTCTGTCGTATTTTTTTGAAGCTGCAGTTACATTTGGTTTAGACAATTCTTAGGCCTGTTATAGAACTTCAACGAAACTACTTGGATTATTATGCTGAAAATAGAGAAGAGAAAATGCTTATTCCACAGGCTGTTATTTCTTTCCTCAGGAATATCCGCAGGTCAGTTTTCTCTTATATTAAGGAAATATCCTCTTATATTTATGTTGTGTTTATGTTAAACAAACTTTCAGCAAAAAAACGCCACCATGAATCTGTGAATTTTCAGGATCATGTGTTTTCTCTATAGGGAATGGAGTATGTGCTGCATGGAGTCATTGCTTTGGGGATAATGGCTGCTGGTGGTGTGCTCTCAGGAGGGAATCCAGCATCACATGTTTTACAGATTAAGAAGCAAGGTGATTCTGCTGATGCCAAATTAGTTGTCACACTTTAAATTATGACAAGATGATTGTTTTAAGTATAATTATGTAATTCCTTTTTTTGTTAAACAAAATTTTGGCAATTGTCTAAAGCATGATTTTTTTTAAGATTCAATTTCTGTAGAAACTTTTTTCTTTTGGTTTAAAAATATTTTAAGAGTTTAGCTAAAAAAGTGTATTAAAGGTAGTTGTTAAATTTACAAGTACTAAAACTTAAATTTATTTTAATAAATGTATTACAAACTTTAACGCTTTATTTGTCCATAAAGATTATTTTTTGTCACCACCTTAACATTTAATATAAACAAATTAATTGTGGGATCAAAATCAATCTTGAGTTGTTTTTGTATCAAAATCTGAATAAATATGATAAATGACATGAGATCCAAAAAATTTATTAAATATTTTTGTATTTTGGTTCACTTCAATAAACGACTATAGAATTTGAAACTTCTTGAGTTTGAAATTTGATTTTAGCAAGTTTAAACTCTAACCTATTATGACTGGAGTTGCTCCAGTAGCACTAGAAGTCTTTTTTTTAGGTGGTTATTAATGTGTTATTGTCCAAGAGGTAAATATATGATTTTTGGTTCTACAATTTTGCTAATTTATTAAGATGGTTATTATTTTGACAATCTAAAAGTTTTTCCAATAATTTCTGTTGTACTAATGTAAAAATTCTTCTTATTCTTTTAAATTAATTTTTTTGTGCACATTTTCTTAGTGTTATTTATCTGTGACGTGTGTGTGTTTGATATGCAAAGTATCATGGATGACATCAACTACTTTCCCATAGATGCTTATTCTGAACTGTGAAGTCCTTGCTAAATTTTTAAGAATGCAGCCTCATTTGGAATTTCACCGATGTTACTCTTATGTTCTTCAAATCTTACAAAGTTAGATAAATAAATAAAAAAAAAAAAAAGAAAACTATGTTAGATAACACACATATTATGAAACTAAAGAATTTAAAAAAAAAAAATACCCACCTATTTTTAAATTGGATGACATTTACATCTTCAACATTGAAGAATACCCAAAAAGTGCACACTCCATTATTTTTCTATATCAAATAGAATGTTTAATGTTAAATATATTTTTTTATAACAAAATAAACAAAAAATAATTATAACTCAAAAAGTAATTACTAATAAAATAACATCAAATAATTAATTATTTTAAATTTGTAAGAAACAAACCACGAAAAGAATGCTTTTTATTATTTTTTTTTTAAATTTGAATACTTTTTTTTTCAAAATTAATCCGAAGCGATTTTTTCAAAAAATTTAAATACGTAGACGTTTAAAAACGATGCCTTTGAATCCAAAAAATTATAACGAAGCTTAATGTTAGTTAAGATACATTTGTTACTTATTAATAATATTAATAAAAATATTTATAATAAAATAAATTAAAATAATAATTTAAAAAGATGAGATTATAAAAAATTTTATATTTATAAAAATAAATATATAATTATCCATAATCAATCTTTAATTCAATAATAGTGTACTTGGTAGATTTGTCATCCTTTTCAAGAGTTCTCTTACTCCCAATTCCAAAATATCCTTCAAGAGTTCTCTTACTCCCAATTCCAAAATATCCAACAACATCTGAAATGATTTAAAATAAAAAAAATTATTATCAATAAATTTGTTAAAAAAAAAAACACAACCGAAATTATCAATAAAACAAATAAATTTATAAATAAATTATACTTTTCTAAAATAACAAACTTACTAACTAAATACATACGTGCAATCATACCCAAGAGCATCGAGAGTGTCAAAACTCACAAACTTAAATCTATATTGTGAGAAACTTGACGATTCTGGAAATCTGTGCACAGTACGCCTGGTAATTTCCGTATGGCAATGGAGAATTTCCGTAACTTGGTAGTGTCCATAGCCGTATCACTCTATACGTACATACAAATTGTCGATTGTAGGACTGATGTCTGTAATTTTGTGAATTCCAGCCATTGGAATAAGTAGAGAGATTTTGGATATATGTAAAGAAAGAGATTGATGTACTTTAAATCGTGGTACTTTACATCTCTCATGACTTATACTTTTATAGTTGATTCATAACTTAAAATTAAAAAATAATAATCTAAGAACAACAATCTAAAATTTAAGAAATAACAACTTAAATAAAATAATTTGAAATTTAAAAAATAAAAACCTAAGTAAAATAACCCAAACAAATAAAATAATTTAAAATTTAAAAAATAACAACCTAAGTAAATAATAATTTATAATTAATAAATATAATTCTAAAAATTTCTAGTGACGACACCTAAGCAAATGAACTCCCAGATTCAACGTATGAGCGCCACGTCAGCATATGAGCTCCCCATTTGTATACTATAAAAATTAATTTCCTAAACTATCTAAACTATTAATTATGTAGAGTATTAAATTTGATATTTAATTATATAGAGTACTTGATTTGATATTTATTAATTTTTTAAATTATATGAAAAAAATTAATTAACTTAATATTATTCGTTTGTCATATAATTTTATATTACTCAAAGTATAAACTGTAGTAGCCAACAGGATTTTATATAAATTAATCTTTTTATAAATAAACTATATAAATACAATAAAATAATTATGCACACATAACAACATTGGGGTCATTGAATCGGAGTAATAATACAGTATATATAATTTATGTTTTTGTTTTTCACTCATTAGATTTGATACTTATCTAGTTATTATTACTATAGCAGTTGATGAAGAGCATGTGATGACAATAATATAATGCAATCCTTCAAACATAGCTATATATTATTTTTGAAATTTTATAATAATTAAATAAATTTTCATGGAAAAATTTTTTATCAGAAATTCAGTTTTGCATATAAAATTATAAATGTTAGCAGTTATTGGGTTTGAATCAACTTATTCAGCTGCTGCATCATGCATGTCATCGACCTTCCCTTCTAACTTTTCTACAAAGATTTGATTCCGTTGTCATTTGCGTCACGCAAATTATCTAAACATGACAGTACTAACAAGTTTTGGCTCTGTCTAAAATCAGCTCAAGTCTTTTGAACTTATCTGGTGTATCATTTAATTTAAAACATTAGATTAAATTGATAAATGATCTAACGATTTATATTTAATTTATTTAAATTTATTAAAAATTACATCAAAAAATTCAAATTTTTTGATAAGAAATAACAACTTAAATAAAATAATTTGAAATTTAAAAAATAAAAATTTAAGTAAAATAACTCAAATAAATAAAATAATTTAAAATTTA
This sequence comes from Arachis hypogaea, assembly GCF_003086295.3. NCBI lineage: Eukaryota > Viridiplantae > Streptophyta > Magnoliopsida > Fabales > Fabaceae > Arachis > Arachis hypogaea. The sequence continues at coordinate 129,760,337 of NC_092049.1, read as the reverse complement.
AAAAATAACAACTTAAGTAAAACAACCCAAACTTAAAATTTGAAAATAACAACCTAAGCAAATAATAATTTATAATTAATAAATATAATTCTAAAAATTTCTAGTGACGACACCTAAGCAAATGAACTCCCAGACTCAACGTATGAGTGCCACGTCAGCATATGAGCTCCCCATTTGTATATTATAAAGATTATAAAGATATAAAGATAAAGATAAAGATAAAGATAAAGATAAAAATTTATTTAAATTTATTAAAAATTACATTAAAAGATTCAAATCTTTTGATATTTTAAAATTTTCCCCATATAAAATTTGAGAACTAAATTATAAATTAGTTATTGTGCATTTTCAAAAAGCTCAAAAGAGTTGAGCTTATTAAAGACAGACCCGATAAAAAGATCTTTTTGTATGAGATATCCAAACATAAAATTATTTTTACTTTTTTACAAGATCTTTTAAAAAAAAGATAACTCAAACAAAGATCTTTTCTTAAAAGTTTATCCAAACAAGGTCTATATAAGTCATAAGATATGAAGCAGAGAAACCGTAGCCTACAACACCACGCAACTTCTCTGTTGGTTTGGTAACAATGGAGAGTCCATGGGACACTGTGATACGAGACATGGATCTCTTAACGGAGATCCTTCTCCGATTGCCAGTGAAACAAGCGATTCAATGCAAATGCGTGTGCAAGAAATGGTTGTCAATCATCTCCAACCCCAAATTCCGTTATTCACACACTTGTCGTTTATATTCCAAGTACAATAACAAACCTCCACCCACTGCTCTGTTGGTTCAGAATTTCGGAGACACGAAGGCCAAAAGAGCTTCTATTGTTCCCTTCCACACCAATAATAACAACGCCAACAAAATCTTCTTCCACCTTGATCTTGATCGACGCAAATACATGTCTTCTACTATTATACACTCTTGTAATGGTCTATTACTATGTAATGTTACACCCACACCCAATTCTGGTTTAACAACTTTTGAGTCTTTTATAATACGACTAGAATCCCACTTTCGCATATGCAACCCAGCCATCAGCAATGACCACTGCGTTTATCTAGATTACCCCCTTGGCGATGTAGATTCCCCATATAATGAAGATATCTACATATTTGACCCTTTAGACTTGAAGGCTTATCTTGTTTTCGAACCTCTAAAACAACCTCTTTCTTACAAAGTTATTTTATTTGGTGAAATGGAAGCTCCGTATGGACATTATAGTCGTCTCAATCAACTCAAACCCCGAATTGGGATTCGTTTGTATTCCTCAGAGACGTCTTGTTGGAGTAGTGTTGTTTGCAATCTTCCTAATGATTTACGTGTCCCAGAGGGAGTTTATTGCAATGGTGCTGTTCATTGGTTTCGTTTAGATGATGACAATTCCGTTTATTTCGATGTCAATCGGCTTTGCTTTGATAAATTGCCTGCAGTCCCTGCATGTGTTGACTCAAATTCAGAGCTCTTGGGTGTTAAGTATTTAGGAGAATGTAAAGGGAGGCTGCACTTGATTCTATCTGATAGTTTGGAGTTTGATATTTGGGAATTAGAGGAAGATTACTCTTCATGGGTTGCCAGATACCGTGTCAATCTTAATCGCATGCATGATGGGGAATCGGCCTTGTGCTGGAATCTTTCAAGTAATCCATTTTGTGTGTTAAGTTTTGTTCTTCGCCAAGAAGAAGAGGAGGAGGATTCCATGCTTGTGTTGTTCCAAGATGGTAAAATAATGTCTTATAGCCTAAAAAATTATGATTTGAGGGTTCTTTGTAAATTAGATAGAGTGCCTAGATCTGTTCATCACTACTTTGAGACTCTGTTATCTATTGGAAATTAATAGAGTTCGATGTAGAGCAAGTGCATTATTAGTTCATCCAACATTGGAGCAGTGATAGATGTAAAACTTCTTCCGTATGTTCTTCAAATAATAAAAAAATAATTTTAAGGTGGTTTTTGTTCTATTCTTTAAATGTAGAAGTAATCGGTGTTTCTGTGTGTTTCTCTATGCGCTTCAATTTATGAGCACAACACTTATTACGCAATGAGCTCCACTACCACCCTCCTTCTTCTTCTACTACTTCTGGTGCTGCAAAATTACGAATTTGCCCATGGAAGAAAGCGCAAGGTGCACATCAGCGATGACCTTGATGACGTGTACGATGACGAAGAGGACGAGTCTTGGAAGGAATGGGACAAGAAGAAGGAGCCATCTTTCCCGCCCGCCGATCTGTCGAAAATGGAACCGTCTCAGATCAAGGAGGAGATGATGAAGCGCCACACCGGTCCCGTCATCGGCTTCGTCAAGCTCCGCTTCGGACTTCGCCGTACTCCGGTCAGCCACATTTCTGTTTCTGGTTAAGGCTATTCTTATCTTGGTGTAAAACAGGGCTCCAATTTTAGCTATGATTTTATGGGGAAATTGGCTGTTTCTGCATGTTTATTGGTTTTTGATGAATTTCAGCTAGAATTTTGGTTACATTATATAATTTAAAACTTCTTGAATTTGAAATTTAAGGTTAGCACGCTTAAATTCCTATAGGTCAATGTGGGATTATAAAGGTGAGTAAGTTTGAAGTAATTTTTAGTTATAAAGACGAGCGTCTTATTAGTAGATCTTAATAAAGAGTTTTTGTGAATTATTTTGATTAAAGATGAGAAGTATGTCATAGAAGAGAACACTTATATACCAAATCAAAAGGTTCATACATAGAGAGCAAGCACAAACATAAAAAACTTATTTAATAACTTATATAAAGAGATTCAACACTTTTTTTACACTTACTTTTGTTTGAGGATAATTAAACTTTACATATAAGTTTTAATTAAACAAAGATATTAAAGGTTAAATTTATGATTGTTTCTTAGAAAAATAATTGTGATATATATAAATTTTAATTAAACGAAGATAACATTTTTTTGTTTAACATAAGCTAGGTGCAAGTTTGTGGTGTATTATATAAAGTTAATTGAGCTTAAATATAGTATCCAATTATTAGGATTTGAACATTTCGTAAATAATATAAATCTCTACATTAATTTAATGTATTTTTTCGTTAAGAGGGGTTATCATTGTATACTTAATTAGAAATTTAAATAGATAATAGATTTAATTAAATAAATATATAACACTAATTAAATAAGGTACCAAAAATATATTATTATACTTTTTATACAATTTACGTATATTGAATGAACAATTATAAATAGGATTTTAGAATTAAATGTTTGTTGCAAACTATTTTATTTAAATTATAAAATAATTATGGAATTATATTTTGTCAATTTTAAAAATATTTTAAATTGAATTATTACTTTGTAAGGAAGCTTAAAAAAAATGTGTTAGGGTTGGATTTTATTTTTAGTATTTTATGATTTTCTATTTTTAGAAGTTTGTAAAGAAAAAAAAAGTAAAATTAAGAAATTTTTTTTTTTTTTTTATTTTTATTTTTTATTTTTTTTCTTCTCTTAATGAAATTTTGAAATAAAAAATATTTATAATTAAAACAAAAAATAAAAAATAAAATGAAATAAGTTTCCAAAGATGATAAAAGCATAAATTTCGTTGAAAGTTTCCAAAGATGATAAAAGCATAAATTTCGTTGAACTTTGATATAACGGCTTTAAGTTTGTTTAGATGTCATTTTCAAAAAAATATTTGTTTTAAAAAAAAAAGATATTTGTTTTAAAAAAATAGTACTATGTCTCTTTTTTTATCAATTTAATGTAAAAAAATTATTTTTTTTATCTTATTAATTTGATGTAGAAAGAAAATGATTTTTTTTATTTGATATATATTTTTATTTTTTGATATATTTTTATCTACTAACAATTGAATGAAAAAAATTCTATAAATATTTTGTTAACTTATTTTTTTTAAATTACTTTATAATAATTATTTTTATTTTCTAAAATATTAATTATATAGAGTATTATATTTGATATTTGAGTACATAAATATTTATTTTGAAACTAAATTAAATTATTAATTTTATCTAGTACAATATTATTTGTTTTGAATATTCTAGCTTTTCTACAAAGAATTGATTCCGTTGTCATTTGCGTCACGCAAATTATCTAAACATGACAATACTAACAAGTTTCTGTGTTTTTCTCTATGTCGTTCAATTTATGAGCAATATATAACAACTCCTCACAAATTCGCAACACTTATTACGCAATGAGCTCCATTACCACCCTCCTTCTTCTTCTACTACTTCTGGTGCTGCAAAATTACGAATTTGCCCATGGAGGAAAGCGCAAGGTGCACATCAGCGATGACCTTGATGACGTGTACGATGACGAAGAGGACGAGTCTTGGAAGGAATGGGGCAAGAAGAAGGAGCCATCTTTCCCGCCCGCCGATCTGTCGAAAATGGAACCGTCTCAGATCAAGGAGGAGATGATGAAGCGCCACACCGGTCCCGTCATCGGCTTCGTCAAGCTCCGCTTCGGACTTCGCCGTACTCCGGTCAGCCACATTTCCGTCTCTGGTTAAGGCTATTCTTATCTTGGTGCAAAATAGGGCTCCAATTTTTAGCTATGATTTTTATCAGGAAATTGGCTGTTTCTGCATGTTTATTGGTTTTTGATGAATTTCAGCTAGAATTTTGGTTACATTACTGATTTTGTCCGGTCAATTTCGTTTTCTTGAGTGAAATGTAAGCTGGAATTGGAGTTTAGTGAAAGTGACCTTCTAGAGTTTTAGTGCTGAGTTTTACGTTATTGTTAGGGTTTCTTTTTAATAAAATGAAATAAAATATGTTTTATTTTATTTTTTGAGTTGTGGTTGTGATTATTTCAAGCTGTGGTTTTTTGTGATGGATTTTGGTGGAGGATGATTGGCTCTTGCACATGTATTGTTTTTGCTCATACTTCATTTAAGGGGAGAAAGAAGTTAAAAAAATTAAGATATAGTTTGAGTTGAATTTGTGATTTAATGTGATCAATTGATTCTGGTGAATTTCAATGAGCACATTCGCTCATGGCCATTTATTAATTTTTGCATTTGAGCTCTAGTTGAGTTTAAGTTTTGGTTACTCTGTTGGATTAGGGTCCTTTAAGTTTAAAGTGAACAAACTTAGTAAAGTGATAAAGTGAGGAGTAACCGCTATTGGATTGATAACTTCTATTGCAATGGGTCTTATCATTGGGATTTGCTTCCCTTGCTATGTAGTCTTCAAGTGACTGCTGTAAAAGTGATGGGTAATTGAATTGTCGGCCGTCGAGCATGTTAAGGTTGCTTCAGCATTATGTTTGTTTTATCCATTCTGGAAACTGTGTTCTGGGATGGGGAATATGGATATCTCTGGTGCTTTTTTTTCTTTGGATAGTTTATGGTGCTTTCTTTTGGTGGAGCCTTATTTTCAACTTCTTCTTAGTAGTTTATTTGATTTATCAAGATGGTGTTTGATTATCAAATTGGTCCTTATTGGCAATTTTCTTTGTGATTGAAGAAAGAGTTTTTGGTTTGAACATTTTTCGTTAATGTTAATGCCCTTAACTGATTGCCATGCTTGATTTTAGGACATGGTAGCGGAAATCGCCATGAAATGGTCACAAGTTATGAGAACTGGAGGCATTGGTATAAGGTTCATGGGTGTTGATACAAGTACAATCATGTTCAACATGGAAAGCATCAAAGGCATGGATGAGGTACGCCTTTGCATTTTACCTTCTTTTCCCTCTACTTTGAAATTTTAAAGAATGAAGAATGGAAGCGGCTTGGCTTATCAATTTTGACAACAACCCTATCTATCTGCTATTATGTTCATCTCCTGCCTTCCCATTTTATGATTTACTATAAATCATGTTGAATTATGATCCTTGTACCTTGCTTTTATTCTCCTTTCATTCAAAAAGCAGTTTTAGATTCAGCCTTGAGATAATTGTTATTTGTTAGTGATGATTTTCTGCTGATATTACAGTTGAAGGACTTTATCTTTGACCAATCAGAGGCATATGAGATCAAAATCGGGAATGATGTTTTTCGAAGACCTGGAGATCCACCTTTAGAAGAGGTTCTTCAGAACCTTCAGAAAGAAAAAACCAAAGCGGATAATGCTGGTCAAGAGGAAAATGATGGGGATTTGAGAACAGAGTTGTAATTCATTTCTAGGGATATGATTGTCTTCCAAGGTTTAGTAACAGTTTTGTGAATTTTGTAGTTTGACATAAAAAAACACTTTCTTCCTCCTCATTTTAAGGTGATGAACTGCTTCTAAAGGATAATGTAGTAATCGCCTTTTCAGCATTTGTGTAAACCAAGAGAAACTCAAACTACTGCATTGATGAGACGAAAGAAACAAAGATATTCAAATTCCCCTTGGTGAAAAGTGAGTCCCCTAATAACCTATCAAACCATATATGACTATTCTACTTTATCTTATCCTATTCCTTCCTTTCGTTTCAAAATAACTATATTTTCACCGTTTTAGTACATTGAAAAATATATTTAGACACAGTTGTATAATTGTGTTTAGCAATGTTGATTTTTATCAAAGTTCAAGTGACATTTATGTTAAAATGGAGAATATACTACTATTTCTAATCACGAAAGATTTGAATGTTGATAATGCTAACTATATAAGATATGAACGAACTAATACATGATTAGAATTGTAAGTATTCAAATCTTTTATGGTTGGAAATGTAAAAAATTATAGTTTATTCTAAATTGGAGAGAAACATTACAATTATAAATATGATGATGCAAAAGCTTAGAGACAGAAGGAATTTACCATTGTTTTGCATTAATGGAATGTAATTAAATGAAATGATATAATACAATGATAGACAATCTAATGAAGTGGAACTACTATTTCAGCTTCTTACTGAAGTCAGACAGCTCAAGAAGTGTAATCCTGGGGCTAGCTGCTGCTTCATCTCTCTCTTTCTGAGTGTTGAACCCCCAATTAACTAATCCAAATCAACCAAATTTAGCAAATATGTTATTCTAAAACAAACAACAATACAGAAGATAGAAACTCCAAAATGTATAAGATTGAAGTTATAGGACAACTCTATGGTCACATGCACTAACATGATTCGATAGTGTAAATCTTCTTATAATTTTAGCTTATACATCAATAATTTCTGTTATATTCATACCATTGGATGATCTTAGTGTGAAAATAAACTTGGTGCACTAAAAGAGACACGGAGAAAGAAAATTGCTACCTAGATACAAATTCCAATTGTCCAACTCTGGTTCTTTAATGACATTTTTTAAGGTTGCAAGCCTATCTTCCACAAAGCTGCAATTTTAAAAAAAGAAAAATATTAACCTTAGTAATTTCTCTTAAACCATGTTAACATGCAAATACAATGTTCTTAATAACCTGAAAGGCAAAATCTTACTGTAGGGTCAGTCCTTGGTGCTCTGGCATCTTTTGAAGCTTCTTTAGCACTTCTACCTTAGGACTTCATAGAAAAAATAGTAATAAAAAGATTTTAAAAAACACTAACAAAACAAAGAAAGTACATTTGGTTGTTAACAAAATATGGGTGTCAAAATAGTGTCTGCTATAACATGATTTTGATATTCATACAAGATACTAACCCAGTTCCTAAACCATATATTCTTTCTGGTGGTAAAGTGATTCCAGCAAGCTCTTTCAGTAAAGCATCAGCAAAACGGCCCTATAGCCAGAGAAGGAAAAAAATGCAAAGTAAGAAGAGAACATAGCAATGTGAAATTTCATATAGGACTAGAATTATGTATTCTTAAGGATTATTACCTGTTTTGTGGTGACAATGTAAACTTTTGAGCTTGCAAATCTTAGTGCATCAGCAGTACCAGGATAGAATCTATAGGTATAAAAAATAAAACACAATCACCAATAAGCAAGAGTCCAAAAGTCAAAAACACAATCGCGCGCACATTTTTTCTAAAATCCGAATATCTAATCTCAGTTGTTCTTGTCTGGTGTTTCGAATGGTACGGATATACATGCATCAAACCTTAAGATCTTAACATAGTTTTCGACAGATAACTTCTATTAAATCTATACTGTTAGATAACTTCTATTAAGACATTCCCTTAATTGAACTACCTGTTTGCTCCCATCCAACCAGAGAAATCATTCTGCAACCAATCATCTCTGACCTTTCCAAAAAGATCTATCAGTTCATTTCTATTCTCATCCCATTCTTCCATCACAATAGGCTTTAATTTGATCCATGTCTCCAATATACCCTCAACTGTGAGCCCTTCTGCAACCTTTCAAGAAGAACTATGACATAAATCAAGTGATACTACACTTGTCAATTCATAATAAAAAGGTTAAATTACACTGACAGTTCTTCATTTAAGTTATAAAACGCCTGGTGTAAGCATGATATTACTAAATCTCAGAATAGGTTAGTGTAATTTAAGATGACAAAAATCAATGTAATTTTAGGCTTAATATATACAGACCGAAGATTTTCGAATTGATGGAACTCTGGTCTCAAGCAATAATCTCACAAGTAAGAGAGTCTCATATCCAGTTTCCACCACTGGCCTCACCTGACATGAAAATACTACAAGTTCATAAGAAAAGTAGTATAACTCAAATGTTTTATGAACACTGCAGAAATTGTGTTGAGATTTTAGCTTTGCAATCATTTCTTAAGTAGCAAACCAGTCATTGTTAAAACAAATAACTAACATTTGAACATCTATTCATTAATTTAACCAAGTGCTTCCTTCGTTTAATTTTATCTGTCACTGTCATTTTTTGGTTTACATACATTGATCCAATAATATGCCAAGAAGTTATAGTGACATAAAGAAAGACGAACGAGCACTTCGTAAACATAAATTAAGCATTGATAAGTGAGCATTGTTTGTTGAGAAGTGTAATTAATTAACAACTTAGAAGTTAATTATTTACTGTAATCATCTGTTGAACAATCCAATCTTCAACGGTTGGATCCACACCATCAAACAATGCTGGCCATCTCAACTTGGCTGCCTACAAATTTATCGAAGTGATCACAGCTTAAGTTTAATACATTATACATTATGACATTAGAATCTTATTGATATTTTCCACTAACTGGATAACATTAACAGAAAATTTGAAACATTAGTAAAAGAAGATAGAAATCCTAGAACTAGAAGAACATATATACAATGAAAATGTTGGAAATACTGGGTGTATTTCTCTTCAATTATTTTAAGAGAGAGGGAGGAAGAGAGAGCATGAACCTTGACGGCAGAGATAGCAGTCTCTCCACAAGTATCACACAGAACTCCATCAAAGTCTAATGCATAAAGATGACCCATTTTTCCTAAGTTCCTTTCAATCTTGCAATGTCTATCTATATGTATTTTATACCAAGATAATAATATAAATTTGCATGGTACACAATACCCGCCATCCAAAACAGGATTGAAAATCTTTGGGGCCTAGCTTCCATTAAAATTATGACACGTGAATGTCTATCATTTTTTTTTTGTTTATTTTTCATTTTTGTCTATTTAATAATAATGCCAATAGTTTCTTTCTTTTGTCATTTAATCTAAGTTTTTGTAAATGACACTTTTAATACACTTAACATGGTTGTAATTTTTATGAATTATGTCTGTTCTTTAAAAACTTATCTAAGTAAAAAAAATCGCCTTGATGCCCTTGAAAAGGTGCTATGCTTAGGTGGCTTAACAAATTCCAAACTAAACACACTTTAACAGTGTAAGATTACATTTTTTGGTTTGCATGTTAGATCTTTAAAGGAAAGGCCTATGGTAATATCTAAGTTTGAGTGAAAAGAGCTACCGTTACCTTATTAATTAAGCTCATCTACAGCATAAATGAATTTATTATAGACATGATATATAACTGAATATAATAATATTGTTTGATCTATATAGTCGACTTTATTTTGATGGAATTTGTTATTTAAGTTTTCGTGCATTACAATATAATTTTATCTATGCATTAATATTTTTACCATTTTGCATAACTTTGATGGAGACCAAACCTGCCTTCTAAGATGGAAGATGTGTAGTAAATCCTCGAAATATTTCAGTACCTTTTTTCAGCGTAGTATTACCACAAATAATATTTGCTTTCGAAATAGTCATTCACATATGACTATGAGTGGCGTCATATTTTTTGGAATCTTCCACATTGATCTTGCAGCTTCATTTGAGGCACATATTTCCTCTATTTATTTCCACATTGTGATAACTTAATATATTTAGCCACCCAAATAAAAGCAAACTCAGTTATATATGTGTAAACTCAACACATTGCCTTCATCCAAGAGTGTAGATCTATCTTTTCTTATTGAACATAACACTTACATAATGAAAACCAGTTTTGAGTTTCAATAATCAACTGTCAATTTATTGTGTGTATATATACTATATTACTATGTACTGAAAAAACATTTCTCTATATAACATTAGAGGATACAGTTACAGCAGCCATTTTAAATAGAAAGATTGTGGTCACAACAAACTGAATAAATGAGATGGTAACAAAATGTTCAGTTCAATGCTGACGCCTGAAAAAGTGAAAATTCAATGAAGGCAACAAACAATCATTTCAACTTCTTACTGAAGTCCGACAGCTCAAGAACTTGAATTCTGGGGATAGCCGCAGCTTCTTCTCTCTCTTTCTGAGTGTTGTAACCCCAGTTCCCTGATCCCAAAAACAATTACACTTATCAGGCACACTCGACCATACGTATCACGATGTCATGTAATATTTTCCCATGAGAGAATCCATTCCAATTATAAACTGGTTAAGAAATACAAAAGGAAGCTACCTAAATACAGATTCCATTGATCTAACTCAGGTTCTTTGATGACATTTTTTAAGGTAGCAAGCCGATCCTCAACAAAGCTGGTTAAAAGAGTTAATTTCATGTAAGCAATAATAGAGTTCCAGTAGAAATAACAATAACCAGAATGATGTATAATTAGTTCTAGTAGCACAATATCTTACTGAAGTGTGAGTCCTTGGTGCTCTAGTCTCTTTTGAAGCTGCTTCAGCACTTCCACCTTAGGCCTACCGGTAAAACCAAAGATGGTGCAAGGAAAGTGAATTTCCTTTCAAAAAATAAAGCAAGAGAAAAGAAAAGAAAAACAATAAAAAAAGAAAGAAACGTTAAAGCATCACTGGACATTATTTTAGACGAATATATACTACACTAACCCAGTTCCTAGACCATATATTCTTTCAGGTGGAATTGTCACCCCAGCAAGCTCTCGGAGTAAAGCATCGGCAAAACGGCTCTAAAATTACAAAAGAAATGATAAAGATACAAAATGAACAGGGGACATGATGTAAAATTGCAAAAGGTGCATAAGTCGTATTAGGACAACATTATCTTCCTTTCTCTCTTACTCTTTCATTCCAAAATAATTATCACCTTGAAAATTCGGTGCATTAAAAATTTTATATATTTACTTGCAATTTATATCAAGATACATTGACTTTCGAAAGTAAAAATATTATGGAATGGAGTATTTTTCATTAATACTTAGACAAAAGTTTCTGTTGACAGGATTATCATCCCCTAGTTAGGGTCAAAAAGAAGGTTGGATGCTGACCTGTTTTGTGGTGACAATGTACACTCTCGAGCTTGCAAATTTTAATGCATCAGAAACACCAGGATAGAATCTATAGACAAACATCACGAATTAGTAGTAGTAGATCTCCTTCATGTGATATAAATATGCTAAACTAATCACAGCTCAGAAGATTTAATTTGGTTACCTATTTGCACCGATCCAAGTAGCGAAATCCTGCTCCAACCATTCATCTCTAACCTTTCCAAAAAGATCTATCAAAGTTTCTCTATTCTCACTCCACTCTTCCATGATAACAGGCTTCAACTTGGACCAATTTTCCAATATACCCTCAACCGTGAGCCCCTCTGCAACCTTGCAAAAAAAAGTAGGCATCAGTCAAAAGCAGATGCAAATTCCACGGATAAATGCTAAAGATCAGAGATAAGACATTGTACTCACTGAAGACTTCCTGATGGAAGGTATTCTGGTCTCTAACAACAATCTCACAAGTAAAACATTTTCATATCCAGTTTCTACGACCGGTCGGACCTATAACACAGACAACTATGGAAGTTCATCTTCTAATGAAAATTGGTCTATTGATTCACCATATTCAAAGCAATGTTTTTGAAAGCTCAATATTTTTGAGTAAAATATTCACAACATCATATGCAAGTAACTAAATCTTTACAAAAAAAAAAATGATTAAAACCGGAAAATGTTCATATTTTGAGGGAATAAAACTTGATTAACAATAAAAAAAGGCAACAAAGTTAGCGAGAAACAGTGTGTTGTTTAATTAGCTTAGTTTTGGAACAATTTTATAATCAAAGTCCTACTGAAATCTTAGAGGAAAAATCAATTACTTCCTCAAAGAAGTGAGCTTGACACATGCATTGCACCTCATAATGGTACTCTTCTAAAACAACGAAATTTATTTGAAAGCAAAATAATTTTGTCTCTGATTCCCTTTCTATAATTTGAGGCCTCTGTTGTTATTTTCAAATCGTATAAGTTGATAAGCAGTTAACAGTTATTCAGAACCAAAACACATAACATCTAAATTATAAAGCAATTTAGCAAAAAACAAAGGCATAAACATAATAATTAACTAATTGATTAAAAAAATGCATAAGAAGTAAGTAGTGAATATGAGATTAATTACTGAATGCATCTGGTCAACAATCCAATCCTGAGTGGCCGAATCCACGCCATGAAACAAATAAGGCCATCTCACTTTCGCAGCCTGAAAGGTATCCTAGTTAATGAAAAAGTGAAAACTTGAAATGAAAAAACAAGAGAGAAAGGAGAGAGCATACTCCTTATGAGAATCATGTTTTGTTCTCTGACCTCTGAAATCAATAAATGCAGAGGTGAATGCCAATGCTGACCCAGCCTGAATTGCGGTTTTGATGCTCCGTTACGGGAAGGAAGTGTCCAAATGAGTGAAATCAATTCAGTATTGTAGATGAAATACGGGGCACTGGACGTGATACGATGAGTTCACTCCAATGGCAAAGTTGAAGAGATCACCACCAATGGCAGAGTTGAAGAGCTCACTACTCGGACCATCAAGGCTGCTGACGTCATGAGAGCTCATCCTAACCATGTCATCAAGAAATATTCATCCTCCAACCTCTTCATCGTTCCTCCCCACGCTGACTTCCATCGCGGCAACATCTACCTCCTCGTTCCCCTCCTTCCTCCTCCCAACCAACACGCTGCAGCAGCAGATCAGCAGCTCTCCACCCCCACTCACACAAGCACCAGCAGCAGCCGTCTTACTCTCTGGAGGCAGCTCTGGAGGCAGACGGCTGCTGCTGGTGCTTGTGTGAGTGGGGGTGGAGAGCTGCTGATCTGCTGCTGCAGCTTGTTGGTTGGGAGGAGAGGCAGGAGAACGAGGAAGTAGATGTTGCCGCTACGGAGGTCAGCGTGGAGAGGAACGATGAGGAGGTTGGAGGAAGAATATTTCTTGATGATATGGTTAGGATGAGCTCTCATGAAGTCAGCAGCCTTGATGGTGCGAGTAGTGAGCTCTTCAATTCTGCCATTGGATGATTGGAGTGAACTATTCGTATCACGTCCAATACCCCGCATAGTAGGATGCATGATATGCATCTCCTTATGCTCTTCATTATTAAAGCTAACGTTGGAGAAGAAGATGGGGTAAAAGTGGAAGTTTGTGTTATTATTTATGAGAAGAAGATGCAGACGTATATATAGAGAGTAGAGTCGAAGCAAATGATGAAATGGAAATGGGAATGGCCGAATGGGAATGGGAATGGAAATGGGAGCTTCATTCTGCTTTTCAAAGTTTTAAGAGAAGAAGATGGGGGTAAAGCTATAAGAGAGAATCTGCGCGCATTTGATGGCTAGGTTGGAGAAGAAGATGTAACCTTATACCTACAAGAAGATGTAACCTTTACATTTCAAATATTTATTGAAATAAATTACCAATTTTTTATTAGCCTTATAACTAATAAGTAATATACCTGAATATCACCATTTTTTGCTCTATTAATAAATTAATTTCTACTAATAAGTTAGCTAGCAATTTTTTAATTAAAAGAAAAGGGAAAAAAAAAAGAAAAAGAGTTAGCTAGGCACGAAGGTGAAAGAGAAAAGAAGGAAGGAAACATAGTTTGCAGAAAGAGATGTGTGGGTCACAGAAAGAGAAAGAGAGAGTGAAGGGAATGGGAATGGCCGAATGGGAATGGTAGCTTCATTCTGCTTTTCAAAGTTTTACTTTTACTCTTTTGTTAACATCCCATTCTGTGTTACCCATCCTATAAACTATAAAGTTTTTATTGCTTCCATCACCCCACATTTACACCATAATAATAATAGTACTATCCTTTCAATATTAATATTTTATACACATATTAACACCTTACTTTATATTCCTATACATTTTTCGTATAGAAAATTTTTAAACATTCTTAAAATATTAATATAATTTTAATTGTTAATGTCAATTAATAAATAATGTATATTTTTTATAATTAAAATTAATGGTTAAAATTGTTAATACATATATATTTTAAAAATATTTAAAATTTTTTCTCTCATTGTTGAATTGTCCTCAATAACCTCTGGTGAGTGGTGACACATTCCTTCTCTCATCACAAGATAAAGGAACCTTAATTATTTTCCCCCATAAGCCAATGGTCAACGAAAAAAATAAATTGAAAACTAATTATAAATAGGGGTATGGTCCCAAAAGCATTCCCAGTTTAATAGAGTGATAAAAGAAAAAGAATGGTCCCAAGAACATTTCCTGTTTAATCTATCATGATTAATGATGAGAATCATTTCTGGGTCAACTTGCACAAAGTGCATACATAAAGAAAAATGGTAGACAAGACAAGGTGTATAACATCATAAATTAGTGGACATAAATTTTTGACAAGTATATCATCATAATCTCCAGATCATGTGCTTGCTTCTGTAATAAAATTAACGTAAATTATATATATACTTTAAATCTAGCTTAAGCTTATGTTAAAATTAAATTATTTATTTATGTTAAAGATATAACAATTTATATGTCATTTTTTATCAACTTAAGTTTTGAAAAAAATGGTATGACGAAAATTTGTTACATTATTTCCTCCCTGTACATTTTTCATCATGTAATATTCTCTTCTTCATATGATTTTTTATTTTCCTTTTGTGCACATGCTGTATTTTGGAGTATATAAAAGAAAAGTGATTATATCTTAGCTTCTCGTGCTAATTAGTAGTTCATATATACATTATTTCTACTATTGATCATCCATATTTAATTAGTATATGCAGGCATATGTGCACATATTTCATCACATTATTTGTCTGTGTCTTATTCATGTAAAATTACGAACCATGAGAGGATACTAGTATAGGCCGAAGTCCCCCCAAAAAATTTCAATAACTTAATATAGATCCAAAAAATTTTGTATAGTATTCATTTTATAAAAATAGTATTGTATTTATTTTGGTCTTGCTTTGTTGCTTTAATCATAGATTTTTTGGGCGTTGAACTTTTGCATGCACAAGCTAAGGTTGTAATTTAAATATTTAATTTTCCAGAGCTTATCAATTGACGCGACTTTTCTCTCTTGCTAAGATTGCTAAAATTCTCACAAATTTAAACAGTAAGCTTTGATTTAATCAATATATGCTTAATAAAAAATAGCATGGTTTCTATTTTAGTAGAAAAAATTTCAATACCCATAATAAATGAATGCTTGCACAAAAATAGTCCTGTGTGATTTAATCACAATATGCTTAATTTATCTTTAAAAAAAAACGGATTATATTATATTGGAGTGAATATTTCTTATCCTATCGCTTATTATT
Organism: Arachis hypogaea; assembly: GCF_003086295.3. Lineage (NCBI taxonomy): Eukaryota > Viridiplantae > Streptophyta > Magnoliopsida > Fabales > Fabaceae > Arachis > Arachis hypogaea. The sequence goes on along the minus strand of NC_092049.1, from coordinate 129,744,490 downwards.
TGAGTTATTTCTCATCCTTTGATTTTTAATCGTGTAGCAAAACATTATTTGTTTATTTAAGCGTGACTATTTGATAGTCCATGATGACGTGTGAAATTATAGATGGGGTAAAAGCTATAAGAGAGAATCTGGTTGCGCGCACGTTGGAGAAGAAGATGCAGACGTACACACCTGACACTCCCAATAACCTACACAACCCCCTGGAATTTTTTATTTTTAATATTAGAGTAGTAGTGGTGTTTTTTTAAATGTGGATTTTTGGGGTGTTATACTCAAATGTGGAATCGTTTAACTAGAGAAGCAGAAATTGGACTGTTCGATTTATTGGAGGTACAGAAATCAGACCATCCGATTTCTAGAGGTACACAAATCGGACCGCCCGATTTGTAGAGATACAGAAATCGGATCGTCCAATTTCTGATAGGTACACAAATCGGACCATCCGATTTGTGTTAAAAAAAATAAAAAATTTTAAGTACAAAAATCGGATCCAAAAATTTGTGTACTTCCACAGTTTTAAAAAATACAAAAAATTACAATATTAAAGTATACCACCACTTTTACTTCCATAACAAAAAAAATTAGCCTAACCCCTGACCACACATTTAATTCACTCCACTTGCATTATTAAATCACCATTTGGCCCCACCCTTCATCTCATCTCATTATTATATCGTATCACAATCATCAACTCTATCACGTGATACAATAAGTTCTCCTCTCCTCTTCTGCTCTTCTCTTCGTGGCAAATTCGCAATGGCATTCACCCGTAATATTCTCCAAACTTCAGAGGATCAGAAATCTTTTTTAGCATTATGGGCTGTCTTTTTCCAGGAAACAGGCCACACCTTTAATCCGTTGCCTAGGTTGTCCCTAACGTACACTACCCTATTCATACATACAACTCCCTCTTCGTATTTTAATACGACATGTAATTATTTTTATGTATTATATGTAGTCATAAACTATTTTTTTTTACTATATTTTCTTATTTTGTATATAATTATTTCTTTTTTTTTTCAAAATATTCTACATATTTATTGAAGTTGCCATTTTTTTCGCTACATGTTGTCAAAATTATTATTACATTTTTTCCTAGAAAGTAAATATTAGATATAAAAAAGATAGTACTAATTAAATAGCAAAATTATTTTAACATTCTTACCACTATTGCTCCCATTATACTAGCTAGTACTAGTATTAATATATATAGCTATATATTATTACGTTTAGATCCACTCAACAAAAAAGGGATATCACGTTTCTCATGATAGTGATAAACTCTTTAACGCTAGAATAAGTGTTTACAAAACTCATCCATAATTGTGGTTGAGAAAACTTTAATATATCTTCTCCTTAACAATAATATTGGATGAACTGTTCTTTAATTTTTATTTTTTTTTTGTGTTATTTAAATGTTTCAATTTTATTTTTATCCTATTCATATTATGAATAAAAAACAATATGAATTTTATTAATGAAAATGTGTTGATCATCATATGTATATGTAATTATATATATTGACATATGTGTGGCATTTCTTAATCCAAACTTTTAAATTCCGTGAGTTGTTTTGTACCTTTTTTTAATAACTAAGATTCGATTTCATGCTTTCACGGTTTTAGGTTTTGCTGTAAAGACCTTAGAAGTCACGAATCCTAATTCTCTCTACGGCTACATATTATTAGTATTATTACTACAAACACTGACATTATCCATTTCTTAACTACTATGCACAAATAGCACCTGCTATTATTAAATAAGCATGATAAAAACTTGTCTATTTAATTTGGATCATTAAACAAGTAGAGAGAAATTATACCAACACTATTAGAGCTAACATTCAACACTATATTAGGTCTCTCCCCCTCAATATCTAACTTAATAGAGAAGTAGAATTAATGGGTTTATTGTACAGAATCTTTGCAAGCGATCCTATCCATTAGAAAAGAGGCAAGACACAGGCTACAAAGTTGGGCCCTCACATATGGTACAGCTTATGATAATGCATATCCACACATGACACTCCCACCACGCTTCATTCATTCATGCTTATTGCTTTGGATCACACGTGTACACTTTTTGTCTCAAAAAAAAACTATATATTCTTTGCTTCGTAGATATTTTCTTTTAATGTTATTATGTAAATAGGTTTTTAAATAGTTTGATTTTTGAATTATTGTCTTCTAATTAGTCATAGATATTCTCTTATTACATCATATCAATCAACATCTTGAACTTTAATACCCTGTGACTTAAATACTATATATGAATGTAATTGTATTAGAAAAATACTAGTATTTTTATTAGTAATAATATTATAGAATTATAAATTTTTTTAAAATAAATTATATTCTAATATTTGATTTTTATTATAACTTAAAAATTAATAATATTTAATATTCTTATAATAAATATTAAAAAATTTATTAAATAAAAAAATATAAAATTTGTGTTCTACTTCAATATTTTTGTATAATGAATAATTATGAATTAGTATTTTTTTATAAGTACTTTTTGGATAAATAATTTTCAGTTAGGATATCGAAAAAATAATAAATGTGATTGTAAAAAAACAACCACATATGAATAAATAGTTTAAAAATAGTGGCATGTTAGTAAATTATAGTATACTGTTTAAAAAGTCAAAAGAAACAGAGTGACTAAATAAAAAGAGAGAAAGAAAAAATTTTATTTAAAAAAAAATTATTTCAAGTACAATAAAAAAATATTATGTGACACATTTTGATTATCAAATTAAAAATATATAATAAAGAAGTTTTAATTATAATAAAAAATATTATGTGATATATTTTGATTGTTAAATGATCAACTAATAATTAGTAATAATATATAAAAGAGCTAATGTGAGTAGAGAGAGAACATAGAAAAGAGAAGAGGAGAAAGGAGAGACTTTATTGATTTGTAAAATTTTTTTTAATTAAATTGCAATTAGAAAGTGTTATATATATATATTTTGGTTGTAAAATTAGTCATATGTAATAGATATAATAAATTATTAATGATATATATAAGAGATAGAGTGATAAAGGAGGAAGAGAAATAGAGAAATAGAAAATGAGAGAGGTCTTGAATTTAAAAAAAAAAATATATATATATATATATATATATATATTTTAATTACAAACAAAGAATATTATGTGACATGTTTAGATAATAAATTTTAGAAATTGTGGCATATTGATTAAAAACCTAAAAAAAAAAAGTGAAGAAAAGAGGAAAAATTTATTAGTTTTGAAAAAAAATATTATTTTAATTATAATAAAATAGAATACAATGTGATACATTTTGATTGTCACATTAACGATATATTTTAATTTTAATTGTAATAAAAAAATATTATGTGTTATATTTTGATTGTTAAATTAATAATTAATATTAATATATAAAAAAATATGGTAGATGAAAGAGGATAAAATATAAAAAAAGATAAAAGAAAAAAAATCTCCTTAATTAAAAAAAAAAGAAATTTTTAATTTAATTACAATAAAAGTGTATCAAGTATTATAGTTTGATTATAAAATTATTATTTTAATTACAAAAGCTACTATATAATTATTCTATAAGTCAGGTTTTACTTTAATTTGTTCTTCATTTTGTTTTTTTTTTTTTTAAAAGTGCTCTTCATGTATTTAGTGTGTGGCAATTTTGACTAGAGCAGCAAATACATTCTCTTACTCAAGGTAGTTGGGCTCAAGCTAAGTTTTAAGCCAACCCTATAAGACGTGTGCATTTAATTTGCATAGCACATCAAACAATTTTCTTCAGGTAAATACATATCCCTTTATTTTCTTGTGTTGTTATCTTATTTAGATTTAATAAAGTTTGTTTAGGATTGAATCAAGAGTTTTTTATTAGAATATATTTCATTTATTAATTATATAATAATCATATTTTATATTTAAATATTTTAAAATAATTTTATTGTGAAATTATAATTTTATCTATTTTTTTCTTTTTTTTTTCCTCTTTCAGCCATTTCATATTTTTATACTGAAACAACTATTATTACCGCCATAAAAAAAAATTCTCTTCTCATCACTAGGGTTAGAAGTGAATCAAACCAGCTCAGGAGCCAACTCGAGCTCGACTCATTAATAGTTCGATAAGTTGAAATCGTGAGCTGGTGAGCTGAGCTTGAGTTTAAATTTAAACTCATAAATTAAAAGAGTCGAACTTGAGCTTGAATAAATTCAGTTCATTAGCTCGTGAACTCACTCGAATATATGTCGCGTAATACATATTGATCTTTTCACTTTAGTAATTAAAAAAAATTAATCTTGATATATTGTCTATAAAAATAATTTATAGATGTATTTAATTACATAATACTATGTCAAAAAAATTATGTTTTATATTAACGGTATGAAAATGATTAAAAAACGAATATAATTAAACGATTATATAAAATATTTTACACTATTATAACTAGATAAAAATTAAATTCTTTTTAAAAATCTTAATATATGCATTTCACACAACTATTTAGAAGTCTTACCATAAAAATATCGAGTTTAAGACTTTGTCATAGCTTTGGAGGAGCTGAATCCACTTTAACTTGTATTATTGTTTCAGCAATGCAAGGAAATAAAACATATGGTAACAATACGGTTTTTTAGGGGGGTTTGAAGCTTTTCCTGCCCCTAGTTTTATAAGTCCTTGAATTGAAGTTTTTAATTATGGGAAAAAGTCCTTGGCTTGAACATAAGTAATATTTCTAAAAGGATAATTTTTTTAATGAAATTATTATCTATACTTTGCTTTTTTTTTTTTAAAGGAATTTAACATTCTTCATGTTAAGGTATTATTGTCAAAATAGACCATTCAAAATAGAATAAAAGTAAGAATTTAAGCATTCAACATAAATCATAATAAAATTTAAAAGTAATAATACAAGTGGTGATCCACCATATTTAAGTGATTAATTTTTGGATTAATTATTCTGTTAATTTTTATAGTTTTATCAAATTTATAATTAGATTTTTATTTTTTTTTCAATTGATTTTTTATACTCTTTTTAGTTTTATAATTAGGTCATTCCTAATATAAAAAATATTAAAATTAATTGAATATTTTTTATAAATTAAAGATATTTATAATTAAAAATTTAATTAATTTTTAACTATATATTTTTTAGAAAAAATATTTTGTTAATTTTAATTTTTTGACAAACTTAAAAAAATATAAAAATCTAATTAAAAATTTAATATAATTATAAAGACTAATAGAATAATTAAACCTTAACTTTTTTTTTTAAATATATCCATGAATATCATATATTGATATCTACTAAAATCTAAAACTATTTTATATTATCAATAAATCACATTAAAAATTTTGAATAACCTTTACATAATAAAATTGAAAATAACTATAACAACTAATATGGTAGTATATAAATAAATTATACCGTAAAAGTTTTATTCCATAAAAGTATTCAAACTAAAGCATGTTTACATCATTTTTCTATCTATTTTGATTTCTTTCTTTTCAATAAAAAATGAGTTAAATGACTAGTGCAAGTGGGAGGCTGGACCACAAAATCGTACAACAGCGTGATGTATCTTTAAATCGATAAAATAGTGTACGACTTATTCTTTTTTATTTGAGGCTACTCTAAAAATAATTAAAAGATAAATTTAGATATTGTTACTTTTGTTATCTGTATAAAAAGGACTTAAGACTTAAGAGTTAAATTTAGATATTGTTACATGATCTTTCTATCTATGTAAGTGTACCATTGTTGTAGATTTTTTTCATCATAAAACCTATGTGCAAGTTTGACCAAATTCCTTGCATCTTTTGACTCTCTTAACTAAAGTTCAACACAAAATCACGATGTCATTGCTTTAATGTTGGAAATAGAGAATTATGATGGTGATGGGCCATTGATGATGAATTTTTTTATGAGATCTTTATTAAGAGAAAGTATATCAATCACACAATAATAACTCCCCAAATTGAATACTGTAATTAGAAAAAAAAAAAATGGAGTAAGTATGATGTTGAGGATTATGTAGTAAAGTGATATGATACATTTGAATACAGAATAATTTATATAATTATATTTATAATAAAATATAGCAATAATTGAGTTTTTGTGTTGATAAAATATTTAATTATTTTACTTTAAAAAGTTTATTTATTCTGCTATGAAAATTTTGATTATTTTAAAGATTTAACTAAAATATATCTTTAAAGAGAAATATTATTTGTACACCAAAATCAGTCATTAAAATTAGTCATCAATGTATTTGTATATAAATATATTTGTGATTTAATTTATTTTTAATGTGTATTTATATTTTAACATATATTTTATACTGATAACTGACTTTAGTGGCTGATTTTGGTATATACTTTAACATAACCCAAAAAATTTCATGTTAAATTTAATAACAAAACCATATATGTTATGAGTAATTAATTCATTTTATATGCTATTAGTCATTGGCTCATTGTAATTTCGTTATTGATTCATTTTTTATAATAGACACTAAAAAAAATATTTTTACTCTAATTTTTTATAAAGTAATTCCAAATATAATTTCTTTGCTTTGTATATTTTTATGAATTTATAGAAAAAAATAACATTATTAAAATAACAGTGACATTATTCATTTTTTAGACATTATTTTAATATTAGTATTTTTTAATAATTAATATGTATTTTTTAATTAAAAATATTCGAAATATGTAATTAATTATAATAATAATATTTTTATATATTTAGTATACAAATAATATAATAACTTAAATTCCTTGCAGTACCAAGATACTTTTTTCATGAAATTGAGTGAAAAAGATGTTAGAGGGGAGTTAGTGTGTTGGCTGAGGAGAAAGAAAGCATGAGTTTTATGAAGCTTGAACTCCACGCACACACAAAGCTCGTGGCCGACCCACAGCAAAAATTCTAGTTCAACGGTTACCACGTGGTGTTTTCTTCAAATTAAAAATAAAAAATTTATTTTCATAAAATTATAAGTAATTATCTTGATTAATTACTAAAACTTTTAAAATTGGATACTAATTTTTAAAAAATTTAAATTTAATGTATTTTTAATGTAAAAATTATTTTACATATATATTTAATTATATAATTTATTATTAAAAAATAATTATAATTGTATATTATATAAAATATTTTATATTATCAATATATTAAAATTAAATTTATTTTTTAAATATCAAATATATAAAATAATTTTTAACAGTTATTTTTATTAGATAATATTATTTTTTTTTCAATTTGATTAAAAATAACATAAAAAAAAATTTATAAAATTTTAAAATAATTATTTTAATTAAACAAATTAAATTAAGAAAATTATATTATTTAATAAAAATTAAATTAAAAAAATTTATATATAAAAGATTAAAATATTTAATATTAAAAATTTGGGAGACTGATGTAAATCGAGTTAAATCTCAATTTGTCCCCTGAAATCTAGTTCGATACTCAAAATGACTTCACAATTTCGTTGGCCCCAATTAGAACCTCCAAATCTTTGTTAGCAGAATGTTGATCTGATGCAATTACATGACATGGTAGACACTACTTAAACGACGACGCATTGGTTTCGTGCCCAAACCCTTTGGAAACCACGTCGTTTCAGGGTTAAAACTCTTTTTCTTTCCACTAGGACGATCATAAGTTGCAAAACATCAAGAAAAACCTTACACTACGTGGTTTCCAAAGGGTTTGGGCGCAAAACCAATGCGCCGTCGTTTAAGTAGTGTCCACCATGTTATGCAATTGCGCTAGATCAGCATTCCGGTGACGGAGATGATCGCAAGGGTAAACTGGAGCTACAATTACAAATTTGAGGGTTGTAATTGGAGTTAACAAAATTGTGGAAATCATTTTGAACATCAGACCAAATTTCAGGGCCGAATTGAGATTTAACTCGATATAAATTACTCTAAAATTATGATTAAAAAACCTCGCATTTTGCAACAAGAACTGTTACCATTCTCTCTCTTTCCACCACCCCAACCCCAATTCTTCATCTTTTATATGCTGTACCTTCTCTTCTTCCATTTTCTCTCTAATTTCCTCCAATTGAAAATGCAAAAGTACAGCATGAGGGGGCAAGAAATGTAAAGGAAACACATTAAGAAATCGCCAGAGTTTAAGGGCTCCAACACAAGACAAATTACATAAAGCACTAAGCAACTAGCACAATTATGTATGACAAATGCAGTTGAATGGAAACCACATGATGGACAACCAAAAGTTTAACCCTTCTTAGGTGAAACATCACTTTTTCTTTGATGAATGCCATTCGATCAATAGAGTAAACTAAAGTACCAATGTTTGATCTGATTTAGCTAAGCACAAGTTTAATGTTTTATCTAGGTCTCATAAAGATGAGGAATAAAGATAGATTCATGATGGTAAAACTTAATTTATGATGTTTTTTATTATTAATTTTACATAAAAGTAATTACAAGTAGATTTTTATTAAAAATATTATAATAATAAAAAATAAGAAAATGATATTGTATCTATTTTGATTGAATGTCAAAAATAAACAAAGTTATTTCACTAGTGTTGAATGTGGTATTGAAGTGTTAGTTTATCATTTTAGTCACTATCAAAAAGGTATTACATGGGGATGCTACATCTCGATAAATAAGTGCGCTGTACAAAAATTGGACCCTAACTTATTAGTTATTATATACAAGTAGGATAAGTCACTATTGGGGCCAACATTAAACACCATGTTAGGTCCCCGTCCTCTCAATGTTTAACTTAATGGAGGAGTAGAATTTAAAAGGTCTAATTTATGAAAACTAGTGCAGTTCCATATTCATGCAAAAGGTCTAATTATTTAGTGTCAAATTATTCTTATTCTATTTTATTTAATTGATTTAAAATGACAGCAATGCTTTATTATGTTATTAAAGTGTTTACTCTTGCAACTTGCAAGTGTTCTGTCATATAAAAAGTGAAACACAATTTGAAAGATATTATTTACATATCAAAATTAGACTATACTTTTTTTTGGAATTAATGAGAAAAAAAAAGCATAATAATTAATAAGGCTTTGCTTAATTAGCATATGATTATAAAATGTAAGTCGAAGGCCTTGTTTGTCGGCATGAAATTTTAAGCTTTTTCTTCTAAACACTAACAAATCATTAAAAGAAAATAACAAAATATAGACGCTTGACAAATTTATATTGGAACTATTTTATAAGTGTAGCTTGAGAAATTAATTTCAAGAGTGAAGAACATTTAGGACTATATTATGTTAAGACTATTGTATAAATGTATCTGCGATTTGAATAAGTAATTCTGTCAATAAATTTATAATACTACAAAAAAATAATAAATTTTGGAGTCAAGTAAATAAATGGAGAGAGACGTAAATCAGTACCCAATATTGAAAGGAAGTAGACTCTAACCCAATATACTTAAATTAGTATATTGCTAAGGTCACGGGATATGCAGCAGCAGAAGGAGAATCAATTCCTTTTTTGTGTACCCTTTCCAAAAATAGCTTAACATGAAAAAGCATGCAAAAAAGAACTTTGCATGAAAATAGAAAGAAAAAAAATTGACCTTCACGCCTTTTGTTGAAGCCAGTTGTCAAATATCCAAAACAGGAGTGAGAGTGTCTTGAAACCTGTATAGATATATCTGAAAAATTTTGTATAAACAGTTGATGAATATCAAGCATGATAACATGGCCTCTCTGGTTGCTGCACTTGACGCCTTCCTAGTTGCAACATTAAACCCACCTTTTAGAGAAAGCAGAGCTCGTGACTAGAAATATGCCAAACTGTTACCATTATTAATGGTGTTCGTATTTGGAGAGCTCATGACTAGAAATGAAGAAGAAAAACAAAAAAAAGAATATGAAGACAGAGTACATTTCTTAGTGGAAAAATATGATTAATTATTAGTTTAATTTTAAAATATGTGTCCTCAATTAGATTTCTCCTATGTATTTAGCTCCTCTCAATGTTCAATATTCTTACTTAAATATCCGATAGATTATAATGTGTTCCAATACTGTGCAATGTGGTGGCCGAAGTCTGAATGTTTCAGATAATTTATTCATTAATTTGATTTGATCTTGATGTTAGTTTTTTACTTTATATTCCTGCAAATTACTGTTCTAATTATTTAGTGTCAAATTATTTTTGTTCCATTTTATTTAATTGATTTAAAGTGACAACAACGCTTTATTATGTTATGAAGTGTTTATTCTTGCAAGTGTTCTGTCATATAAAAAGTGAAACACGGTTTGGGAGATACTATTTACATATCAAAATTAGACTATACTTTTTTTTGGAATTAATGAGAAAAAAGCATAATAATTAATAAGGCTTTCCTTAGCATATGATTATAAAATGTAACTCCAAAGCCTTGTTTGTCAGCATGAAATTTTAAACTTTCATTTTTCTAAACGCTAACAAATCATTAAAAGGAAATAACAAAATATAGACGCTTGACAAATTTATATTAAAACTATTTTATAAGTGTAGCTTGAGAAATTAATTTCAAAAATTAAGAATATTCAGGGCTATGTTATTTTAAGACTATTGTATAATTATTTGCGATTGAATAAATAATTCTGTCAATAAATTTACAATACTGCAAAAAATTAATAAAAATTAATGAACTGATTCTACATGTCTGATAGTATCCAACAGAAGATAAACCAACCAATAACACTGCGTAAATAAAGCACAAGAAGCAACATTCAAAATACTAAATGTGGGTTTGGTTTTGGCCGATTGCTACAAATAAATATGTACCGGCAAGAGAATTTACATAGGAAAAAAAATAAGTATTGTAGAAAAAAATAAAGTTAAAATTTGTAATTTGTATAGTATAATTCAAAAAAAAGAAGAATTCAAAGACTCTCTCCACTTATATTACGTCCCTATCAATCTCTCCTTCTAAGACTATTTTTACGAATTTTAATCCTTTTTAATTCCTCTTTCTTATATATACTTTTTTCTTTTTTTTTTTATATTCTAATATTGAAAATAAAAATATATTACGTATAGAATAAATTAAGATTTTTAACGCATAAATATAAAATTGCTAAAAAATATAATCATAAAAAATATAAAACATTGGAGTATACCAAAAACAAAACATTGGAGACTTGAACAAAAAAATCATAAACCGTTAATTGTAAGCACATTTTTAAAGTGGCTAAAAAAAGTGCTAGGTCCGTCAAAGTTCATTCGTCAGATCGAACATGCCTATGAAATAAATATACTAAATATCTTCTTTTATTTACCTTTATTATTTTATGCAGTAATTTTTTTAATTTAATTTTAGTATAGAAATGGTATCATTTTTATTTAATTATATTTATTATTTTGAACCACTATTTAAGTGATCAATGTAAGATAAATAATCTTATATATTATATAATTAAATATACGTATAAAATTATTTTATATTGATAATATTTTAAAATTAAATTTAATTTTTATGCATAAAAAGTTAAAAACCCAAAAAAAAAGGTGAGATTTATTTTGGGGGAAAAACGTTTGACATTTAAGTTTGTTGTAATTATTGTGAAAGATTTTTGTCGTAATTGTTCAGGGATGGAGCAATAATTGAAGAGCGTCAAAAGATGCAAGGGGTTTGGTCAAACTTAGAGTGTCAATGTGAAAGAGGAGGGAAATGATGTTCTATAAAATACACAGCTACATAGGTTTTATGATGAAAAAAATCTACAACAATGATGTACAACAACTTAGACTATTTGATCATCATGTTCATCATGCATATATATATATATAACCAAATTATTTAATTCATGCAGTAATAGTAGGGCTAATTTTTTTTATATTGATTAAATATATGTGTAATACATTGTTATTGGAAAATTAGGTGTTTTTTTATATGGTGTTTTATACAAATCGGATGGTCCGATTTGTTTAATGAAAAAAATAAACTACAAATCGAAGGGTCCGATTTGCTTGAAGGAAAAAATAAATTCCAAATCGAAGGGTCCGATTTGTATTTTTTATTTTTTTTATTTGTTAAAATAAAAATCGGATGATCCGATTTTAACATTAAAATTTTTTTTATTTTTTTCTAAACTCAAAACGGACCATCCGATTTCTACTAAAACACTACCGACACCACATGTATGGAAAACTTCTCTCATCTCCATAGTGTTGTATCACTCAATCCTCTCCCCCATATCAAAAATAAAAAGTGTAATAGCTAGTACTGTAATTTATAGATATAAAATAGTATACAGTATATGCATTACGTACAGTACGTATAGCAGTAGAACTACTTAAAAATTAATCAACCTTAAAATGCCAGTTACTATTTTTCATAAAATAAAAAATTATTTAATTTTTCAAAACATTAATAAAAAAGATACAATTAGTCTTTAATTAACAATGTCTAAAAATTATTAGTGCTTTATCACATTTAACCGGTCTTTTTATAATTAGAATAATTTAAAGGCCAAATATTATAAATTTATGTTTTTTATATGGAACTAAATAAAAATTTCGAAATTAGAATATATTATCTTGGTGCTTTAAGAACCAACTTTAAATTTTTTCACAATAGACAATAAATATATATATATATATATATATATATATATATATATATATATATATATATATATATATATTTTAATATTCTAATATTGAAAATAAAAATATATTGCGTATAGAATAAATTAAAATTTTAAACATATAAATATAAGATTGCTAAAAAATATAATCATAAAAATTATAAATTAATTTAGTACTTACTAAATATTAAATCATTCAACAAAATTGCTCTCTAATAGTTCTACCAAATAAATATAATTTTGTCGTCAATTAATTATAACTCAAATGGCATAATTTTTCTATATTTACTTAGAAGTTGTGGGTTCGAATCTCCATATATTTAGTAAAAAAATGATATAATTTTATCTAACGAATATTAAATTGATTTTTTTTATTATTAGATATCTTTTGTAATATAAAAATGATTTATTCTTTTATATGTATAATGTAAATATTGTAGTTTCTTTCCCATTTAATATTAGTGAAATGTAAATCTTATTTAAATTATTAAACATAGCTAATAATAAATGAGAGATGAATTATTAACACATGAATTATCACACAACAATACACACAAAGGTCATAAAAATTAAGATATAATATTTGGTAATGATATAGTATACGTGTAGAAAGGAGATGCAGATGTGAGATCTGGGTGAAGTTTTCTTGGTTCCCCTAAGAACAAGACACAAAGGCTATAAAGTTGGGCCCTCACATGGTACAACTTATGATAACGCATATCCACACATGACACTTCCACCACCCTTGATTCATTCATGTTTATTGCTTTGGATCACACGTGTTCACTTTTTGTCTCAAAAAAATTATATATTCTTTGTTTCATAGAGAATGGCAAACATGCTGGGGTGTTTACACGCGCCATGTATGTGCTTGCTCAATGTTCCCTTTCCAAAAAATAGTGTAACATGAAAAAGCACGAGAAAAAGAACTTTACGTGAAAATAGAAAGTACCTATAACCCTAATACCCCCTTTCCCCCCACCCCAACCCCCAAAATTATTTTTCTTTTTATTTTTTGATCGGAATTTTATAAAATGGTAAAAACTTAAATTATTAAATAATTTAACTAATTTTATTAAATTATTATCTAATAATTTTTTACATTAATTTTATATAAAAATAACTATAAATAAATTTTTATTAAAAAATATTATGATAAAAAAAATAAGAAAATAATGTTGTATCTATTTTGATTGAATGTCAAAAACAATAAAAAAAATTGTTTTATTGGTGTTGAATGTGGTATTAAAGTGTTAATTAAAAAGATATCACAGAGAGATATTATATCTCGATAAATGAGTATGCTGTACAAAAATTGGACTCCTAACTTATTATATACGAACGTGACAAAAAACTTATTATTTTTTGGTTTGTTTTATTTAGATCATTAAACAAGTAAATTAAAAAATAGCTTGTTTTCTCGTCAAAATCAAAGTAGGGTACGTGAGGTTATACCGCAAAGAAGCATTATTGGGTCTAATATTAAATACTATATTAGGCCCCTTCAATTGTTAACTTAATGGAAGAGTACAATTTGAGGGTCTAGTACATGAAAACTCGTGCAGTTCCATACTTCCATGCTCTGCAAAGTTGTAATTGTAGGGCTATGCCACATTTAGATATCCTATATATGATTTAGGGTGTCACAAATTTCAACCAAGAAATAGGAGGCCATTTATTTTTTCCACTCCTAATGTTTCAATGAACACAAAGAAGATTTCTGTAATCTTTATCCAACATGCATATGAATCATTATATTTTTAATAAATTATAACATATATGTATTTTTATTTTTTGTGGAAAGAGATGTAGAGGAAGTGTGTTACAGTGACGTAGAGTTACATATTTCAAGGGAGCAAGAACTCTATGGGAGATAGAGAAGGGTCAATTAACTAGGTACTCCACAAATGGCGGGGATACTGGAATAAGACCCTGTTTCAGCTCTATTTTTGAACACAACACAGGCTTCATACTTGAAACTTGCAACTACTCTAGCCTATTAGGATGGTCCATCCCTGTAAATTTTCTTTATGTGTATAAAAATAATAATAATGCTTCTTTATCATATTGGTACGCAGTATATTTGGGTGAGTTAGGACCACCCTAGTATTAATCATCATATATGGTAGGATTACTGCTAGTTTTGTTAAATTAAAAAATTTCACAAAATAATTAATTTTTGTTAAATTAAAAAATTAATTTATTTAATTAAAATATTAAATTAGTTTTTTTTATGATTAGATATTTTTTGTAATATAAAAATGATTTATTCTTTTATAGGTATAATGTAAATATTGTAGTCTCTTTCCCCATTTAATACCAGTGAAATGTAAATCTTATTTAAATTATTAAACATAGCTAATAATAAATGAGACATAAATTATTAACACATGAATTATCACACAACAGTACACACAAAAATCATAAAAATTAAGATATAATATTTGATAATGATATAGTGTACGTGTAGAAAGAAGATGTAGATGTGAGAGCAATGTGAAGTTTTCTTGGTTTCCCTAAAAAGAAGACACAAAGGCTACAAAGTTGGGCTCTCACATGGTACAGCTTATGATAATGCATATCCACACGACACTCTCACTCCCACCACCCTTCATTCATTCATGCTTATTGCTTTGGATCACACATGTACACTTTTTGTCTTAATAAGAAATAAATATTAGATTTTTTAATTATAAAAATTTTAATATTATGTTATAAAATTATTTATTATAAAAATATAAACTATCAGATAGAAACATATAAATAATTATACAATAACACCCTAAAACTCAATATATATAACCTGTATCAGTGGATAGATTATAATATTATATAAAATATATCAAAGACACGAAAATAAAATAATGGACAAAGCCTAGGCTTAACATTCACAACTTATATTGTATTTTGAACTCTCTCTATATATAAAATACTGCGCGATATGGAAGTCTGAATGTTTCAGATAATTTATTCATTAATTTGATTTTATCTTAATGTTAGTTTTTTACTTTATATGCTTGTAAATTACTGTTCTAATTATTTAGTGTCAAATTATTTTTGTTCCATTTTATTTAATTGGTTTAAAGTGACAACAATGCTTTATTACTTGCAAGTGTTCTGTCATATAAAAAGTGAAACACGGTTTGGGAGATATTATTTACATATCAAAATTAGACTATATTTTTTTTTAGAATTAATGAGAAAAAAAAGCATAATAATTAATAAAGTTTTCCTTAGCATATGATTATAAAATGTAACTCGAAAGCCTTGTTTGTCAGCATGAAATTTTAAGCTTTCATTTTTCTAAACGCTAACAAATCATTAAAAGGAAATAACAAAATATAGACGCTTGACAAATTCATATTGAAACTATTTTATAAGTGTAGCTTGAGAAATTAATTTCAAAAGTTAAGAACATTAAGGGCTATATTATTTTAAGACTATTGTATAACTATCTGCTATTGAATAAGTAATTCTGTCAATAAATTTACAATACTGCAAAAAATTAATAAAAATTAATGAACTGATTCTACATGTCTGATAGTATCCAACAGAAGACAAACCAACCAATAACACTGCGTAAATGAAGCACAAGAAGCAACATTCAAAATACTAAATGTGGGTTTGGTTTTGGCCGATTGCGACAAATAAATATGTACCGGCAAGAGAATTTACATAACAAAAAATACATCTTAGTTCTATGCTCCCACAATGTTTAATATACGCTATAAGATCACTATGTATCAAATCAGTGTTAAAGCTAACACCCCTATGTTTATGAGCTTGTTAAGTCCTTCATGTGAAGAAGTGCTACCACTTAGTTCTCCAGCATTCACATATTGACTTCTTCCAGTGCCAGTATTTGCAGACACATTAACTGACCAACCATCTATGTTAAACAAATTTTAAGGCTGAATAAGCATTACAATAATAAATAACATAGCCCCAAGCAACGAAAAATACAGCTAACTTTATCATGGCATTCTATAATTCTCATTCTTTCCACCAGAAATTAATTAAAAGAAAAGTTTCAATTAGTTAGCAATAAAGGTTTCATTTGAACTACAGTCGCTAACAGATACATTATGCTTAGGCCTTAAGCTATGGCTACAAGACATTGTGGACTTTAAGAACAAGAAAATTTCTTGGTTGGAATGGAAAACGAACAACTTAGGAGCTTCACGGAAAAATAATGAAAATAAGGGAATACAACTAAATGTCAGCGAAAAAAAAATAACAAAAGATAATAAAATCTGGAATTTAGTTTCTATATAAAGAAAAATAAGGTTCAAGTTCACATAACATCAGCTATCAAGCAAGTATTATTGGATCTGAATGAAACAGATCACTGAAGACAGCAAAAAAAAAGGGCACAAATGTCACTTTAAGCTTCTGTGATTTCAGAATTGACATTAAGGATATGAATAAAAACACATCGGACCCAAACACAAATCATAAAGAAACAAATATGAAAACTCACGAATACACACAAGCAACTTGAAAAGGAGGAGGAGGAGGATTTTGTTGGTGGGGGCACACGCACACACAACATTCACATACAAAGGAACTGGATTTCCTTATATGATACTTCACTATCACATCTAATTAGATTATAGGGGAAAGCCATCAAAGCATCATTGAGTTCTGTTCACCATTTTCATCGACAAATCAGCGGACCCGTTCCATAAGTGAGATTTCAAGATATAGATTTAACATATATATGCAAATTATGGTCTAACAGAGATAAAATAGTTTGGAGCAAAAGACTACCTTTGTAACCCAGAACAGTTAACAGTTAACAGTTATTCAGAACCAAAACACATAACATCTAAATTATAAAGCAATTTAGCAAAAAACAAAGGCATAAACATAATAATTAACTAATTGATTAAAAAAATGCATAAGAAGTAAGTAGTGAATATGAGATTAATTACTGAATGCATCTGGTCAACAATCCAATCCTGAGTGGCCGAATCCACGCCATGAAACAAATAAGGCCATCTCACTTTCGCAGCCTGAAAGGTATCCTAGTTAATGAAAAAGTGAAAACTTGAAATGAAAAAACAAGAGAGAAAGGAGAGAGCATACTCCTTATGAGAATCATGTTTTGTTCTCTGACCTCTGAAATCAATAAATGCAGAGGTGAATGCCAATGCTGACCCAGCCTGAATTGCGGTTTTGATGCTCCGTTACGGGAAGGAAGTGTTCAAATGAGTGAAATCAATTCAGTATTGTAGATGAAATATGGGGCACTGGACGTGATACGATGAGTTCACTCCAATGGCAGAGTTGAAGAGATCACCACCAATGGCAGAGTTGAAGAGATCACCACTCGCACCATCAAGGCTGCTGACGTGATGAGAGCTCATCCTAACCATATCATCAAAAAATATTCTTCCTCCAACCTCCTCATCATTCCTCCCCACGCTGACCTCCATCGCGGCAACATCTACTTCCTCGTTCCCCTGCCTCCCCCTCCCAACCAACACGCTGCAGCAGATCAGAAGCTCTCCACCCCACTCACACAAGCACCAGCAGACCCCGCGGTCTTACTCTCTGAAGGTCTCATCTCGACACCAGAGCTCAGAGATGGTGTCGAGGTGAGGCCTCCAAAAAGTAAGACGGCGGGGTCTGCTGGTGCTTGTGTGAGTGGGGTGGAGAGCTTCTGATCTGCTGCTGCAGCGTGTTTGTTGGGAGGGGGAGGCAGGGGAACGAGGAAGTAGATGTTGCGGCGACGGAGGTCAGCATGGGAGGAACGATGAGGAGGTTGGAGGAAGAATATTTCTTGATGACATGGTTAGGATGAGCTCTCATGACGTCAGCAGCCTTGATGGTGCGAGTGGTGATCTCTTCAACTCTACTATTGAAATGAACTATTCGTATCACGCCCAGTGACCCGCATGGCAGGATGCATGATATGCATCCTCTTATGTTTTTATTCACTATTAAAGCTAAGTTGGAGAAGAAGATGGGGTAAAAGCTATAAGAGAGAATTTGCGCGCATTTGATGGCTAGGTTGGAGAAGAAGATGTAACCTTATACCTTATATATAATGGGCCACCAATTTGCATCCCTACATACTCATTGACCCCATTCTGCACTTCTTATTACTTAGTACACTCATGTATATAATAGGAGGTCTTATCTGTATCTTCCTTTATTATAATTAACCCTATCTTTTATACTCTTTCTTCTTTTTTGGAAAAATCTTATTTTATTATTTAATATATTGAAAGCAACAATATATATATCAAGCTAATTATTTATATTATTTATTTTTTAATTAAACATACATGGCTTAATAGAAATTATCAAATTAGAGGCAAGACTATATAAATACAATAATTTTAAATATATTGTCATGTGAATTTAATGACCATTAATATATTATCTATAAATTATTCATTGGATATGTTTAATTTTAACTATTAAAACTAATTTAATGACTATAATTATATTCTCATATTTTTATATAAAAATTTGATTCTCATACTAAAGAAAAAATTTAAAAATCAGCAGAATTTATTATTTTTTATTAATATTTTTACTTTTTTAATTATCAATATAGTTTTTTAGTCTAACAATTTAATAATATACTGTCAGCTCATATTTTAAATATTATTATTATTATTATTATTATTATTATTATTATTATTATTATTATTATTATTATTATTATTTTACCAAAGATATAAGACTCGAACCCGCAACCTCTTAATTGAATATGGGGAGACTATACCATTTGAACTATAACTCATTGACATATTTTAAATATTATTAACTAACTGCTAACTAAAAATAATAAATTATACTAATTTTTTAATAATTTTCCGAGATTAAGTATATAACATTCGTGACCTTTTTTATTTTATATAATGTGACGCTAACAATCTCATATAAACATAAAATACTATAACTTACCTAATTAATGACACAACAAATAAAAAATTATCATTTATATTAATTTTATGGATATCTTACACATAAACATTACTTTTCTAAAAAGGCTAATAATAATATTTTTTCCCTCAAAAAAAAAAACTATTAGCAATTTTATTGATATCTTATTTAAGCAAGTCTCTAACTTATGTCATTTTATAAAAATAAGTCAATTTGATAAAAAAAATTAAATAAAACAAATTTATAACCAAATTCTATTAAGAATATTTATGTAATTTTACATTTCAAATATTTTATTGAAATAAATTACCAATTTTTTATTAGCCTTATAACTAATAAGTAATATACCTGAATATCACCAGTTTTTGCTCTATTAATAAATTAATTTCTACTAATA
Source organism: Arachis hypogaea (assembly GCF_003086295.3). Classification (NCBI taxonomy): domain Eukaryota; kingdom Viridiplantae; phylum Streptophyta; class Magnoliopsida; order Fabales; family Fabaceae; genus Arachis; species Arachis hypogaea. Next base: position 129,724,597 of record NC_092049.1, on the reverse strand, counting down.
AGTTAGCTAGCAATTTTTTAATTAAAAGAAAAGGGAAAAAAAAAGAAAAAGAGTTAGCTAGGCACGAAGGTGAAAGAGAAAAGAAGGAAGGAAACATAGTTTGCATAAAGAGATGTGTGGGTCACACTGTCACAGAAAGAGAAAGAGAGAGAGTGAAGGGAATGGGAATGGCCGAATGGGAATGGCAGCAGCTTTATTCTGCTTTTCAAAGTTTTACTTTTAGTCTTTTGTTAACATCCCATTCTGTGTTACTCATCCTATAAACTATAAAGTTTTTATTGCTTCCATCACCCCACATTTACACCATAATAATAATAGTACTACCCTTCCAATATTAATATTTTATACACATATTAACACCTTACTTTATATTCCTATACATTTTTCGTATAGAAAATTTTTAAACATTCTTAAAATATTAATATAATTTTAATTGTTAATGTTAATTAATAAATAATGTATATTTTTTATAATTAAAATTAATGGTTAAAATTGCTAATACATATATATTTTAAAAATATTTAAAATTTTTCCTATCCTATAATATAATCATCATAACAAAGTTTATCTCTTCTTCTAAATAATCACATAATATAATTATATATAAGGTTTAACTTAATTTCACATAAACCCTATATATAGTCAAATTAACAAAAGTGTAGCCCTAATTATTTTAACTAGAAGTGATACAAATATAAATATATATAATTAAAAATTTAATTTTAATATATTTTTATAAAAAATTTTGGTTAATTATGACTGAAAATTTTTTGTTACCAAACTTTTTTCATCACAATATATAGTGTGAGTGAGGATGCCAAATTCAAAATAAACGGCATTTATAATTAAAATCTTATCGTGACGGATAAGATTAAAAGGGATTCTAGCTATATTGAAAGAAAACCTAATAAATTAATACATGGAGAGATCATTTTTATTTTCTCACAAAATCTTAAGAGTGATAGAAAATACAAAAATTTAAAAAAATAAAAACTCTAATCAAAAGCAAACTGGTTATAAAATCTATTGCACAGAGACAATCTTAAAAATCGAATCCGAGATATGATGCTTAAATAACTCAAACAAAACCACTTGTGCCCGCTTGAACATTGTAACTAAGCTAGTTGTACTTTGGAGGACTTGGAAGAGTCAACAATTGTTGAATTGTCCTCAATAACCTCTGGTGAGTAGTGACATATTCCTTCTCTCATCACAAGATAAAGGAACCTTAATTATTTTCCCCCATAAGCCAATGGTCAACGGAAAAAAATAAATTGAAAACTAATTATAAATAGGGGCATGGACCCAAGAGCATTTCCTGTTTAATAGGGTGATAAAAGAAAAAGAATGGTCCCAAGAGTATTTCCTGTTTAATCTATCATGATTAATGATGAGAATCATTTTTGGGTCAACTTCCATAAAAGTGCATACACAAAAGAAAATGTGAACAATACCTAAATTCAGGAATTACAGCTGAAAATGTGGACAAGACAAGATGTATAACATCATAGATTAGTGGACATAAATTTTTAACAAGTATATTATCATAATCTCTTGATCATGTGCTTGCTTCTGTAATAAAATTAACGTAAATTATATATATACTTTAAATCTAGCTTAAGTTTATGTTAAAATTAAATTATTTATTTATGTTAAAGATATAACAATTTATATGTCATTTTTTATCAACTTAAGTTTTGAAAAAAGTGGTATGACGAGAATTTGTTACATTATTTCTTCCCTGTACATTTTTCATCATGTAATATTCTCTTCATATGATTTTTTTTTTCCTTTTCTGCACATGCTGTATTTTGGAATATATAAAAGAAAAGTGATTATATCTTAGCTTCTCGTGCTAATTAGTAGTTCATATATACATTATTCCCACTATTGATCATCCATATTTAATTAGTATATGCATGCATATGTGCACATATTTCATCACATTATTTATCTGTCTTATTCATGTAAAATTACGAACCATGAGAGGATACTAGTATAGGCCGAAGTCCCCCCAAAAAATTTCAATAACTTAATATAGATCCAAAAAATTTTGTATAATATTCATTTTATAAAAATAGTATTGTATTTATTTTGGTCTTGTTTTGTTGCTTTAATCATAGATTTTTTGGGCGTTGAACTTTTGCATGCACAAGCTAAGGTTGTAATTTAATTTTCCAGAGCTTATCAATTGACGCGGCTTTTCTCTCTTGCTAAGATTGCTAAGATTCTCACAAATTTAAACAGTAAGCTTTGATTTAATTGCTAACATTCTCTCTCTCTCTACCACCCCAACCCCAATTCTTCATCTTTTATATGCTGTACCTTCTCTTCCTCCATTTTCTCTCCAATTTCATCTAATTGAAAATGCAAAAGTACAGCATGAGGGGGCAAGAAATGTAAAGGAAACACATTAAGAAATCGCCAGAGTTTAAGGGCTCCAACACAAGACAAATTACATAAAACACTAAGCAACTAGCACAATTATGTATGACAAATGCAGTTGAATGGAAATCACATGATGGACAACCAAAAGCTTAACCCTTCTTAGGTGAAACATCACTTTTTCTTTGATGGATGCCATTCGATCAATAGAGTAAACAAAAGTACCAATATTTGATCTGATTTAGCTAAGCACAAGTTTAATGTTTTATCCAGGTCTCATAAAGATGAGGAATAAAGATAGATTCATGATGGTAAAACTTAATTCATGATGTTTTTTATTATTAATTTTACATAAAAATAATTACAAGTGGATTTTTATTAAAAAATATTATAATAATAAAAAATAAGAAAATGACATTGTATCTATTTTGATTGAATGTCAAAAATAAACAAAGTTGTTTCACTAGGTTGAATGTGGTATTGAAGTGTTAGTTCATCATTTTAGTCACTGTCAAAAAGGTATTACATGGGATGCTACATCTCGATAAATAAGTGCCCTGTACAAAAATTGGACACTAACTTATTAGTTATTATATACAAGCTATACTTTTGTCTCTTTTATTTGGGTTATTAACCAAGTGGGATAAGTCACTATTGGGGCCAACATTAAACACCATGTTAGGTCCCCGTCCTCTCAATGTTTAACTTAATGGAAGAGTAGAATTTAAAAGGTCTAATTCATGAAAACTAGTGCAGTTCCATATTCATGCAAAAGGTCTAATTATTTAGTGTCAAATTATTTTTATTCTATTTTATTTAATTGGTTTAAAATGACAGCAATGCTTTATTATGTTATTGAAGTGTTTACTCTTACAATTTGTAAGTGTTCTGTCATATAAAAAGTGAAACACAATTTAGGAGATATTATTTACATATCAAAATTAGACTATACTTTTTTTTGGAATTAATGAGAAAATAAAGCATAATAATTAATAAGGCTTTATTTAGCATATGATTATAAAATGTAAGTCGAACGCGTTGTTTGTTTGTCGGCATGAAATTTTAAGCTTTTTCTTTTAAACACTAACAAATCATTAAAATAACAAAATATAGATGTTTGACAAATTTATATTGGAACTATTTTATAAGTATAGCTTGAGAAATTAATTTCAAAAGTGAAGAACATTTAGGACTATATTATGTTAAGACTATTGTATAACTGAATCTGCCATTGAATAAGTAATTCTGTCAATAAATTTACAATACTACAAAAAAATAATAAAATTTGGAGTCAAGTAAACAAATGGAGAGAGACGTAAATCAGTACCCAATATTGAAAGGAAGTAGACTCTAACCCAATATACTTAAATCAGTATATTGCTAAGGTCACGGGATAAGCAGCAGAAGGAGAATCAATTCCTTTTATGTGTACCCTTTCCAAAAATAGCTTAACATGAAAAAGCATGCGAAAAAGAACTTTGCATGAAAATAGAAAGAAAAAAAATTGACCTTCACGACTTTTGTTGAAGCCAGTTGTCAAATATCCAAAACAGGAGTGAGAGTGTCTTGAAACCTGTATAAATATATCTGGAAAATTTTGTATAAACAGTTGATGAATATCAAGCATGATAACATGGCCTCTCTAGTTGCTGCACTTGACGCCTTCCCAGTTGCAACATTAAACCCACCTTTCAGAGAAAGCAGAGCTCGTGACTAGAAATATGCCAAACTGTTACCATTATTAATGGTGTTCGTATTTGGAGAGCTCATGGCTAGAAATGAAGAAGAAAAACAAAAAAAGAATATGAAGACATAGAGTACATTTCTTAGTGAAAAAATATGATTAATTATTAGTTTAATTTTAAAATATGTGTCCTCAATTAGATTTCTGCTATGTATTTAGCCCCTCTCAATGTCCAATTCTTACTTAAATATCCGATAGATTATAATGTGTTCTAATACTGCGCGATGTGGTGGCCGAAGTCTGAATGTTTTAGATAATTTATTCATTAATTTGATTTGATCTTGATGTTAATTTTTTACTTGGTGAATTATATGGTACAGATCAAGTTGATATAGAGAGAGATTGATGCAGTGAGAAATTGACACTTATGGCTGAGATGAGCAGTAATTTGTTGGCAGTGAGTGACTTGGTGGTTGTGAGCCGTGAGGCTTCCATATTGGCTTGAAGGGTGGATCTCGATCATGAGCCTTGTTTTGTGTGGGTCAGCATTTTGTTGGGTATGTAACAATGGTTGCTGCAAAAACACAATAATGGGCCTTGAATTGTTTGCAAGGTTGGGCAATATCCTCTTTTTGTTAGTTCTTCATAAATAGGTTTATGGATAAACCCTTAAATTAAGTATAATTAAAAATCAACACATTGTTACTGCTCAAAAAAGAAAAAACATCAATACATTATTGTTGTGTGTGATAAAATGAAGATAAAAATCTACAAATTAGTTATACTAACATTGTTTTATGTCTATCTCCATAGGAGACATAGATACAATTACACAGGTATATTATTTGGTTAGTGAAATATTAATTTTTGAAGAATATGGTTATGCACAAATATACATAGAATTCGTGTATTTAGTGTCCTTAAAAAAAGATGAGACATTGAGACACATTAAATAAGGCACATATTTTACATTTTTATCCATAGTTATTTTTTGGGTTAAGTACAATTTTGGTCCCTAACGTAGAGGTCGAAAATTTTTTTCGTCTCCAGCCTTTTTTCGCCTACAAAATACTCCCGAAAATTTAACTTAATCTTAAAATCGTCTTTTTTACCAAAACTTTTTATTTTTATTACCAAATTATCCCTAATTAAAAAAATATATATAAAAAAAAAAGAAAAATGGGTTAAAGGGCTGGGAAGCTCTTCACACGAGGGGTTCAGGGAAGAAGCGGGATAAGGGAAGGTGGGGAAGGAAAGGAGAAGGGAATCCGCCGCCATTGCTCCTCGCCGCAGTCGCTGCTCGTCATCGTTCGGCCGCTGGATCTTTCCGCTGCTTCTGCTTGATCTCGCCGCTGCTCTGCTGGTTCGAGGCAAAAACAGGGGAAGGTTTCAGTGGTTTTATGATGGTGGGTGGAGGAGAGGCCGACGATGACAGTGGAGCTCAAAGAAGATGGCGCGAACTGAATGTGAGCCGAGGGAGGAGAAGAGGGCTTCGTGCTGTGACAGTGGCGCTAGGGTAGCGCGAAGTAAGAAGAAGAAAAGGGTGGCGGCGTTGTGATGGCTAATCAGCCAGAGGGGACAGTGAACAGAGGAGAAGAGAAAACACGAGAGGAAGAAGAAAAGAGAAAGGAAGGTGGTTCGGGTAGCTTGCCGACTTCTGCTTCTACTTCCATTCTTCTTCTGCTTCTTTCTTAGAATATCACTTTTATCCTGAACCCTAATTTCTTTTTTCTCCTCCTTTTTCATTCTCTATCTAGAGCTTTCATCCTCCTCCTCTTCCTTCTTTCTTCCTTTCTCCCTCTTCCTTTGCTATTGTCGTTTCTCTCCGCCCTCCTTTCTTCCTTCTTCTCTTCTCCCGCTCTTCCTTCCTTCTTCTGCTTCTCCCTCTACCTTCGTGTGCATTTTCTCATTCTCTTCACGTCGCCCTCTACTTTTCTCTTCTCTCCTTTGCATCACCTTTTGCGTCACCATCGTCGTTATCATCACATTTTTATTTCGTCTCTGTCATTCTTCAGCTTCACCTTTCTAGATCTATGAGTTTATACCGATTTCACTTGCCACCTGTTGTCTGCCTTTGTATCCACGACTACAACTTTCATCCTCCTTCTCACTTTTGTTTTTTTTTTTTAAAGAATTAGAAGAAAATTATTTTTTTTAATTTGAATTATTTAACTGTTGTTTGAATTAGAGTTGTTAATTTTGATAATTTGAGTAATTGGGGATGAAAAATTAGTAATGAAGACAGTGGTGGTGGTGAAAATTAGTGTTGAGGGCGGTGGTGCCGTGGCGGTGGTAGAAATCAGTGGTAAAGTGATTTTGACTGAGGTAAATTTGACTTTTAAGTTAGATAGATGTGTCTTGTATATTATTACCAAACATAATATAAAATTTGTGTATCTTTATGTCTATGTGCTTTTGTGTTTCTGTCTATTATTTTGTGTCTATTGTTACTAAACGGAGCATTATGGATAAATATTGTTAGTTTTATTTATTTTGATTAAATTTTGTTTATCAAAATACCTTTTAACAAATTATTTTTTTGTTGATTAAATTGTATTTTTACCAAAATATTTTTAAATTTTTTTTAATGATTAACTTATTTTTTTAAAGATACATTTCAATAATTTTTTAATTATTAAATTATGATTATACCAAATTTTTTATTAACAATTATTTTTATACTTTACTATTAATTTCTCGATATCGATGTATATTATTTTAACATTAAACTAAAAAAACTTACCACTATTAATATGTATAACAATTAATATTAATAAATAATTTATTTCATACAACTATTGAAAATTATTAACAATTTTATGAAAACTTAAAAAACAAGTCGAAATGAAAAAATCTCAAATTTAAAAAATTAATATCTCATTCTTTCACATATTTACAAAATAAGTTCCTTAATAATTTAAAAAATTATTAAAGGATATCTTAAGAAAAAATAATTTAATCATTAAAAAATTTTTTAAAGAATATTTTCGTAAAAGTACATTTAATCAGTAAAAACAATAAATTGTTAAAAGATATTCTGCTAAATAACATTTAATTACAAAAAAAAAATTTACTAAAAGGTATTTTTATAAAAAATATTTTTTTAAAAAAATGGATAAAATTAATGTTAGTCAACACAAAAAAATTTTAAATAGATTAAATATAATTTATTTTAAAAGTTAGAAAGAAAGAGAATGTATATTATATCATTATGTTATAGTATAACATATTTTATGATATAATTTTTTATTTGAAGTCTTATATAGGTTATGTTAGACCTAATTATAAAATAAAAAACTTATTTATTATTATTATCTGAATTATCTAAAAAATTATTTAAAAATCAATTAAAATCATTATCCCGTAATTAATAAATTTATCACATGATGGCATGATGCAGTCTAATTTTTTTTTTTTTTTGGTCAAGTGGATTGGACAGCCTTCAATCTTAGGCATTACACCCATGTTTCACACACACACAACACACTCACACACACTACTATAGGTATCATGAGTTTTTAAACCAACAACCAGTCTGAAGCGGACAGGTATGCCAACTGTGCTGGGCCTCAGCTGCCAGTCTAATTCTATTCACCCTAGTAAAAAAATTTAGCATTTACAAAAAACGTCTAGCCCAATATTAATACAAACATAATACCGGAAATTATTTTTGATATTAGGGTGGAAATGGGGTTTTTTAGGATTATGGATGGATAATGGTGTTATTCTTAAATGTGGAACTTTATTTTTTAGAATGTGAAAATTGGACCCTCCGATTTGTTTGGGAATAAAAATCGGACCATCCGATTTATTAGGAATAAAAATCGGACCCTCCGATTTTTTATTTTTTTATAAAAAAAAATTATAACAAACAAATGATATTAACAAAATTTTAAAAACTAACTTATAAAGTAATCGGACAGTCCGATTACTAAATCCCATATCAAAATAAAAACACATGTACCACCAACAGAATTGCATTGCACACATTCTTCTTCCATAGTAAAATTTTTTAGCCACATAATACAAACATAATAACGGAGCCCACTTTCATCCGTCCTTCTCCTTTGGAGTTAGACGGCTCGGCTAAACCAAGCTAGGAGAACTGACCAGTACCAGATTCTGCTCCCTGAAGCCACACACCAAAAGCACGTGTGATGTGCTTGATCCACTTCTATATTTCTGTACCAATTTAGCTCTTTATACGTGTCAGCATGAGATAAATAGAAAAAAAATATCTGTATATCTGTATGAATTTAGATCTGTACACTATATTTTTGCAAATTACTGTTCTAATTATTTAGTATCAAATTATTTTTGTTCTATTTTATTTAATTGGTTTAAAGTGACAACAATGCTTTATTATGTTATGAAGTGTTTACTCTTGCAAGTGTTTTGTCATATAAAAATAAAAAGTGAAACGCAGTTTGGGAGATACTATTTACATATCAAAATTAGACTATACTTTTTTTTGGAATTAGTGAGAGAAAAAGCATAATAATTAATAAGGCTTTCCTTAACATATGATCCTTGTTTGTCAGCATGAAATTTTAAGCTTTCATTTTTTTAAACGCTAACAAATCATTAAAAGGAAATAACAAAATATAGACGCTTGACAAATTTATATTAAAACTATTTTATAAGTATAACTTGAGAAATTAATTTCAAAAGTTAAGAACATTCAGGGCTATGTTATTTTAAGACTATTCTATAACTATCTGCGATTGAATAAGTAATTCTATCAATAAATTTACAATACTACAAAAAATTAATAAAAATTAATGAACTAATTCTACATGTCTGATAGTATCCGACAGAATCACCTATAGCTAATTTGGACAAACCAACCAATAACACCGCGTAAATGAAGCACAAGAAGCAACATTCAAAATACTAAATGTGGGTTTGGTTTTGGCCGATTGCGACAAATAAATATGTACCTGCAAGAAAATTTACATAGGAAAAAATACATCTTAGTTCTATGCTCCCACAATGTTTATATACGCTATAAGATCACTATGTATCAAATCAGTGTTAAAGCTAACACCCCTATATTTATCAGCTTGTTAAGTCCTTCATGTGAAGAAGTGCTGCCACTTAGTTCTCCAGCATTCACATATTGACTTCTTTCAGTGCCAGTATTTGCAGACACATTAACTGACCAACCATCTATGTAAAACAAATTTTAAGGCTGAATAAGCATTACAATAATAACTAACATAGCCCCAAGCAACAAAAAATACAGCTAACTTTATCATGGCATCCTATAATTCTCATTCTTTCCAGAAATTAATTAAAAGAAAAGTTTCAATTAGTTAGCAATAAAGGTTTCATTTGAATTACAACCGCTAAGAGATACATTATGCTTAGGCCTTAAGCTATGGCTACAAGACATTGTGGGCTTTAAGAACAAGAAAATTTCTTGGTTGGAATGGAAAACGAACAACTTAGGAGCTTCACGGAAAAATAATGAAAATAAGGGAATACAACTAAATGTCAGCGGAAAAAAAATAACAAAAGGCAATAAACTCTGGAATTTAGTTTCTATATAAAGAAAAATAAGGTTCAAGTTCACATAACATCTTAGCACCATTGACAAGATCCCTCTTCATCCTAGCGTTCTGCACCAACTGCTTAACACCAATGTAGACTCCTCCTATGGCAACAAAGGTCAATGCATAGTTGCCCATCATCTTGAAAGTTCTTATGAGGCCTGGAAGAGCAACGTTTCTCTCAACACGAGGAACATGATTCCAGGTGGCAACAACAGTACCCAGAGGGTGCCAGAAATTAAACCAGTTGTTGCACCCTTAATAGTTTTCATCAATGCAGAGTTGTAGGCAGCATACTCCTTATGAGAATCATGTTTTATTCTCTGACCTCTGAAATCAATAAATGCAGAGGTGAATGCCAATGCTGACCCAGCCCGAAACCGAACCTCCTTGAACGTGTGAAACTGGGCATCTTGCCGAGGAACCTGGATGATTTTGGCAAAAAAATGCAAGTAAACGACGAGAGCGGTGCCGTGAGCTGCAGCAGATCATAAGGAAGTAAGGAACCAGTCAAAATGATCGGCGCAAGCGAAGAGGCGGCAGAAAGGAACAGCAGCTGCCGTCGGCTCAACCTCCTCTGGCTCCTCGATCTCCTCCTCCACCTCAACCTGTTGCGACGCTGAAGTCTCGGCACCGGGATCAATATACAGAGACGGCGACTCTGGCGGCTCTGAAACCTCAGACACCGGAGTGAGAGTCTGTATGTGCGGCGGGGACCAACCGAACAGCTCTCTCGACACCATCACGCCCTCCGATCCCTACTAGAATTGAAACCAGTGATAGATCCACCGTTATTCACAAGGCAAAATTCGATTCGAGAAAACGACGTGGAGGAACTGGGGGGACGATTCGAACAGAGCTTCGTCTTCTTCTTGGCCAGAGACTACACGAACAGAGCTTGAGAGAAAGAAGAGCAGAGTAGAGACGACACGAAGAGAGCTTCGGACAAAGAAGAGCAGAGAGGAGACCGAGTGACCGACTGACGGAGACACTTCTTCTTTGCCCAGACAGGAAGAACACTTTAGATCAAACACTTTTTTTTATTTTTTTTATTTTTTATATATATTTTTATTTTAAATTTTGAATTTTTAAATTGTTTCAGATTTAAAATTACAAAACTAAGGCTAACTAAATTTTGACTAAATTAAAAAAATTAAGATAGTTTTTTGTTCAATATAAAATAAAATATTTAAGTTTTTTTTATAAAATTAAATAAAACAATAATTTTTGTTAAAATATAAAAAAAAATAATAAAAGTATTGATATAATATATATTTAAAAATTAATTAGTGACGCAAAAAAAATATAATTCACATGTCATATTTTAAGTTGTCGATGTTTTTATTATATTGTTATGTATGAATTTAGCATCGTATCAAAATATTCAGGTCCAAAGATAGGGAATTCATGTCGCAAATAGGGTGTTACTTGGACCGTCCTTAATAAGGTTATTCAAATTTTTAAAGTTGACAGTTGAAAGCGATTAAATAATTTGACTAAATTTTTATAGAACAGTTCTTAGTTATTAACTTCACGTGAAATTGACTGCTACACCTGAGTTTTCACTTTTTAACTAACTTATTATTACTATAAATTGTTTTATATAGGATATAGTTTTAAGTATTGTCCTGAGAATTGGATCGAAAATAAAAAAAAATTGTTTCATTAACCAAAAACCAATTATTAAATCAGTACTATTTATTAAGATAAAATTTGATTATAAATAATTGATTAACTGGTCAAATTGATCTCATTTTATAGCGGTTAACTGATTTAAAATAAAATATTTTTTTAAAAAAATTATATATTTCATATATATAAATATATTGTGTTATTATATTCGGTTCGAACTTCGATTAAATCTTTAAACTTTTGAACTTTTAATTCTACTAGTTTGATCACTGATTTAATTTTTGAAACTTTAGTTTTAAGTAAAAATATTTTAATAATGCCAATAGTTTCTTTCTTTTGTCATTTAATCTAAGTTTTTGTAAATGGCACTTTTAATACACTTAACATGGTTGTAATTTTTATGAATTATGTCTGTTCTTTAAAAACTTATCTAAGTAAAAAAAATGCCTTGATGCCCTTGAAAAGGTGCTATGCTTAGGTGGCTTAACAAATTTCAAACTAAACACACTTTAACAGTGTAAGATTACATTTTTTGGTTTGCATGTTAGATCTTTAAAGGAAAGGCCTATGGTAATATCTAAGTTTGAGTGAAAAGAGCTACCGTTACCTTATTAATTAAGCTCATCTACAACATAAATGAATTTATTATAGACATGATATATAACTGAATATAATAATATTGTTTGATCTATATAGTTGACTTTATCTTGATGGAATTTATTGTTTAAGTTTTCGTGCATTACAATATAATTTTATCTATGCATTAATATTTTTACCATTTTGCATAACTTTGATGGAGACCAAACCTGCCTTCTAAGACGGAAGATGTGTAGTAAATCCTCGAAGTATTTCATACCTTTTTTCAGCGTAGTATTACCACAAATAATATTTGCTTTCGAAATAGTCATTCACATATGACTATGAGTGGCATCGTATTTTTTGGAATCTTCCACATTGATCTTGCAGCTTCATTTGAGGCACATATTTCCTCTATTTATTTCCACATTGTTATAACTTAATATATTTAGCCACCCAAATAAAAGCAACACATTGCCTTCATCCAAGAGTGTAGATCTATCTTTTCTTATTGAACATAACACTTACATAATGAAAATCAGTTTTGAGTTTCAATAATCAACTGTTAATTTATTGTGTGTGTATATATACTATATTACTATGTACTGAAAAAACATTTCTCTATATAACATTAGAGGATACAGTTACAGCAGCCATTTTAAATAGAAAGATTGTGGTCACAACAAACTGACTTTCTCTAAACATCTACCTGTTCGTTCCCCTCCCTTCCCCTCCCTTCCCCTCCCCCTCCCAACCAACACGCTGCGGCAGTACATCAGCAGCTCTCTACCTCCACTCACACAAATACCAGCAGCCGTCTTACTCTCTCGAGGCGAGGCCTCGGCACCATCACAGGGAATATAGATGAACTGATAGAAGAACGATAGAAACTGTTCTTCTTAGTTGCGCCTTTCTATATGACATCTTCTGGGTATCAATGCACCACAACCAGAGAGGCTGCTGTTGAGCGGGAGAAGCTATTAAAGGTTACTTGGTTCCTTTTCATGCCAATTATATATATATATATATATATATATATATATATATATATATATATATATATATATATGTAATATATGCTATTATTTTTTGTTCTAATTTTGCTCCTTCGGAAGAAAGTTTTCTTCTCATACTTAAAAAGACATCAATCCAGCTATTGATACATAGTCATGTTTAACTTGCAGGATGCTTCGGATGAATATTTGAATACTGAGAATGCTGGTTCTACTGGTTATGTAGAAATCAGTACCATGGCAGCAATTTCTTTTGTTGTGATCGCTTCTTGTTTCTTGCTTATGCTTTACAAATTAATGGCATCCTGGTTTATTGAAGTTCTGGTGGTTCTATTTTGCATTGGTGGTGTTGAGGTGCGTTATTCTTTTCCAGACTTTGTTCCAGTTTATTACGATCACTCCCTCACGCCTCCTTTTCGTGTAGATTAGTATTAGTAATACATTATTGATCATTTCATAGTAACGATTTTCCTTTAAACTTTTAGGTACAAACATTTTTCTAACTGTCCAACTCTTCACAGTTCACATATGTGGCTGATGATTATGTTGATTGCTATCTTCTTTTTTTCATTAGTAAACAAATTATAAAATTGGTATCAGGGTCAAACTAATAATTTTAAGAATATAACTCATTTAATCTATGTCATGTGTCAAAAATCTAATATATTATAATCTATTCAACGAATGGACCGTGCCGGGATATACCTAGTTCGCATCAATGTTTTTCATGGAATCTAGACACGTGTGCTTGAAGATACTTTTTATGTAATAGTGTTATGTACATATGTACATAGGATTAAGGAGGGGGCGGGGGCCTAACATGGTGCTTAATGTTGGCCACAATAGTGCTTCTTCAAGGTACAATCTCACTTATCCTAATTTGACTAGAAAACAAGCCATTTTTCAATCCACTTGTTTAATCAACTAAATAAAACAGACCAAAATATTATGATAAAGAAAAAAAAAGACAAAGAATAGTAAAATTTTGTCATGCTTGTATATAATAACAAACAAGTGTAATTACCCGTGTCATGCACGTGCCATGCACGTAATAAGATCGAATAAAATATTAAAATGATAATTAAATAAAAACAGAAAAATAGGATTATAAAATTTGTAAAAAATAATAATAAATAAAGTATGTAACACCCTACCATACAGAGTCTTATGCTTAAGTCATAATTCAGAGATGGCAAGGTATTACGACCTCTAAAACAAAAATTTAGTACGTATAGTATTATGAATGATTGATTATAACTAGGAGCCTTTGAAGAAAAAGGGGTAAACAAAAACCGTAACTCGAACGCGCAACACTCCGATCGATAACGTAACGAACCGGGATAAGCTAACGCGAGATCATATATATAAAGAGTGTCAAAAACGGGAATATCAAGACTCAAAACCCGGTTGCGAAGATAACCGGTCCGAGCATAGCAATATATACATATAATAAAATAAGGAAACCCCAAAGGAAACCCAAAGGGACACAAATACATACAACCTATTCTCCAAAATCCCCTCTAGAAGGAGTCATCACAGTTTGTATTATTTAATGGAGATAAAAGTATCTAAACAAGATATATAACCCAAAACAGAGTCCCGAGAACAAAGGATCTTCGCTAATCCAGAAGTCTCCAGCATGCCTCAACGAGAAGCCTCGCGTCCTGCATCTGAAAACCACAAAATCCGCATGGGTGAGAACCAGAGGTCCCCAGCATGGTAACAGCTTCCACATATATAATACATAATAATAGAGGAAAGCCAAAGGCAATCCTAGAACTTCCTCCAGATAATATCAAAGCTTATAAACAAGCTAAACCATATAAGGGTATCTGACTAAAGATTCTTCAGTCTAACTAATACTTCCCTTTCCAATTCCTTCAAACCTCCCAACCACCAGCAGGAGTATATTATAGCAAACACAGTTATATCAGACAAAGAATATACAAATAGGAGCAGTTAAGACATTTAGACAATTAGCAAGTAATATGCAGTCAAATAGGCAATCTCAAACAATTCACATAGTATGCATATGATGAATGCCTGTCCCTAGTGGCTGATGATATCATCTGTCGGTTATAGAGCCAACCCGACAAGTCCTGGTAGCTAACCATTGGACTGTCCCTCTGTCGCGCATCCCCAACTCGAGTTATACTCGTTATAAACTTGATCATAAACATGATCTATATCCATCACCCTCACTGGTGAATATTTCGGGGGCGAGCTCATCCGGGTCTTTCACAGTGCCCGGCCACACTTACGACATAGGGTCAACAGAGTCTCGAGCCTCCACCTGGAGCACGTGGTGGCTAGCCACTGCTTCCTCCCAGGGATCTCGTGCCTCTGATAGTGGAAGTGCAAATCTCAATTATCAATAATTCAGCATAAGCATGCATGAATTCTCATCCATGGATCAACATCCATATCAGCCATCCGGCTCACGGTTCAGTCCAGAACCAGCCAATATTCATATTATACACAGCCTTTCCGGCTCACGGTTAAATCCATAACCAGCCGTTTCATTAACAATTATAGCCTTTCGGCCCATGGCTTAACAAGCACTTCCACCACCATCCTCCGCATCTCACATAATCATCTTGATCCTCATTGATCATTCATTTTTCCCTTGCTTCACTCGCAAGTTACCTCATTCACTAGCCCCTTTTTAATAGCTAGGCATGTCATAATGATTTAAGACATAAATGGTGAGATCGGAGGCTTAGAAGTATGAAATTTGGCTTTTAAAACTCAAAAATCAACTTTGGGATGAAAACAGGTCCACGCGTACGCGCACTCCACGCGCACGCGTGGATGGCGCTTTCTCGAAGAACGGCGCGTACGCACCAAGTGCGCCTATGCGCGAGGGGTCATTCTGCTAAAAATTTTCTAAGTTAAAAGCTGCAGAATTTACAGATTCAAACCCCAATCTTCCGACGGACATAACTTCCTCATTTTAAATCGTTTTTCACTCGTTCTTCGAACGGCATGGACATCCCGGATCCAATTTCATTTCTAAACAGATTTGACACAAATCAGAGATCCGTAGTCCAAGTTATGTCCCGTCAAAGTATGCCCAAAAACCATGTTTTCATACAAAACCACAAGGTGCCATTTTCAAAACAAGCCACTTTCAACTCTTTTCAAAATCAATCAAACATGCCAATTTCAATCCTTCTCTTTGAAATCATTCAAAATGTACCAAAATCAACAACAAGCCATCCTCAACTCACACATTGACACTTTACCAAGGTTTCCAAAACCACATCCAACCATTTTAACACTTCTCAATCAAATGGCTAAAGGACAAACACAATATCATGTCATACATCCTTCCTCATCCCAATTTCCAATAATACCATTTCCAATTAACCATCATTATACATAATCAACATCATACTCACCATCAACATGGTACCACCCATCAATTCAACCTCAATCATCCATCAAGCATATATCACAACACGCATTTCTCATATTTCACACAATCAAGGCATCAATATTCATAATCACATATATGAACACATCATATATTTCAACCATTCAACAACACCAACAATTCAATGCCTATCTTAGGGCCTCTAGCCTAAGTATTTCCTACCACATTACATATTAGATACGGGAAACTAAAACCATACCTTAGCCGATTCCCCAAGCTCAACCGGAGCACTTCCAGACCACTTGTCCACAAGCTCTCAAGGTATCAACACCTCCAAGAACAGATTTTATCACACAAAACCCTCTTCCAAGCTTTCCAAAATCACCAATCAAGCTCCAATATTCACATATACACAACCTAAGCCACAATCATCATACCCATACACAACATCTCAATACCCAAACATCATAGAACAACAAATTATACTAGGGTTGAGAATCTTACCACACCCAAGGTCCAAGGAGACAAGATTAACCTTCTCCTTCAAGAGAGTTGGGTCCTATAACATCAAAGAACCCAAAATCTCAACATTTTTGCTCATGAAACTCGAAATCAAGGGCTGGAATTTCGAACAGTAAAACGTGGCTTACCTCAAGATTGATTGTATGGGTTTTGTAGAGCTCTCCGCGGTGAACGCGTGGCCGCAAACGGAGCGGCAATCGGAGCTCTAGATCAAAAGTTATGGTGGTTTGAAGATCAAGTGAGAGAAGGAAGTTGAGAGAGTGTTCTTCCCTCCATGGCCTCCATTTCAGCGTGTTTAGTGTCTCAAATGAGGAGAGAGAGTGCTGAAAACTAGGGTTTTGGTTTAGTTTAGTTGGGCCAAGGGCCCACTTTGGGTCCGGTTGGCCCGGTTTGGCCCGTTCGGTCCAATCTTGGTCCGATTTCTATAAAATTGGTACCGAAATTCTCGTCTCAATTTCCTCTATCATATTAAGCCATAAAAATAACATTTTTGGCTTTCTAGAATAAATTCTCATTTATGGGTTAATTAGCCGTTAATTAACCGGGTCTTACATTCTACCCACCTAATTGGGAATTTTGCCCACAAAATTCAAATTCAATTACCTGAGAATAAGTGCGGATAATCCGTTCGCATCTCCGACTCAAGTTCCCAAGTGTGTTCCTCAACACCGCCTCGACTCCAAGCCACTTTGACTAATGAAACCTCTTTTCCACGCAACCGTTTGATACTAGTATCATCAATTCTAACTGGAGCCACTGGAAGCGTCAAATCTTCTCTTAACTGAACTGATTCAGTTTCTAACACATGGCTAGCATCAGGAGTGTACTTCCGAAGCTGTGACACGTGAAACACATCGTGCAGGTTCGAAAGATGAGGTGGTAGAGCCACCCGATACGCCACCGGCCCAATCCTCTCCAGGATTTGAAATGGGCCAATGTATCGAGGATTCAACTTCTTTGCTTTAATCGCTCTACCTACTCCTGTGGTCGAAGTAACCTTCAGGAAAACATGATCTCCTTCCTCAAATTCCAAGGGCTTCCGCCTCTGATCGGCGTAACTCTTTTGGCAACTCTGCGCCGTAAGCATCCTGTCTCGGATTTTCTTGACTTGTTCAGTGGTTTCAGCTATCATTTCTGGCCCCAACAAGCCTTTCTCTCCAGCTTCATACCAACATAGTGGAGATTGACATTTTCTCCCATACAAAGCCTCATACGGAGCCATTCCGATGCTCGCATGGTAACTATTATTGTATGCAAACTCTACTAACGGCATATACCGATCCCAACTCGCTGGTTGGTCCAAAACACAAGCTCTCAACATATCCTCTAGTGTTTGGATCGTCCTCTCGGATTGACCATCTGTTTGAGGATGGTACGCTGTACTCAAGCTTAATCGAGTTCCAAAAGCTTTCTGAAATGCACCCCAGAACCTCGAAGTGAAACGAGGATCTCTATCAGAGATTATAGTAGCAGGTACACCATGGAGTCTCACAATCTCCTTTATGTATAACCGAGCTAGCTCCTCAAGGGTGTAAGTCATCCGAACGGGTAAAAAGTGAGCTGACTTCGTCAGTCGGTTCACGATCACCCAGATAGCATCAAAACCAGTCCTAGTCCTTGGCAATCCCGACACAAAGTCCATTGCAATACTTTCCCACTTCCATTGCGGAACCTCTAAGGGTTGCAACATCCCGGAAGGTCTTTGATGTTCAATCTTTACCTTTTGACAAGTTAAGCACTTTGAAACATATTCCGCCACATCATTCTTCATACCCGGCCACCAAAACATCGCCTTTAAATCATGGTACATCTTAGTACTTCCCGGGTGAATGGAGAATCCGCTTTTGTGTGCCTCCTTTAAGATATCTTGCCTCAAAGTACCAACATCCGGCACAATGATCCTACCCTTGAATCTCCATAACCCATCTTTTTCTTCCGACACTCTCCACTATTTTCCTTGCTCGATAGCCGGTAACACCTTCCATAACGCTTCATCATTTTCATGAGCCTTTAGGAGTTCGGACTTAAAGTCACTTGAGATTTCTAATCGGCTTAAACACAAGGTTCCAGATACTTCTCGAGCACCAATTTTTAGACTCTCGAATCCCTTGAGCAACTTCTCCTCTTGAAGCATCATCCAAGACGCATATAACGACTTCCGACTTAACGCATCCGCCACTACATTTGCCTTTCCCGGATGGTAATTCAACTCAAAGTCGTAGTCCTTCAATAATTCCATCCACCTCCTTTGCCTCATATTAAGCTCTTTCTGATCAAAGAGGTATTTCAAACTCTTGTGATCGGAAAAGACTTGGAACTTAACCCCATAGAGATAATGCCTCCACACCTTCAAGGCAAATACGACCGCAGCGAGTTCCAGATCGTGCGTAGGGTAACTAACTTCATGAGGTCTCAACTGTCGTGAGGCATACGCCACCACATTATGATGCTGCATCAGCACGCACCCTAGACCCTTCAACGATGCATCACAGTACACCTCAAAAGACTCGTTCGGCTTAGGTAACACTAACACAGGTGCAGTGGTCAACTTTTTCTTCAATGCCTGAAAGCTCTCCTCGCACTCAGGAGTCCAAACAAACATAGTGTCTTTGCGAGTTAACTTTGTCAACGGCAAAGCTAATTGCGAAAAGCCTTTGATGAACCTTCGGTAATAGCCAGCTAAACCCAGAAAACTCCTTATCTCAGTTACTGTGGTTGGTTGCTTCCAATCCATCACAGCTTCTACCTTGGTTGGATCTACGGCTATTCCCTTCTTACTCACCACGTGACCCAAAAACTTCACCTTATCCTTCCAAAACTCACACTTAGACAGTTTCGCATAGAGTTTCTTCTCCTTTAGAATCTGCAACACGGTCCTCAGGTGTTCCGCATGCTCTTCTTCAGTCTTGGAGTAAATCAGTATGTCGTCAATGAAGACAACAACGAATTTATCCAAAAACGGACGGAATACTCTATTCATGTAATCCATGAATACTGCAGGAGCGTTCGTCAACCCAAAGGACATTACAGTGTACTCGTAATGACCATAACGAGTCCTGAAAGCGGTCTTAGGGGTATCCTCACCCCTCACCCTTATCTGGTGATAACCGGATCGCAAATCAATCTTAGAGAAAACCCCAGCTCCTTGTAACTGATCCATGAGATCATCAATCCTCGGCAATGGGTACTTATTCTTTATGGTGACCTTGTTCAGCTGCCTGTAATCCACACAGAGTCGCATACTTCCATCTTTCTTCTTTACCAGTAACACTGGAGCACCCCACGGGGAAACACTTGGTCGAATAAAGTTCTTACCCAACAATTCCTCTAACTGAGACTTTAGCTCGGCCATCTCTAACGGTGACATCCTATAAGGAACACTTGAGATTGGTCCCGCCCCAGGCACCAATTCAATAGCAAACTCGACCTCTCGGTTAGGTGGAAATTCCTCAATATCATCGGGAAACACTTCCGGAAACTCACACACTACCGGAATCTGATCCAACCTTTGATCATCACCCGAAACACCCGCGGTTAACAACAGGATACCCTGACATTCGGTTCCAGAACAGTTCACCATCATTGAATTCAAGTAATAATTATTCACCACAACCGGCCCTTCTGTATCTTCCGGCATAAAGTACACCGACTTTGTAAAACAATCAAGCAGGACATGGTTCTCAGATAACCAGTCCAATCCCAAGATAAGATCAAGACCGATCATCGGTAAGCAGATTAAATTATGGACAAAATCACGCTGCTTGAACCTGAACGAAACTTTCGGGCATCCTAGCCTAGTTACCATGGCTTCATGGGTAGCATTATGTACCTTTAGGTCATAACCTAAGGTTACGATCTTCAATCCTAACTCATGGGCTTTCTCAAATGCAATAAATGAATGCGATGCTCCCGAATCAAATAAAGCATTTAAAGTTTGACCAGCCATTTCACAGTTACCTCGAATGAGTGTCTCAAATCCTTCTGCACCCACAGCTGAGGTGGTGAACACCCGACCAGTCTGTTGTGCTTTCCCAGCACCTTGCTTTTGCTTCTCTGGACAACTTGCGGCTTTATGCCCCGCCTTTCCACAATTGTAGCACAAACCCCATCCGGCCTTGCATGGTACTCCCGGATGGTGACTCCCACACCTAGTACAAGCTTGATCATTTTGAGGCTGCTTCCCAAACCTTTTCCATTGGGAGTTGTTGTTGTTGGGCCTCCTAAAAGAACCTCCCCTCTTGAAGGGCGGACCTCTAGGTGCAAAGCTCTTCCCTCGATTTTGTGAAAATGATCCTTTGTGACTCCCTTTCTCAGTGGCTGCCCTCTTCACACACTCTTCAGCAACCCTACACTTGTTCACCAACTCGGAGAAAGTCCTAATCTCCATTGACCCCACCGAACCGAAAATATCACTCCGGAGTCCTCCTTCGTACTTAACACACTTCCATTCCTCATATTCCACCGGAGTCCCTTGACACATACAAGAGAATCTGAACAGCTCCTCAAACTTGTCAGTATACTCAGATACGGACATAGTACCCTGCTTCAGCTACAATAATTCAAGCTCCTTGGCCGTCCTAGCAGAAGTCGGAAAGTACTCCTTATAGAACTCCTCTTGGAAGACATCCCAGGTGATATAATCATCACCCTGCTGCAGAAGGCGTCGGATTCCTTGCCACCAATGCGACGCTTCCCCAGTGAGCAAATAGGTAGCAAACTCTACACGCTGCCTTTCAGGCACCACCTGCGCTTGCAATGCTCGTTCCATGGCCTGAAACCATGTATCGGCTTCAGTCGGGCTAGTAGTTCCCTTGAACTTCGGTGGATTAACCTTCAAAAAGTTCGCCAGTGTCATCGGACCCTAAACTCCACCTCCGTCATTACCATGGTTGTTCATCTGTTGACCAAGAGCCTCAGCAGTGGCTTGCATAGCAGCAGCCATGTTCTCTAACGCAGTCATAAAGTTCACCGGGTTATTAGGGTTAGTCTCCGGCGCACGAGCATTCGTATGTCCTCTCCCACGACCTCTACCGCGTCCACGAGGCGCCATCTGGTTCCTATACACACCAAACAATCGATATTAAGTTGATCAGTCTCAATATCGGAAGTTTAGTGCTTCAAAGTCCCAAATGCATGCTCATGAACGTTTATGCCAACTATATCAAGTAGATATACTAACAGCACATAACACACATACAGAGAATGCACAGAAGCATAGTCAGTCCATTCCTCAGGCTCTACAGGAACGAACTGCTCTGATACCATAATGTAACACCCTACCATACAGAGTCTTATGCTTAAGTCATAATTCAGAGATGGCAAGGTATTACGACCTCTAAAACAAAAATTTAGTACGTATAGTATTATGAATGATTGATTATAACTAGGAGCCTTTGAAGAAAAAGGGGTAAACAAAAACCGTAACTCGAACGCGCAACACTCCGATCGATAACGTAACGAACCGGGATAAGCTAACGCGAGATCATATATATAAAGAGTGTCAAAAACGGGAATATCAAGACTCAAAACCCGGTTGCGAAGATAACCGGTCCGAGCATAGCAATATATACATATAATAAAATAAGGAAACCCCAAAGGAAACCCAAAGGGACACAAATACATACAACCTATTCTCCAAAATCCCCTCTAGAAGGAGTCATCACAGTTTGTATTATTTAATGGAGATAAAAGTATCTAAACAAGATATATAACCCAAAACAGAGTCCCGAGAACAAAGGATCTTCGCTAATCCAGAAGTCTCCAGCATGCCTCAACGAGAAGCCTCGCGTCCTGCATCTGAAAACCACAAAATCCGCATGGGTGAGAACCAGAGGTCCCCAGCATGGTAACAGCTTCCACATATATAATACATAATAATAGAGGAAAGCCAAAGGCAATCCTAGAACTTCCTCCAGATAATATCAAAGCTTATAAACAAGCTAAACCATATAAGGGTATCTGACTAAAGATTCTTCAGTCTAACTAATACTTCCCTTTCCAATTCCTTCAAACCTCCCAACCACCAGCAGGAGTATATTATAGCAAACACAGTTATATCAGACAAAGAATATACAAATAGGAGCAGTTAAGACATTTAGACAATTAGCAAGTAATATGCAGTCAAATAGGCAATCTCAAACAATTCACATAGTATGCATATGATGAATGCCTGTCCCTAGTGGCTGATGATATCATCTGTCGGTTATAGAGCCAACCCGACAAGTCCTGGTAGCTAACCATTGGACTGTCCCTCTGTCGCGCATCCCCAACTCGAGTTATACTCGTTATAAACTTGATCATAAACATGATCTATATCCATCACCCTCACTGGTGAATATTTCGGGGGCGAGCTCATCCGGGTCTTTCACAGTGCCCGGCCACACTTACGACATAGGGTCAACAGAGTCTCGAGCCTCCACCTGGAGCACGTGGTGGCTAGCCACTGCTTCCTCCCAGGGATCTCGTGCCTCTGATAGTGGAAGTGCAAATCTCAATTATCAATAATTCAGCATAAGCATGCATGAATTCTCATCCATGGATCAACATCCATATCAGCCATCCGGCTCACGGTTCAGTCCAGAACCAGCCAATATTCATATTATACACAGCCTTTCCGGCTCACGGTTAAATCCATAACCAGCCGTTTCATTAACAATTATAGCCTTTCGGCCCATGGCTTAACAAGCACTTCCACCACCATCCTCCGCATCTCACATAATCATCTTGATCCTCATTGATCATTCATTTTTCCCTTGCTTCACTCGCAAGTTACCTCATTCACTAGCCCCTTTTTAATAGCTAGGCATGTCATAATGATTTAAGACATAAATGGTGAGATCGGAGGCTTAGAAGTATGAAATTTGGCTTTTAAAACTCAAAAATCAACTTTGGGATGAAAACAGGTCCACGCGTACGCGCACTCCACGCGCACGCGTGGATGGCGCTTTCTCGAAGAACGGCGCGTACGCACCAAGTGCGCCTATGCGCGAGGGGTCATTCTGCTAAAAATTTTCTAAGTTAAAAGCTGCAGAATTTACAGATTCAAACCCCAATCTTCCGACGGACATAACTTCCTCATTTTAAATCGTTTTTCACTCGTTCTTCGAACGGCATGGACATCCCGGATCCAATTTCATTTCTAAACAGATTTGACACAAATCAGAGATCCGTAGTCCAAGTTATGTCCCGTCAAAGTATGCCCAAAAACCATGTTTTCATACAAAACCACAAGGTGCCATTTTCAAAACAAGCCACTTTCAACTCTTTTCAAAATCAATCAAACATGCCAATTTCAATCCTTCTCTTTGAAATCATTCAAAATGTACCAAAATCAACAACAAGCCATCCTCAACTCACACATTGACACTTTACCAAGGTTTCCAAAACCACATCCAACCATTTTAACACTTCTCAATCAAATGGCTAAAGGACAAACACAATATCATGTCATACATCCTTCCTCATCCCAATTTCCAATAATACCATTTCCAATTAACCATCATTATACATAATCAACATCATACTCACCATCAACATGGTACCACCCATCAATTCAACCTCAATCATCCATCAAGCATATATCACAACACGCATTTCTCATATTTCACACAATCAAGGCATCAATATTCATAATCACATATATGAACACATCATATATTTCAACCATTCAACAACACCAACAATTCAATGCCTATCTTAGGGCCTCTAGCCTAAGTATTTCCTACCACATTACATATTAGATACGGGAAACTAAAACCATACCTTAGCCGATTCCCCAAGCTCAACCGGAGCACTTCCAGACCACTTGTCCACAAGCTCTCAAGGTATCAACACCTCCAAGAACAGATTTTATCACACAAAACCCTCTTCCAAGCTTTCCAAAATCACCAATCAAGCTCCAATATTCACATATACACAACCTAAGCCACAATCATCATACCCATACACAACATCTCAATACCCAAACATCATAGAACAACAAATTATACTAGGGTTGAGAATCTTACCACACCCAAGGTCCAAGGAGACAAGATTAACCTTCTCCTTCAAGAGAGTTGGGTCCTATAACATCAAAGAACCCAAAATCTCAACATTTTTGCTCATGAAACTCGAAATCAAGGGCTGGAATTTCGAACAGTAAAACGTGGCTTACCTCAAGATTGATTGTATGGGTTTTGTAGAGCTCTCCGCGGTGAACGCGTGGCCGCAAACGGAGCGGCAATCGGAGCTCTAGATCAAAAGTTATGGTGGTTTGAAGATCAAGTGAGAGAAGGAAGTTGAGAGAGTGTTCTTCCCTCCATGGCCTCCATTTCAGCGTGTTTAGTGTCTCAAATGAGGAGAGAGAGTGCTGAAAACTAGGGTTTTGGTTTAGTTTAGTTGGGCCAAGGGCCCACTTTGGGTCCGGTTGGCCCGGTTTGGCCCGTTCGGTCCAATCTTGGTCCGATTTCTATAAAATTGGTACCGAAATTCTCGTCTCAATTTCCTCTATCATATTAAGCCATAAAAATAACATTTTTGGCTTTCTAGAATAAATTCTCATTTATGGGTTAATTAGCCGTTAATTAACCGGGTCTTACAAAGTAAACCTCTAATAAAATTTTCATTAAAAATTTAAATTGTAAACAAATTAAAAAATTGGTATCAGAGTCAAATTAATAATTTTAAGAATACATTGGTACTTTAGTTTACTCTATTGAACGAATGGCATCCAACAAAGAAAAAGTGATGTTTCACCTAAGAAGGGTTAAGCTTTTGGTTGTACATCATGTGATTTCCATTTAACTGCATTTCTCATACATAATTGCGCTTAGTTGCTTAGTGCTTTATGTAATTTGCCAACTTATTAAATATGGAAGATAAATGCAAGTGAGTTTTAGAATAAAAAATGTAGGGAGAGAAAAAATATATATAAGGAGAAAAGAAGAAAGCGTGTGTATTGTGGGTAAGAAATGGAAAGATGTGGAGAATGAAGAAGAGCATAAGGGGATGTATATCATGCATCCTGCCATGCGGGGCACTGGACGTGATACGAATAGTTCACTCTAACAGCAGAGTTGAAGAGATCACCACTCGCACCATCAAGGCTGCTGACGTCATGAGAGCTATCCTAAGCATGTCCTCAGGAACTATTCTTCCCCCAACCTCCTCATCGTTCCTCCCCACACTGAACTCCGTCGCGGCAACATCTACTTCCTCGTTCCCCTGCCTCCCCCTCCCAACCAACACACTGCAGAAGCAGATCAGAATCTCTCCATCCCCACTCACACAAGCACTAGCAGACCCCGCCGTCTTACTCTCTGGAGGCCTCATCTCGACACCATTTCTGAGTCTCCGCCGCCATCCTCTCACCATTTGTCACCGCTCGCATGGCGAAAAAAAAAAGAAAGGAAAAATATTAGTATCTTTTCTATTTAGATAACAATAAAAGGACAAATTTTATTAGCCTTAAAATTGATAGATCAAATTAATCAAAAGAAAAAACTAGAGGAATAACAAGTGTAATTACCCGTGCCATGCACGTGATAAGATCGAATAAAATATCAAAATGTTAATTAAATAAAAACAGAAAAATAGAATTATAAAATTTATAAAAAACAATAATAAATAAAGCAAACCTCTAATAAAATTTTCGTTAAAAATTTAAATTGTAAACAAATTAAAAAATTAGTATCAGGGTCAAATTAATAATTTAAATTGTAATTAAACTTCGTTCAAATACTGTGTATTTTGGCAATTTCAGTACCAAATCCTTAGGCACAGAAGAACTCACATTGAAAAATATCTGAAGTATAGCATCTCAGATTAGAGATAGCCCTACAGTTACCAAGTAATTCAACTAGTGCAAATAAAAGGAGAATTCTATGACACAACAACCTTTTCCTTTTCTTTTTCCTTTTTCTCTTGTTACCCATACTCATGCACTTAGACTAGCCCTGAAATAAAATATTATATATATACGTCTGCATTCTCATTCCCATTCGGCCATTCCCATCCCCTTACTATCGGCCATTCCCATCTCTATATATAGGTCCGCATATTCTTCTCATAAACACAAACTTTCACTTTTACCCCATCTTCTTCTCCAACGTAGCTTTAATAATGAAGAGCATAAGGGGATGCATATAATGCATCCTACCATGCGGGGCATTGGACGTGATACAAATAGTTCACTCCAATGGCAGAATTGAAGAGCTCACTGCTCGCACCATCAAGGCTGCTGACGTGATGAGAGCTCATCCTAACCATATCATCAAGAAATATTCTTCATCCAACCTCGTCATCGTTCCTCCCAAGGCTGATCTCCATCGCGACAACATCTACGTGCTCGTTCCCCTCCCTCCCCCTCCCCCTCCCAACCAACACGCTGCGGCAGTACATCAGCAGCTCTCTACCTCCACTCACACAAGCACCAGCAGCCGTCTTACTCTCTCGAGGCGAGGCCTCGGCACCATCACAGGGAATATAGATGAACTGATAGAAGAACGATAGAAACTGTTCTTCTTAGTTGCGCCTTTCTATATGACATCTTCTATATGACATCTTCTGGGTATCAATGCACCACAACCAGAGAGGCTGCTGTTGAGCGGGAGAAGCTATTAAAGGTTACTTGGTTCCTTTTCATGCCAATTATATATATATATATATATATATATATATATATATATATATATATATATATATATATATAATATGCTATTATTTTTTGTTCTAATTTTGCTCCTTCGGAAGAAAGTTTTCTTCTCATACTTAAAAAGACATCAATCCAGCTATTGATACATAGTCATGTTTAACTTGCAGGATGCTTCGGATGAATATTTGAATACTGAGAATGCTGGTTCTACTGGTTATGTAGAAATCAGTACCATGGCAGCAATTTCTTTTGTTGTGATCGCTTCTTGTTTCTTGCTTATGCTTTACAAATTAATGGCATCCTGGTTTATTGAAGTTCTGGTGGTTCTATTTTGCATTGGTGGTGTTGAGGTGCGTTATTCTTTTCCAGACTTTGTTCCAGTTTATTACGATCACTCCCTCACGCCTCCTTTTCGTGTAGATTAGTATTAGTAATACATTATTGATCATTTCATAGTAACGATTTTCCTTTAAACTTTTAGGTACAAACATTTTTCTAACTGTCCAACTCTTCACAGTTCACATATGTGGCTGATGATTATGTTGATTGCTATCTTCTTTTTTTCATTAGTAAACAAATTAAAAAATTGGTATCAGGGTCAAATTAATAATTTTAAGAATATAGCTCGTTTAATCTATGTCATGTGTCAAAAATCTAATATATTATAATCTATTCAACGAATGGACCGTGCCGGGATATACCTAGTTCGCATCAATGTTTTTCATGGAATCTAGACACGTGTGCTTGAAGATACTTTTTATGTAATAGTGTTATGTACATATGTACATAGGATTAAGGAGGGGGCGGGGGCCTAACATGGTGCTTAATGTTGGCCACAATAGTGCTTCTTCAAGGTACAATCTCACTTATCCTACTTTGTCTAGAAACAAGTCATTTTTCAATCCACTTGTTTAATCAACTAAATAAAACAGACCAAAATATTATGATAAAGAAAAAAAAAACAGACAAAGAATAGTAAAATTTTATCATGCTTGTATATAATAACAAACAAGTGTAATTACTTGTGTCATTCACGTGCCATGCACGTGATAAGATCGAATAAAATATTAAAATGATAATTAAATAAAAACAGAAAAATAGGATTATAAAATTTGTAAAAAATAATAATAAATAAAATAAACCTCTAATAAAATTTTCATTAAAAATTTAAATTGTAAACAAATTAAAAAATTGGTATCAGGGTCAAATTAATAATTTTAAAAATACATTGGTACTTTAGTTTACTCTATTGAACGAATGGCATCCAACAAAGAAAAAGTGATGTTTCACCTAAGAAGGGTTAAGCTTTTGGTTGTACATCATGTGATTTCCATTTAACTGCATTTCTCATACATAATTGTGCTTAGTTGCTTAGAGCTTTATGTAATTTGCCAACTTATTAAATATGGAAGATAAATGCAAGTGAGTTTTAGAATAAAAAATGTAGGGAGAGAAAAAATATATATAAGGAGAAAAGAAGAAAGCGTGTGTATTGTGGGTAGGAAATGGAAGGATGTGGAGAATGAAGAAGAGCATAAGGGGATGTATATCATGCATCCTGCCATGCGGGGCACTGGACGTGATACGAATAGTTCACTCCAATAGCAGAGTTGAAGAGATCACCACTCGCACCATCAAGGCTGCTGACGTCATGAGAGCTCATCCTAAGCATGTCCTCAGGAACTATTCTTCCCCCAACCTCCTCATCGTTCCTCCCCACGCTGAACTCCGTCGCGGCAACATCTACTTCCTCGTTCCCCTGCCTCCCCCTCCCAACCAATACACTGCAGAAGCATATCAGAAGCTCTCCATCCCCACTCACACAAGCACTAGCAGACCCCGCCGTCTTACTCTCTGGAGGCCTCATCTCGACACCATTTCTGAGTTTCCGCCGCCATTCTCTCACCATCTGTAACCGCTCTCATGGTGAGAAAAAAAAGAAAGGAAAAATATTAGTATCTTTTCTATTTAGATAACAATAAAAGGACAAATTTTATTAGCCTTAAAATTGATAGATCAAATTAATCAAAAAGTAAAAACTAGAGGAATAACAAGTGTAATTACCCGTGCCATGCAAGTGATAAGATCGAATAAAATATCAAAATGATAATTAAATAAAAACAGAAAAATAGAATTATAAAATTTATAAAAAACAATAATAAATAAAGCAAACCTCTAATAAAATTTTCGTTAAAAAATTAAATTGTAAACAAATTAAAAAATTGGTATCAGGGTCAAATTAATAATTTAAATTGTAATTAAACTCCGTTCAAATACTGTGTATTTTGGCAATTTCAGTACCAAATCCTTAGGCACAGAAGAACTCACATTGAAAAATATCTGAAGCATAGCATCTCAGATTAAGGATAGTCCTACAGTTACCAAGTAATTCAACTAGTGCAAATAAAAGGAGAATTCTATGACACAGCAGCCTTTTCCTTTTCTTTTTCCTTTTTCTCTTGTTACCCATACTCATGCATTTAGACTAGCCCTGAAATAAAATATTATATATATACGTCTGCATTCCCATTCCCATTCGGCCATTCCCATCCCCTTACTATCGGCCATTCCCATCTCTATATATAGGTCCGCATATTCTTCTCATAAACACAAACTTTCACTTTTACCCCATCTTCTTCTCCAACGTAGCTTTAATAATGAAGAGCATAAGGGGATGCATATAATGCATCCTACCATGCGGGGCATTGGACGTAATACGAATAGTTCACTCCAATGGCAGAATTGAAGAGCTCACTGCTCGCACCATCAAGGCTGTTGACGTGATGAGAGCTCATCCTAACCATATCATCAAGAAATATTCTTCATCCAACCTCGTCATCGTTCCTCCCGAGGCTGATCTCCATCGCAGCAACATCTAGCTGCTCGTTCCCCTCCCTCCCCCTCCCCCTCCCAACCAACACGCTGTGGCAGTACATCAGCAGCTCTCTACCTCCACTCACACAAGCACCAGCAGCCGTCTTACTCTCTCGAGGCGAGGCCTCGGCACCATCACAGGGAATATAGATGAACTGATAGAAGAACGATAGAAACTGTTCTTCTTAGTTGCGCCTTTCTATATGACATCTTCTGGGTATCAATGCACCACAACCAGAGAGGCTGCTGTTGAGCCGGAGAAGCTATTAAAGGTTACTTGGTTCCTTTTCATGCCAATTATATATATATATATATATATATATATATATGCTATTATTTTTTGGTTTAATTTTGCTCCTTTGGAAGAAAGTTCTTTTCTCATACTTAAAAAGGCATCAATCCAGTTGTTGATACATAGTCATGTTTAACTTGCAGGATGCTTCGGATGAATATTTGAATACTGAGAATGCTGGTTCTACTGGTTATGTAGAAATCAGTACCATGGCAGCAATTTCTTTTGTTGTGATCGCTTCTTGTTTCTTGCTTATGCTTTACAAATTAATGGCATCCTGGTTTATTGAAGTTTTGGTGGTTCTATTTTGCATTGGTGGTGTTGAGGTGCGTTATTCTTTTCCAAACTTTGTTCCAGTTTATTACGATCACTCCCTCACGCCTCCTTTTCGTGTAGATTAGTATTAGTAATCCATTATTGATCATTTCATAGTAACGATTTTCCTTTAAACTTTTAGGTACAAACATTTTTCTAACTGTCCAACTCTTCACAGTTCACATATGTAGCTGATGATTATGTTGATTGCTATCATCTTTTTTTCATTAGTAAACAAATTAAAAAATTGGTATCAGGGTCAAATTAATAATTTTAAGAATATAACTCATTTAATCTATGTCATGTGTCAAAAATCTAATATATTATAATCTATTCAACGAATGGACCATACCGGGATTTTCGCATCAATGTTTTTCATAGAATCCAGACACGTGTGCTTGAAGATACTTTTTATGTAATAGTGTTATGTACATATATACATAGGATTAAGGAGGGGGCGGGGCCTAACATGGTGCTTAATGTTGGCCACAATAGTGCTTCTTCAAGGTACAATCTCACTTATCCTACTTTGACTAGAAACAAGCCATTTTTCAATCCACTTGTTTAATCAACTAAATAAAACAGACCAAAATATTATGATAAAGAAAAAAAAAAACAGACAAAGAATAGTAAAATTTTGTCATGCTTGTATATAATAACAAACAAGTGTAATTACTCGTGTCATGCACGTGATAAGATCGAATAAAATATTAAAATGATAATTAAATAAAAACAGAAAAATAGGATTATAAAATTTGTAAAAAATAATAATAAATAAAGTAAACCTCTAATAAAATTTTCATTAAAAATTTAAATTGTAAACAAATTAAAAAATTGGTATCAGGGTCAAATTAATAATTTTAAGAATACATTGGTACTTTAGTTTACTCTATTGAACGAATGGCATCCAACAAAGAAAAAGTGATGTTTCAGCTAAGAAGGGTCAAGCTTTTGGTTGTACATCATGTGATTTCCATTTAACTGCATTTCTCATACATAATTGTGCTTAGTTGCTTAGTGCTTTATGTAATTTGCCAACTTATTAAATATGGAAGATAAATGCAAGTGAGTTTTAGAATAAAAAATGTAGGGAGAGAAAAAATATATATAAGGAGAAAAGAAGAAAGCGTGTGTATTGTGGGTAGGAAATGGAAGGATGTGGAGAATGAAGAAGAGCATAAGGGGATGTATATCATGCATCCTGCCATGCGGGGCACTGGACGTGATACGAATAGTTCACTCCAATAGCAGAGTTGAAGAGATCACCACTCGCACCATCAAGGCTGCTGACGTCATGAGAGCTCTAGGAACTATTCTTCCCCCAACCTCCTCATCGTTCCTCCCCACGCTGAACTCCGTCGCGGCAACATCTACTTCCTCGTTCCCCTGCCTCCCCCTCCCAACCAACACTCTGCAGAAGCAGATCAGAAGCTCTCCATCCCCACTCACACAAGCACTAGCAGAC
Organism: Arachis hypogaea; assembly: GCF_003086295.3. Classification (NCBI taxonomy): domain Eukaryota; kingdom Viridiplantae; phylum Streptophyta; class Magnoliopsida; order Fabales; family Fabaceae; genus Arachis; species Arachis hypogaea. The sequence continues at coordinate 129,692,281 of NC_092049.1, read as the reverse complement.
CCCGCCGTCTTACTCTCTGGAGGCCTCATCTCGACACCATTTCTGAGTCTTCGCCGCCATCCTCTCACCATCTGTAACCGCTCTCATGGTGAAAAAAAAAAAGAAAGGAAAAATATTAGTATCTTTTCTATTTAGATAACAATAAAAGGACAAATTTTATTAGCCTTAAAATTGATAGATCAAATTAATCAAAAAGTAAAAACTAGAGGAATAACAAGTGTAATTACCTGTGCCATGCACGTGATAAGATCGAATAAAATATCAAAATGATAATTAAATAAAAACAGAAAAATAGAATTATAAAATTTATAAAAAACAATAATAAATAAAGCAAACCTCTAATAAAATTTTCGTTAAAAATTTAAATTGTAAACAAATTAAAAAATTGGTATCAGGGTCAAATTAATAATTTAAATTCTAATTAAACTCCGTTCAAATACTGTGTATTTTGGCAATTTCAGTACCAAATCCTTAGGCACAGAAGAACTACATTGAAAAATATCTGAAGCATAGCATCTCAGATTAAGAATAGCCCTACAGTTACCAAGTAATTCAACTAGTGCAAATAAAAGGAGAATTCTATGACACAACAGCCTTTTCCTTTTCTTTTTCCTTTTTCTCTTGTTACCCATACTCATGCACTTAGACTAGCCCTGAAATAAAATATTATATATATACGTCTGCATTCCCATTCCCATTCGGCCATTCCCATCCCCTTACTATCGGCCATTCCCATCTCTATATATAGGTCCGCATATTCTTCTCATAAACACAAACTTTCACTTTTACCCCATCTTCTTCTCCAATATAGCTTTAATAATGAAGAGCATAAGGGGATGCATATAATGCATCCTACCATGCGGGACATTGGACGTGATACGAATAGTTCACTCCAATGGCAGAATTGAAGAGCTCACTACTCACACCATCAAGGCTGCTGACGTGATGAGAGCTCATCCTAACCATATCATCAAGAAATATTCTTCCTCCAACCTCGTTATCGTTCCTCCCGAGGCTGATCTCTATCGCGGCAACATCTACCTGCTCGTTCCCCTCCCTCACCCTCCCCCTCCCCCTCCTAACCAACACGCTGCGGCAGTACATCAGCAGCTCTCTACCTCCACTCGCACAAGCACCAGCAGCCGTCTTACTCTCTCGAGGCGAGGCCTCGACACCATCACAGAGAATATAGATAAACTGATAGAAGAACGATAGAAACTGTTCTTCTTAGATGCGCCTTTCTATATGACATCTTATGGGTATCAATGCACCACAACCAGAGAGGCTGCTGTTGAGCGGGAGAAGCTATTAAAGGTTACTTGATTCCTTTTCATGCCAATTTTATATATATATATATTTGTTATTATTTTTTGTTCTAATTTTGCTCCTTCGGAAGAAAGTTTTCTTCTCATACTTAAAAAGGCATCAATCCAGCTGTTGATACATAGTCATGTTTAACTTGCAGGATGCTTCGGATGAATATTTGAATACTGAGAATGCTCTGGTTATCTAGAAATATGTACCATGGCAGCAATTTCTTTTGTTGTGATCGCTTCTTGTTTCTTGCTTATGCTTTACAAATTAATGGCATCCATGTTTATTGAAGTTCTGGTGGTTCTATTTTGCATTGGTGGTGTTGAGGTGCGTTATTCTTTTCCAGACTTTGTTCCAGTTTATTACGATCACTCCCTCACGCCTCCTTTTCGTGTAGATTAGTATTAGTAATCTATTATTGATCATTTCATAGTAACGAGTTTCCTTTAAACTTTTAGGTACAAACATTTTTCTAACTGTCCAACTCTTCACAGTTGACATATGTGGCTGATGATTATGTTGATTGCTATCTTCTTTTTTTCATTAGTAAACAAATTAAAAAATTGGTATCAGGGTCAAATTAATAATTTTAAGAATATAACTCATTTAATCTATATCATGTGTCAAAAATCTAATATATTATAATCTATTCAACGAAAGGACTGTGTCGGGATATACCTAGTTCGCATCAATATTTTTCATGGAATCCAGACACGTGTGCTTGAGGATACTTTTTATGTAATAGTGTTATGTACATATGTACATAGGATTAAGGAGGGGGCGGGGGCCTAACATGGTGCTTAATGTTGGCCCCAATAGTGCTTCTTCAAGGTACAATCTCACTTATCCTACTTTGACTAGAAAACAAGCCATTTTTCAATCTACTTGTTTAATCAACTAAATAAAACAGACCAAAATATTATGATAAAGAAAAAAAAAGACAAAGAATAGTAAATTTTTGTCATGCTTGTATATAATAACAAACAAGTGTAATTACCCGTGTCATGCACGTGCCATGCACGTGATAAGATCGAATAAAATATTAAAATGATAATTAAATAAAAACAGAAAAATAGGATTATAAAATTTGTAAAAAATAATAATAAATAAAATAAACCTCTAATAAAATTTTCATTAAAAATTTAAATTGTAAACAAATTAAAAAATTGGTATCAGGGTCAAATTAATAATTTTAAAAATACATTGGTACTTTAGTTTACTCTATTGAACGAATGGCATCCAACAAAGAAAAAGTGATGTTTCACCTAAGAAGGGTTAAGCTTTTGGTTGTACATCATGTGATTTCCATTTAACTGCATTTCTCATACATAATTGTGCTTAGTTGCTTAGTGCTTTATGTAATTTGCCAACTTATTAAATATGGAAGATAAATACAAGTGAGTTTTAGAATAAAAAATGTAGGGAGAGAAAAAATATATATAAGGAGAAAAGAAGAAAGCATGTGTATTGTGGGTAGGAAATGGAAGGATGTGGAGAATAAAGAAGAGCATAAGGGGATGTATATCATGCATCCTGCCATGCGGGGCACTGGACATGATACGAATAGTTCACTCCAATGGCAGAGTTGAAGAGATCACCACTCGCACCATCAAGGCTGCTGACGTCATGAGAGCTCATCCTAAGCATGTCCTCTGGAACTATTCTTCCCCCAACCTCCTCATCGTTCCTCCCCACACTGAACTTTGTGCATTGATTGCTTGAGTTTTGAAAGAAGTTTCTTACTCTGATCCATTTCTGTGTTGACAAATTGTTAAAAATTGGGTTGTGATCATATATTCATTTTTGTACTCTTAATGTGACTCTCAGACTCTGTAGTTGTTGGAGTAATTTTTTTTCTTCACATAAGTAATGATTTAAAACTCATTCCATATAAGATGAGATTGAAGAGAAGAGTGCAATTCATGGGTCTGGATTGATCATTTGGAAGATGGTTTTTCCTTTTGCTACCCATTTGGTTCATGATTGCATGTGATATTTGGTTATATTGATTATTTTCTCCTTTTTCCTCTAAATAATCAATATTTACAACTTGAGTAAGACTACTTCATTAAGGGTGACTTGGAAGAAATAGAGGAAGAAAATGACTTAAATGAGTAAAACAAGGGACATGAGCCAAGCCTACATTAATGATATTTCATCACAGAATACACTTGGAAAATGAAATTTATCCAACTTCAATTTCAATTTTAGTTATAAGTAACATAACTATAGTCTTTCATCTTCATACAACAATTTTCATTTTTGTTTTCTTTTTCTTTTTTTTCCCTTGTCACCATCCTCTGCGGGCCCCTTCATTGAGAGTTGACTGTAATGTCTCTTGCCTTATTGCCATTTGCTTGACAAAGACATCATTTTTTGCCACACCCTCATATAAGCAAACTTGCAGAAGATAATTACAAAAGAACACTATGTTCCCTAAGGCAAAAAATAATTGCCAAAGAGGAAGCTCTTCAATCTTCTTACTTCTTATCTCATTCCATCTTCTATCTAAGAAAAAAATAAAATAAAAAATCTAATCTAATAAAAGTAATAGTATCTTAAAGTCTTAGCCGTTGATATAACTATAAGTACATGCTAATAACATGATTTGGTTGAAATTTTTGTTATGACAGTTTTAAATGTTTACATAGTCTCCTAGAGTTTCTATCAGTCTCCTATTAAACCAACACCTATGGTACACTATACTACTATTCCTATTATCACTTCGTTCATTGTTGAGACTCTTGGTTATGAGGGCAAGGCATTTCTGGTTCCTCTCTTGTCCATAAAAGATTGAGTTTACCTCTCTTCTTTCCCAATGACAACAATGTGCCTGCATTTGAAGAAAACCAAGGTTTTAAAAACAATACAAGTTTTTGTAAATCACGATGACAACTCGTAGTAAGAAACATGCATAAAGTTTAACATTAGTTCTCAAAGGTGCCTTCAGCAGCCACCCGAACATGTTGAAATAACAATTGTACTAACCAAGAGTAAACGGGACAATATAAAGCAATGCTGGTTGACCATGCCCATCCATCAAGTTCAAAGCAACATATGTAATAAGGAGACCTGCAGATCAAAGTTCAAGGGAATGATGTAAAGACACCAAGCAAACAGTGATCTCAATTCTCATCTACATCCTAATTCTGGTCCGAAAGTGAGTCGGCTCAATTTTGTAACAAAGTAAATAAAGTCCAAAAGTTTTTATGGAAAATTACCCTTTGACACATCCTACCAACTAAAGTCATACCAAAAATCAAACATAGAAATAGCATACCTAAACCGTAAGCACTCATTGCCCACACAAAGTATCCAGACCGAAGGTTCCTCTTTGCCAACCAATCATACCTGTAAATTTATCGGTACAATAATTAAGTCCAGGAACCATTAAAATAAGACAAGGGATTCTTTTCATTTATGTAGTGATTAAAGTGTTTAAACTAGGGAAGACGAATATATATGACTTTCGTTTCGACCTTAGTGAAAATGCGACTAGAAGCCCCGGTAAGATTATGTCCCCAAAACCAATTATGCTAAGCAGCATGGGGATACCATCTTCTCCACTCCTATCGCCTCGAGCTACCTGTACAGAAGTGAAAATGTTTCATTAATTCAAGTGGAAGAAACGCATCATGTTTATGAGACCAAAATCGAGCTTAGTAGAGAATGAAACAGAAGGGAACACTCACCACTATCATTACGCTCTCATGGAACCACCACTTATAGACAAATACCCAGAAGATGTCATATAGAAAGGCGCAACTAAGAAGAACAGATTCTATCGTTCTTCTATCAGTTCATCTCTATTCTCTGAGATGGTGTCGAGGTGAGGCCTCCAGAGAGTAAGAAGGCTGCTGGTGCTTGTGTGAGTGGAGGTGGAGAGCTGCTGATCTACTGCTGCAGCGTGTTGGTTGGGAGAGGGAGGGAGGGGAACGAGGAAGTAGATGTTGCCACGATGGAGGTCAGCGTAGGGAGGAACGATGAGGAGGTTGAAGGGAGAATATTTCTTGAGGATATGGTTAGGATGAGCTCTCATGACGTCAGCAGCCTTGATGGTGCGAGTAGTGAGCTCTTCAATTCTGCCATTAGAGTGAACTATACGTATCACGTCCAATGCCCCGCATGGTAGGATGCATGATATGCATCCCCTTATGCTATTCTTCATTATTAAAGCTAAACTCTTGTGTAATTACTTAAAGAAACTCTTAAAAAAGGCTTGAATCCGCTTGTGGGATTAGGCGATGTAGATATCAGAGAAAAAATTTTAAGGTAAGACTGGTTTTTTCTTAGGTGATCGGGTAAAGTTTAATATTTCCAAGCTAAACGTACTAAATCAATTAGCTTTCCAAACCAAAGTAGCGGACTTAGCACACGGTGCTTAAAATTGACGTATGATAAAAAAACCTCCATTTCCTTGGAGAAGAAGATGGGGAAGCTATAAGAGAGAATCTGCGCGCATTTTGGAGAAGAAGATGCAACCGCATAATGTTAAACCAAAATATATACAGAAACAGAGTTAGCTAGAAAAAGATGCGGGTGACATAAAGAGAAAGAGAGAGAGAGTGAAAGGGAAAGGGAATGGCCGAATGGGAATAGGCTTTTCAAAGTTTTACTTTTACTCTTTTGTTAGTGTTACTCATCCTATAAACTATAAAGTTCTTGTTGCTTCCATCACCCCACATTTACACAATAATAATAATAATAATAATAATAATAGTACCCTTCCAATATCAATATTTTATACACATATTAACACCTTAATTCTACCATTGGAGTGAACTATACGTATCACGTCCAATGCCCCGCATGGTAGGATGCATGATATGCATCCCCTTATGCTATTCTTCATTATTAAAGCTAAACTCTTGTGTAATTACTTAAAGAAACTCTTAAAAAAGGCTTGAATCCGCTTGTGGGATTAGGCGATATAGATATCAGAGAATAAATTTTAAGGTAAGATTGGTTTTTTCTTAGGTGATCGGGTAAAGTTTAATAGTTCCAAGCTAAACGTACTAAATCAATTTGCTTTCCAAACCAAAGTAGCGGACTTAGCGCACGGTGCTTAAAGTTGACGTATGATAAAAAAAACTTCCATTTCCTTGGAGAAGAAGATGGGGAAGCTATAAGAGAGAATCTACGCGCATTTTGGAGAAGAAGATGCAACCGCATAATGTTAAATCAAAATATATATAGAAAAAGAGTTAGCTAAAAAAAGATACAGGTCACATAAAGAGAGAGAGAGAGTGAAAGGGAATAGGAATGGCCGAATGGGAATGGGCTTTTCAAAGTTTTACTTTTACTCTTTTGTTAGTGTTACTCATTCTATAAACTATAAAGTTCTTGTTGCTTCCATCACCCCACATTTACACCATAATAATAATAATAGTACTACCCTTCCAATATTAATATTTTATACATATATTAACGCCTTATTTTATATTCCTATACATTTTGTACCAGTGCAACATTCAATTGAATATTTCTTTTTCTAGAAAAAAAAAACAATAACAATAGTTACTCAATATCTAATTGAATCTATTTACAAACTTTATAAGTTAAAGTTGCTAATCGAGAATTTAATTAAACTATAGATACCTAAAATTAATTATTTATGTTTAATTCGATAAAAAATTTGAGTGATACAAATTAAATTATATAAACAATTGCTTAATGAAAATTAGAAAGTAAATTATCCTCTTTGATATATAATTATATAATAAATTTATCATATATTTTTATCGCATAAAATCATCGCATTTCTAATCAATTCCATTTGATAGTTAAGGTTGATACAAAGATAAGTTTTGAAATATGCATTAAATATAAAAAAGTTATTACAAGCATTAAATGAACACATAAATATATTTATTATATAATAATATACAACAAAAAAAATAAATAAAAATGATTAGCAAACACGTGGCTACATCAGGGACGTAAGGAACGGAGCGTTGAATTGTGAGTTGTGAAGAGTGAGGAAGGAGCATAATAACGATGCAGTGAAAATATCAATTATCAAGTGCAGAGTGAAATGGGGGAGCTTTATGCTTTGGACTTCGATGGAATCCTCTGTGATAGCTGCGGTGAGAGCTCTCTCTCTCTGCTCTCAAGGTACTGTACCCTCTCTCCTTTCTCTCTTACTTGTTTTTTCATTTCAAGTTTTCACTTTTTCATTAATTAGGATACCTTTCAGGCTGCGAAAGTGAGATGGCCTTCTTTGTTTCATGGCGTGGATTCGGCCACTCAGGATTGGATTGTTGACCAGATGCATTCAGTAATTAATCTCATATTCACTACTTACTTCTTATGCATTTTTTTAATCAATTAGTTAATTATTATGTTTATGCCTTTGTTTTTTGCTAAATTGCTTTATAATTTAGATGTTATGTGTTTTGGTTCTGAATAACTGTTAACTGCTTATCAACTTATTCGATTTGGAAATAACAACAGAGGCCTCAAATTATAGAAAGGGAATTAGAGACAAAATTATTTTGCTTTCAAATAAATTTCCTTGTTTTAGAAGAGTACCATTATGCCTTTGTTTTATTGTTAATTAAACAACACACTGTTTCTCGCTAACTTTGTTGCCTTTTTTTATTGTTAATCAAGTTTTATTCCCTCAAAATATGAACATTTTCCGGTTTTAATAATTTTTTTTGTAAAGATTTAGTTACTTGCATATGATGTTGTGAATATTTTACTCAAAAATATTGAGCTTTCAAAAACATTGCTTTGAATATGGTGAATAAATAGACCAGTTTTCATTCTGAAGATGAACTTCCATAGTTGTCTGTGTTATAGGTCCGACCGGTTGTAGAAACTGGATATGAAAATGTTTTACTTGTGAGATTGTTGTTAGAGACCAGAATACCTTCCATCAGGAAGTCTTCAGTGAGTACAATGTCTTATCTCTGATCTTTAGCATTTATCAGTGGAATTTGCATCTGCTTTTGACTGATGCCTACGTTTTTTTGCAAGGTTGCAGAGGGGCTCACGGTTGAGGGTATATTGGAAAATTGGTCCAAGTTGAAGCCTGTTATCATGGAAGAGTGGAGTGAGAATAGAGAAACTTTGATAGATCTTTTTGGAAAGGTTAGAGATGAATGGTTGGAGCAGGATTTCGCTACTTGGATCGGTGCAAATAGGTAACCAAATTAAACCTTCTGAGCTGTGATTAGTTTAGCATATTTATATCACATGAAGGAGATCTACTACTACTAATTCGTGATGTTTGTCTATAGATTCTATCCTGGTGTTTCTGATGCATTAAAATTTGCAAGCTCGAGAGTGTACATTGTCACCACGAAACAGGTCAGCGTCCAACCTTCTTTTTGACCCTAGCTAGGGGATGATAATCCTGTCAACAGAAACTTTTGTCTAAGTATTAATGAAAAATACTCCATTCCATAATATTTTTACTTTCGAAAGTCAATGTATCTTGATATAAATTGCAAGTAAATATATAAAATTTTTTTAATGCACCGAATTTCAAGGTGACAATTATTTTGGAATGAAAGAGTAAGAGAGAAAGGAAGATAATGTTGTCCTAATACGACTTATGCACCTTTTGCAATTTTACATCATGTCCCCTGTTCATTTTGTATCTTTATCATTTCTTTTGTAATTTTAGAGCCGTTTTGCTGATGCTTTACTCCGAGAGATTGCTGGGGTGACAATTCCACCTGAAAGAATATATGGTCTAGGATATATTCGTCTAAAATAATGTCCAGTGATGCTTTAACATTTTTTTCTTTTCTTTTCTCTTGCTTTATTTTTTGAAAGGAAATTCACTTTCCTTGCACCATCTTTGGTTTTACCGGTAGGCCTAAGGTTGAAGTGCTGAAGCAGCTTCAAAAGAGACCAAAGCACCAAGGACTCACACTTCAGTAAGATATTGTGCTACTAGAACTAATTATACATCATTCTGGTTATTGTAATTTCTACTGGAACTCTATTATTGCTTACCTGAAATTAACTCTTTTAACCAGCTTTGTTGAGGATCGGATTGCTACCTTAAAAAATGTCATCAAAGAACCTGAGTTAGATCAATGGAATCTGTATTTAGGTAGCTTCCTTTTGTATTTCTTAACCAGTTTATAATTGGAATGGATTCTCTCATGGGAAAATATTACATGACATCGTGATACGTATGGTCGAGTGTGCCTGATAAGTGTAATTGTTTTTGGGATCAGGGAACTGGGGTTACAACACTCAGAAAGAGAGAGAAGAAGCTGCGGCTATCCCCAGAATTCAAGTTCTCGAGCTGTCGGACTTCAGTAAGAAGTTGAAATGATTGTTTGTTGCCTTCATTGAATTTTCACTTTTTCAGGCGTCAGCATTGAACTGATCATTTTGTTACCATCTCATTTATAAAGAAAGTCAGTTTGTTGTGACCACAATCTTTCTATTTAAAATGGCTGCTGTAACTGTATCCTCTAATGTTATATAGAGAAATGTTTTTTCAGTACATAGTAATATAGTATATACACACACACAATAAATTGACAGTTGATTATTGAAACTCAAAACTGGTTTTCATTATGTAAGTGTTATGTTCAATAAGAAAAGATAGATAATAGATAGATCTACACTCTTGGATGAAGGCAATGTGTTGAATTTACACATATATAACTGAGTTTGTTTTTATTTGGGTGGCTAAATATATTAAGTTATCACAATGTGGAAATAAATAGAGGAAATATGTGCCTCAAATGAAGCTGCAAGATCAATGTGGAAGATTCCAAAAAATACGACGCCACTCATAGTCATATGTGAATGTCTATTTCGAAAGCAAATATTATTTGTGGTAATACTACGCTGAAAAAAGGTACCGAAATATTTCGAGGATTTACTACACATCTTCCTCTTAGAAGGCAGTTTTGGTCTCCGTCAAAGTTATGCAAAATGGTAAAAATATTGATGCATAGATAAAATTATATTGTAATGCACGAAAACTTAAACAACAAATTCCATCAAGATAAAGTCGCCTATATTGATCCAACAGTATTATTATATTCAGTTATATATCATGTCTATAATAAATTCATTTATGCTGTAGATGAGCTTAATTAATAAGGTAACGGTAGCATTTTTTACTCAAACTTAGATATTACCATAGGCATTTTCTTTAAAGATCTAACATGCAAACCAAAAAATGTAATCTTACACTGTTAGGCTGTGTTTGTTTACAGAGACAGGACACTGAGATACAAAATCGTATTTGACAGAAGAGACATGGATACGAAAATACTAACAAGGGACACAACTTATTTTTTATTTTTTCTTTCATTATTTTTGTTAGTTTTTTATAATTATATTTTTTATTGTTATATTTTTCATCTCAAATTTTTTGAATGAAAAAAAAAAGAATAAATTAAATTTTCATAATTTGTTCTAGTTTATCACCAAATAGAATACAAGAACACAAAATTTTATATTTCTGTCCATCAGTGTCTTGTCCTGTCCTATTCTTAAAAACAAACGCAGCCTTAAAGTGTGTTTAGTTTAGAATTTGTTAAGCCACCTAAGCATGGCACCTTTTCAAGGGCATCAAGGCGAATTTTTTTACTTAGATAAGTTTTTAAAGAATAGACATAATTCATAAAAATTACAATCATGTTAAATGTATTAAAAATGTCATTTACAAAAACTTAGATTAAATGAGAAAAGAAAGAAACTATTGGCATTATTAAAATATTTTTACTTAAAACTAAAGTTTCAAAAATTAAATCAGTGATCAAATTAGTAGAATTAAAAGTTTAAAAGTTTAAAGATTTAATCGAAGCCGAACCGGATATAATAATATAATATATTTATATATATGAAATATATAATTTTTTTGAAAAAATATTTTATTTTAAATCAGTTAACCGCTATAAAATGAGATCAATTTGATCGGTTAATCAATTATTTATAATCAAATTTTATCTTAATAAATAGTACTGATTTAATAATTTGTTTTTGGTTAATCAAACAATTTTTTTTTATTTTCGATCCAATTCTCACGACAATACTTAAAACTATAACCTATATAATCAACTTGGGTTGGTTGAGTGGTCAGCTCACTCACCCGCTTAAGCAAGTGTCGGGGGTTCGAATCCCGCTTTGTGCATGCAACAACCCATTGGTCCCTTAAATGGAGATCAGATCCACGATGGATTAGTCCTTGACTTATCGGGTTGGGGATACGTGGGCAACCAAAAAAAAACTATATCCTATATAAAACAATTTATAGTAATAATAAGTTAGTTAGAAGGTGGAAACTCAGGTGTAGTAGTCAATGTAAGACCCGGTTAATTAACGGCTAGTTAACCCATATATGAGAATTTATTCTAGAAAGCCAAAAATGATATTTTTATGGCTTAATATGATAGAGGAAATTGAGACGAGAATTTTGGTACCAATTTTATAGAATTCGGACCAAGATTGGACCGAACGGGCCAAACCGGGCCAACCGGACCCAAAGTGGGCCCTTGGCCCAACATAACTAAACCAAAACCCTAGTTTTCAGCACTCTCTCTCCTCACAACACACTCAAACACGCTGAAATTGAAGAGAGGGGAGGAAGAACACTCTCTCAAGTTCTTTCTCTCACTTGATCTTCAAACCACCATAACTTTTGATCTAGAGCTCCGATTGCCGCTCCGTTTGCGGCCACGCGTTCACCGCGGAGAGCTCTACAAAACCCATACAACTAATCTTGAGGTAAGCCACGTGTTTCTGTTCGAAATTCCAGCCCTTATTTTCGAGTTTCATGGGTAAAATGTTGAGATTTTGGGTTCTTTGATGTTATAGGACCCAACTCTCTTGAAGGAGAAGGTTAATGTTGTCTCCTTGGACCTTGGGTGTGGTAAGATTCTCAACCCTAGTGTGATTTTGTTGTTCTATGATGTTTGGGTTTTGAGATGTTGTGTATGGGTATGATGATTGTGGCTTAGGTTGTGTATATGTGAATATTGGAGCTTGATTGGTGATTTTGGAAAGCTTGGAAGAGGGTTTTGTGTGATAAAATCTGTTCTTGGAGGTGTTGATACCTTGAGAGCTTGTGGACAAGTGGTTTGGAAGTGCTCCGGTTGAGCTTGGGGAATCGGCTAAGGTATGGTTTTAGTTTCCCGTATCTAATATGTAATGTGGTAGGAAATACTTAGGCTAGAGGCCCTAAGATAGGCATTGAATTGTTGGTGTTGTTGAATGGTTGAAATATATGATGTGTTCATATATGTGATTATGAATATTGATGCCTTGATTGTGTGAAATATGAGAAATGCATGTTGTGATATATGCTTGATGGATGATTGAGGTTGAATTGATGGGTGGTACCATGTTGATGGTGAGTATGATGTTGATTATGTATAATGATGGTTAATTGGAAATGGTATTATTGGAAATTGGGATGAGGAAGGATGTATGACATGATATTGTGTTTGTCCTTTAGCCATTTGATTGAGAAGTGTTAAAATGGTTGGATGTGGTTTTGGAAACCTTGGTAAAGTGTCAATGTGTGAGTTGAGGATGGCTTGTTGTTGATTTTGGTACATTTTGAATGATTTCAAAGAGAAGGATTGAAATTGGCATGTTTGATTGATTTTGAAAAGAGTTGAAAGTGGCTTGTTTTGAAAATGGCACCTTGTGGTTTTGTATGAAAACATGGTTTTTGGGCATACTTTGACGGGACATAACTTGGACTACGGATCTCTGATTTGTGCCAAATCTGTTTAGAAATGAAATTGGATCCAGGATGTCCATGCCGTTCGAAGAACGAGTGAAAAACGATTTAAAATGAGGAAGTTATGTCCGTCGGAAGATTGGGGTTTGAATCTGTAAATTCTGCAGCTTTTAACTTAGAAAATTTTTAGCAGAATGACCCCTCGCGCATAGGCGCACTTGGTGCGTACGCGCCGTTCTTCGAGAAAGCGCCATCCACGCGTGCGCGTGGAGTGCGCGTACGCGTGGACCTGTTTTCATCCCAAAGTTGATTTTTGAGTTTTAAAAGCCAAATTTCATACTTCTAAGCCTCCGATCTCACCACTTATGTCTTAAATCATTATGATATGCCTAGCATGAGAAAAAGGGCTAGTGAATGTGGTAACTTGCGAGTGAAGCAAGGGAAAAAAATGAATGATCATTGAGGATCAAAGATGATTATGTGAGATGCGGAGAATGGCGGTGGAAGTGCTTGTTGTGCCATGGGCCGAAGGGCCGTAATTGTTAATGAATTGGCTGGTTATGGATTTAACCGCGAGCCGGATGGCTAGATTATTGCCGTGTTACGGCGGAGCCATGTTTATGGCCAAGTATAAATGCATATATGATGTTGATTGAATTGTGAAGGTTTGCACTTCCACCATTGGAGATGAGGGTTTCCCTGGGTAGTAGCAATGGCTAGCCACCATGTGCTCCAGGTTGAGACTCGAAGCTCTTTTGACCCTATGTCGTAAGTGTGGCCGGGCACTGTGAAAGGCCCGGATGAGCTCGCCCCCATAAATATTCACCAGTGAGGGTGATGGATATGGATCATGATTATGATCAAGTTTATGATGAGTATAACTCGAGTTGGGGATGCACGACAGAGGGACAGTCCAATGGTTAGCTACCAGGACTTGTCGGGTTGGCTCTATAACCGACAGATGATATCATCAGCCACTAGGGACAGGCATTCATCATATGCATACTATGTGAATTGTTTGAGATTGCCTATTTGACTGCATATTACTTGCTAATTGTCTAAATGTCTTAACTGCTCCTATTTGTATATTCTTTGTCTGATATAACTGTGTTTGCTATAATATACTCCTGCTGGTGGTTGGGAGGTTTGAAGGAATTGGAAAGGGAAGTATTAGTTAGACTGAAGAATCTTTAGTCAGATACCCTTATATGGTTTAGCTTGTTTATAAGCTTTGATATTATCTGGAGGAAGTTCTAGGATTGCCTTTGGCTTTCCTCTATTATTATGTATTATATATGTGGAAGCTGTTACCGTGCTGGGGACCTCTGGTTCTCACCCATGCGGATTTTGTGGTTTTCAGATGCAGGACGCGAGGCTTCTCGTTGAGGCATGCTAGAGACTTCTGGATTAGCGAAGATCCTTTGTTCTTGGGACTCTGTTTTGGTTTATATATCTTGTTTAGATACTTTTATCTCCATTAAATAATACAAACTGTGATGACTCCTTCTAGAGGGGATTTTGGAGAATAGGTTGTATGTATTTGTGTCCCTTTGGGTTTCCTTTGGGGTTTCCTTATTTTATTATATGTATATATTATTATGCTCGGACCGGTTATCTTCGCAGCCGGATTTTGAGTCTTGATATTCCCGTTTTTGACACTCTTTATATATATGATCTTGCGTTAGCTTATCCTTTGCTCGTTACGTTATCGATCGGAGTGTTGCGCGTTCGAGTTACGGTTTTTGTTTACCCCTTTTTCTACAAAGGCTCCTAGTTATAATCAATTATTCATACTACTATACGTACTAAATTTTTGTTTTAGAGGTCGTAATACCTTGCCATCTCTGAATTATGACTTAAGCATAAGACTCTGTATGGTAGGGTGTTACATTATGGTATCAGAGCAGTTCGTTCCTATAGAGCCTGAGGGATGGACTGACTATGCTTCTGTGCATTCTCTGTGTGTGTGTTATGTGCTATTAGTATACCTGCTTGATATAATTGGCATAAACGTTCATGAGCATGCATTTGGGACTTTGAAGCACTAGACTTCCGATATTGAGACTGATCAACTTAATATCGATTGTTGGGTGTGTATAGGAACCAGATGGCGCCTCGTGGACGCGGTAGAGGTAGTGCGAGAGGTCGTACGAATGCTCGTGCACCGGAGAATAATCCTAATGACCCGGTGAACTTTATGGCTGCGTTGGAGAACATGGCTGCTGCTATGCAAGCCACTGCTGAGGCTCTTGGTCAACAGATGAACAACCATGGTAATGATGGAGGTGGAGTTCAGGGTCCGATGACCTTGGCAAACTTTTTGAAGGTTAATCCGCCTAAGTTCAAGGGAACTACTAGCCCGACTGAGGCTGATACATGGTTTCAGGCTATAGAGCGAGCATTACAAGCACAAGTGGTACCTGAAGGACAGCGTGTCGAGTTTGCCACTTATATGCTCACCGGTGAGGCGTCGCATTGGTGGCAAGGCATCCGACGTCTTCTGCAGCAGGGTGATGACTATATCACCTGGAATGTCTTTCAAGAAGAGTTCTATAAGAAGTACTTTCCGACTTCTGCTAGGACGGCTAAGGAACTTGAATTGTTACAGCTGAAGCAGGGTACTATGTCCATATCAGAGTATACTGACAAGTTTGAGGAGCTGTTCAGGTTCTCTCGTATGTGCCAAGGGACTCCGGTGGAATATGAGGAATGGAAGTGTGTTAAGTATGAAGGAGGACTCCGGAGTGATATCTTCAGTTCAGTAGGACCAATGGAGATTAGGACTTTCTCCGAATTAGTGAACAAGTGTAGGGTTGCTGAGGAGTGTGTGAAAAGGGCAACCGCTGAGAAAGGGAGTCACAAAGGTTCATTTCCACAGAACCGAGGGAAGGGCTTTGCACCTAGAGGTCCGTCTTTCAAGAGGGGGAGCTCTTTCAGGAGGCCCAACAACAACAACAATTTCCAAGGGAAGAAGTTTGGGAAGCAACCTCAGAATGAACAAGCTTGTACTAGGTGTGGGAGTCACCATCCGGGAGTACCATGCAAGGCCGGATGGGGTTTGTGCTACAATTGCGGAAAGGCGGGGCATAAAGCCGCAAGTTGTCCAGAGAAGCAAAAGCAAGGTGCTGGGAAAGCACAACAGACGGGTCGGGTGTTCACCACCTCAGCTGTGGGTGCAGAGGGATCCGAGACACTCATTCGAGGTAACTGTGAAATGGCTGGTCAAACTTTAAATGCTTTATTTGATTCGGGAGCATCGCATTCATTCGTTGCATTTGAGAAAGCCCATGAGTTAGGGTTGAAGATCGTAACCTTAGGTTATGACTTAAAAGTGTATAATGCTACCCATGAAGCTATGGTAACTAGACTAGGATGCCCGAAAGTTTCGTTTAGGTTCAAGCAGCGTGATTTTGTCCATAATCTAATCTGCTTACCGATGATCGGTCTTGATCTTATCTTGGGATTGGACTGGTTATCCGAAAACCATGTCCTGCTTGATTGTTCTACCAAGTCGGTGTACTTTATGCCGGAGGATACAGAAGGGCCGGTTGTGATGAATAATTATTACTTGAATTCAATGATGGTGAACTGTTCTGGAACCGAATGTCAGGGTATCCTGTTGTTAACCGTGGGTGTTTCGGGTGATGATCAAAGGTTGGATCAGATTCCGGTAGTGTGTGAGTTTCTGGAAGTGTTTCCCGATGATATTGAGGAATTTCCACCTAACCGAGAGGTCGAGTTTGCTATTGAATTGGTGCCTGGGGCGGGACCAATCTCAAGTGCTCCTTATAGGATGTCACCGTTAGAGATGGCCGAGCTAAAGTCTCAGTTAGAGGAATTGTTGGGTAAGAACTTTATCCGACCAAGTGTTTCCCCGTGGGGAGCTTCAGTGTTACTGGTAAAGAAGAAAGATGGAAGTATGCGACTCTGTGTGGATTACAGGCAGCTGAACAAGGTCACCATAAAGAATAAGTACCCATTGCCGAGGATTGATGATCTCATGGATCAGTTACAAGGAGCTGGGGTTTTCTCTAAGATTGATTTGCGATCCGGTTATCACCAGATAAGGGTGAGGGGTGAGGATATCCCTAAGACCGCTTTCAGGACTCGTTATGGTCATTACGAGTACACTGTAATGTTCTTTGGGTTGACGAACACTCCTGCAGTATTCATGAATTACATGAATAGAGTATTCCGTCCGTTTTTGGATAAATTCGTTGTTGTCTTCATTGACGACATACTGATTTACTCCAAGACTGAAGAAGAGCATGCGGAACACCTGAGGACCGTGTTGCAGATTCTAAAGGAGAAGAAACTCTATGCGAAACTGTCTAAGTGTGAGTTTTGGAAGGATAAGGTGAAGTTTTTGGGTCACGTGGTGAGTAAGAAGGGAATAGCCGTAGATCCAACCAAGGTAGAAGCTGTGATGGATTGGAAGCAACCAACCACAGTAACTGAGATAAGGAGTTTTCTGGGTTTAGCTGGCTATTACCGAAGGTTCATCAAAGGCTTTTCGCAATTAGCTTTGCCGTTGACAAAGTTAACTCGCAAAGACACTCCGTTTGTTTGGACTCCTGAGTGCGAGGAGAGCTTTCAGACATTGAAGAAAAAGTTGACCACTGCACCTGTGTTAGTGTTACCTGAGCCGAACGAGCCTTTTGAGGTGTACTGTGATGCATCGTTAAAGGGCCTAGGGTGCGTGCTGATGCAGCACCATAATGTGGTGGCGTATGCCTCACGACAGTTGAGACCTCATGAAGTTAGTTACCCTACGCACGATTTGGAACTCGCTGCGGTTGTGTTTGCCTTGAAGGTGTGGAGGCATTATCTCTATGGGGTTAAGTTCCAAGTTTTCTCTGATCATAAGAGCTTGAAGTATCTCTTTGATCAGAAAGAGCTTAATATGAGGCAGAGAAGGTGGATGGAATTGTTGAAGGACTACGACTTTGAGTTAAATTACCATCCTGGAAAGGCGAATATAGTGGCGGATGCGTTAAGTCGAAAGTCGTTATATGCGTCTTGGATGATGCTTCAAGAGGAGAAGTTGCTCAAGGGATTCGAGAGTCTAAAAATTGGTGCTCGAGAAGTATCTGGAACCTTGTGTTTGAGCCGATTAGAAATCTCGAGCGACTTTAAGTCCGAACTCCTAAAGGCTCATGAAAATGATGAAGCGTTATGGAAGGTGTTACCGGCTATCGAGCAAGGAAAACAGTGGAGAGTGTCGGAAGAGAAAGATGGGTTATGGAGATTCAAGGGTAGGATCATGGTGCCGGATGTTGGCACTTTGAGGCAAGATATCTTAAAGGAGGCACATAAAAGCGGATTCTCCATTCACCCGGGAAGTACTAAGATGTACCATGATTTAAAGGCAATGTTTTGGTGGCCGGGTATGAAGAATGATGTGGCGGAATATGTTTCAAAGTGCTTAACTTGTCAAAAGGTAAAGATTGAACATCAAAGACCTTCCGGGATGTTGCAACCCTTAGAGGTTCCGCAATGGAAGTGGGAAAGTATTGCAATGGACTTTGTGTCGGGATTGCCAAGGACTAGGACTGGTTTTGATGCTATCTGGGTGATCTGGACCGACTGACGAAGTCAGCTCACTTTTTACCCGTTCGGATGACTTACACCCTTGAGGAGCTAGCTCGGTTATACATAAAGGAGATTGTGAGACTCCATGGTGTACCTGCTACTATAATCTCTGATAGAGATCCTCGTTTCACTTCGAGGTTCTGGGGTGCATTTCAGAAAGCTTTTGGAACTCGATTAAGCTTGAGTACAGCGTACCATCCTCAAACAGATGGTCAATCCGAGAGGACGATCCAAACACTAGAGGATATGTTGAGAGCTTGTGTTTTGGACCAACCAGCGAGTTGGGATCGGTATATGTCGTTAGTAGAGTTTGCATACAATAATAGTTACCATGCGAGCATCGGAATGGCTCCGTATGAGGCTTTGTATGGGAGAAAATGTCAATCTCCACTATGTTGGTATGAAGCTGGAGAGAAAGGCTTGTTGGGGCCAGAAATGATAGCTGAAACCACTGAACAAGTCAAGAAAATCCGAGACAGGATGCTTACGGCGCAAAGTCGCCAAAAGAGTTACGCCGATCAGAGGCGGAAGCCCTTGGAATTTGAGGAAGGAGATCATGTTTTCCTGAAAGTTACTCCGACCACAGGAGTAGGTAGAGCGATTAAAGAAAAGAAGTTGAATCCTCGATACATTGGTCCATTTCAGACCTTGGAGAGGATTGGGCCAGTGGCGTATCGGGTGGCTTTACCACCCCATCTTTGAAACCTGCACGACGTATTTCACGTGTCGCAGCTTCGAAAGTACACTCCTGATGCTAGCCATGTGTTAGAACCCGAATCGGTTCAGTTAAGAGAAGATTTGACGCTTCCAGTGGCTCTAGTCAGAATTGATGATACTAGTATCAAACGGTTGCGTGGAAAAGAGGTTTCATTAGTCAAAGTGGCTTGGAGTCGAGGCGGTGTTGAGGAACACACTTGGGAACTTGAGTCGGAGATGCGAACGGATTATCCGCACTTATTCTCAGGTAATTGAATTTGAATTTGAATTTTGTGGGCAAAATTCCCAATTAGGTGGGTAGAATGTAAGACCCGGTTAATTAACGGCTAGTTAACCCATATATGAGAATTTATTCTAGAAAGCCAAAAATGATATTTTTATGGCTTAATATGATAGAGGAAATTGAGACGAGAATTTTGGTACCAATTTTATAGAATTCGGACCAAGATTGGACCGAACGGGCCAAACCGGGCCAACCGGACCCAAAGTGGGCCCTTGGCCCAACATAACTAAACCAAAACCCTAGTTTTCAGCACTCTCTCTCCTCACAACACACTCAAACACGCTGAAATTGAAGAGAGGGGAGGAAGAACACTCTCTCAAGTTCTTTCTCTCACTTGATCTTCAAACCACCATAACTTTTGATCTAGAGCTCCGATTGCCGCTCCGTTTGCGGCCACGCGTTCACCGCGGAGAGCTCTACAAAACCCATACAACTAATCTTGAGGTAAGCCACGTGTTTCTGTTCGAAATTCCAGCCCTTATTTTCGAGTTTCATGGGTAAAATGTTGAGATTTTGGGTTCTTTGATGTTATAGGACCCAACTCTCTTGAAGGAGAAGGTTAATGTTGTCTCCTTGGACCTTGGGTGTGGTAAGATTCTCAACCCTAGTGTGATTTTGTTGTTCTATGATGTTTGGGTTTTGAGATGTTGTGTATGGGTATGATGATTGTGGCTTAGGTTGTGTATATGTGAATATTGGAGCTTGATTGGTGATTTTGGAAAGCTTGGAAGAGGGTTTTGTGTGATAAAATCTGTTCTTGGAGGTGTTGATACCTTGAGAGCTTGTGGACAAGTGGTTTGGAAGTGCTCCGGTTGAGCTTGGGGAATCGGCTAAGGTATGGTTTTAGTTTCCCGTATCTAATATGTAATGTGGTAGGAAATACTTAGGCTAGAGGCCCTAAGATAGGCATTGAATTGTTGGTGTTGTTGAATGGTTGAAATATATGATGTGTTCATATATGTGATTATGAATATTGATGCCTTGATTGTGTGAAATATGAGAAATGCATGTTGTGATATATGCTTGATGGATGATTGAGGTTGAATTGATGGGTGGTACCATGTTGATGGTGAGTATGATGTTGATTATGTATAATGATGGTTAATTGGAAATGGTATTATTGGAAATTGGGATGAGGAAGGATGTATGACATGATATTGTGTTTGTCCTTTAGCCATTTGATTGAGAAGTGTTAAAATGGTTGGATGTGGTTTTGGAAACCTTGGTAAAGTGTCAATGTGTGAGTTGAGGATGGCTTGTTGTTGATTTTGGTACATTTTGAATGATTTCAAAGAGAAGGATTGAAATTGGCATGTTTGATTGATTTTGAAAAGAGTTGAAAGTGGCTTGTTTTGAAAATGGCACCTTGTGGTTTTGTATGAAAACATGGTTTTTGGGCATACTTTGACGGGACATAACTTGGACTACGGATCTCTGATTTGTGCCAAATCTGTTTAGAAATGAAATTGGATCCAGGATGTCCATGCCGTTCGAAGAACGAGTGAAAAACGATTTAAAATGAGGAAGTTATGTCCGTCGGAAGATTGGGGTTTGAATCTGTAAATTCTGCAGCTTTTAACTTAGAAAATTTTTAGCAGAATGACCCCTCGCGCATAGGCGCACTTGGTGCGTACGCGCCGTTCTTCGAGAAAGCGCCATCCACGCGTGCGCGTGGAGTGCGCGTACGCGTGGACCTGTTTTCATCCCAAAGTTGATTTTTGAGTTTTAAAAGCCAAATTTCATACTTCTAAGCCTCCGATCTCACCACTTATGTCTTAAATCATTATGATATGCCTAGCATGAGAAAAAGGGCTAGTGAATGTGGTAACTTGCGAGTGAAGCAAGGGAAAAAAATGAATGATCATTGAGGATCAAAGATGATTATGTGAGATGCGGAGAATGGCGGTGGAAGTGCTTGTTGTGCCATGGGCCGAAGGGCCGTAATTGTTAATGAATTGGCTGGTTATGGATTTAACCGCGAGCCGGATGGCTAGATTATTGCCGTGTTACGGCGGAGCCATGTTTATGGCCAAGTATAAATGCATATATGATGTTGATTGAATTGTGAAGGTTTGCACTTCCACCATTGGAGATGAGGGTTTCCCTGGGTAGTAGCAATGGCTAGCCACCATGTGCTCCAGGTTGAGACTCGAAGCTCTTTTGACCCTATGTCGTAAGTGTGGCCGGGCACTGTGAAAGGCCCGGATGAGCTCGCCCCCATAAATATTCACCAGTGAGGGTGATGGATATGGATCATGATTATGATCAAGTTTATGATGAGTATAACTCGAGTTGGGGATGCACGACAGAGGGACAGTCCAATGGTTAGCTACCAGGACTTGTCGGGTTGGCTCTATAACCGACAGATGATATCATCAGCCACTAGGGACAGGCATTCATCATATGCATACTATGTGAATTGTTTGAGATTGCCTATTTGACTGCATATTACTTGCTAATTGTCTAAATGTCTTAACTGCTCCTATTTGTATATTCTTTGTCTGATATAACTGTGTTTGCTATAATATACTCCTGCTGGTGGTTGGGAGGTTTGAAGGAATTGGAAAGGGAAGTATTAGTTAGACTGAAGAATCTTTAGTCAGATACCCTTATATGGTTTAGCTTGTTTATAAGCTTTGATATTATCTGGAGGAAGTTCTAGGATTGCCTTTGGCTTTCCTCTATTATTATGTATTATATATGTGGAAGCTGTTACCGTGCTGGGGACCTCTGGTTCTCACCCATGCGGATTTTGTGGTTTTCAGATGCAGGACGCGAGGCTTCTCGTTGAGGCATGCTGGAGACTTCTGGATTAGCGAAGATCCTTTGTTCTTGGGACTCTGTTTTGGTTTATATATCTTGTTTAGATACTTTTATCTCCATTAAATAATACAAACTGTGATGACTCCTTCTAGAGGGGATTTTGGAGAATAGGTTGTATGTATTTGTGTCCCTTTGGGTTTCCTTTGGGGTTTCCTTATTTTATTATATGTATATATTATTATGCTCGGACCGGTTATCTTCGCAGCCGGATTTTGAGTCTTGATATTCCCGTTTTTGACACTCTTTATATATATGATCTTGCGTTAGCTTATCCTTTGCTCGTTACGTTATCGATCGGAGTGTTGCGCGTTCGAGTTACGGTTTTTGTTTACCCCTTTTTCTACAAAGGCTCTTAGTTATAATCAATTATTCATACTACTATACGTACTAAATTTTTGTTTTAGAGGTCGTAATACCTTGCCATCTCTGAATTATGACTTAAGCATAAGACTCTGTATGGTAGGGTGTTACAGTCAACTTCACGTGAAGTTAATAACTAAGAACGGTTTCACGTCCACATTTAAATCATGTGGAATTTATTTTCCACGTCAGCATTTAATTTTTTTTAAATATATATTATATCACCATTTTTACTAAAATACCCCTTTAATTAAATAAAAATAAAAAAATATTTTTTATTGAATTTTACAAAAAGAGTTAAACATCCTTTTTTTATTTAATTAGACAAAAATATCCTTTTAAATTAATTAAATTTTAAAATTCAATTAATTTTAATTTTATAATTTCAAATAATTTAAACAACAAAACAAAAACATATTAAAAAAACAAAAAATTAAAATTATTCTTCATGTGGATTAAACATATTATAAAAACAAAAAACTAAAATCGTTCACGCCTCTGAAGATTTCTGAAATCTTCTTCTCTGCTCTTGCTATCCTCTCTCTCTGTCTCTCTCTGCTCGATCTCTATCAATCTTTCTCACTGCGCGTCGGACGCAAGATCTCTCCCTCTCTCCTCTCTTGTCTCGCAATCGAGCTCATCGCCGGTGTTTCAACGTCTCGCGGCCTTCCCTGGGCTCCTCCTCTCCGGCGACAGAAGCACTCGTCGGATCGTCGTCGCCCGTCGTCTTCTGGTTTCAAGTATTCGCCGTCGCGAGTCACCGTGGATCATGGACCGTCGTAGGGTCGTCACTTGCTTCGTTGCTCGTCCTTGTTAGAAACAAGAGACTGGGAGAGGAATCTGAAAAGTGTATTATTCAGTTGTGATCAAGTTGTCTATTCAAGTTGTCTAGAATGATACAATATAAAAGGGTATTTATAGGTACTAAGAGAATCGTAATAATAAAGACGTAATCTCCTACAATAAATATTCAGATATACTAAATAATACTAATTGATCCTAATTATATTCTAACATCCCCCCTCAAACTCAAGTGACAACTTGAGTTTGAAACTTATTTAAAACAACGAAATAAAGAAGAAAAAAACTGCATAAACTGATAAAACGGGTGCAGACGGAACTGCCAAAAGGAAGCGCAGATGGAACTGCCGCTTGTCTGAAGGAAGTGCAGACGGAACTGCCGGAAGGAAGCGCAGATGAAACTGCCACTAGTCTGAAGGAAGCGCAGACGGAACTGCCGCTTGTCTGAAGGAAGCGCAGACGGAACTGCCGCTATCCGAAGGAAGTGCAGACAGAATTGCCAGAAAGAAACGCAGACGGAACTGCCACAAGGAAACACGCAGACAAAACTGCGACGGGAAAATATAGACGGAACTGCCACGGAAAAACACAGACGGAACTGCCACGGGAGAACACAGACGGAACTGTCACGAGAGAACGCAGACGGAACTGGCACGAGAGAACGCAGACGGAACTGCCGAAAGAGAGCGAAAACTATATGATTTCTTCATGAGAATAGGTAAACAACGGATGATAATGGTGTTTGATCATTCGACTCAGAAAAAATACAAGACAGAGAAAATAAGCTAGTCGGTGAGGTAAAAAGTATCAAAGGAGTGACAAAAAGAAAAGGAGAATAGCATAAAAAAAATATAAAAACTACGGTGATTTCATCGCAAGGAAAACAACCTATCCTCTTCAAGGAGGATACCATGACTCTGATACCATGTTAGAAACAAGAGACTGGGAGAGGAATCTGAAAAGTGTATTATTCAGTTGTGATCAAGTTGTCCATTCAAGTTGTCTAGAATGTTACAATATAAAAGGGTATTTATAGGTACTAAGAGAATCGTAATAATAAAGACGTAATCTCCTACAATAAATATTCAGATATACTAAATAATACTAATTGATCCTAATTGATCCTAATTATATTCTAACAGTCCTCTTCTGGGCTGGGGTCCTCTTCGTCACCCAGTCGCCCTTGGTAAGTCCATGCATCATCACTTCCCCTGTTCTCCCTTTCCCAGATTGCCTTCTCCCTATATTTTGAGATGATGTTGAATTGGTAATCAATTAATTTGTTAGTGATTGAATCTTGAATTTGTTGCTGTCTTGCTGAATAATCACCGAGTTTAATTTTTTTTTTCTTTGCTAAAAATCATCAGAGTTGATTATCATCGAACCTTGAATTTGTTGCTGGCTTGCTCAAACACCCCCTATTATCTTTTCTATGCACTACTTGGGTATGTTACAGTTTTCATATGACCGGGCTTACAATTTGTTGCTGTCTTGCTCAAACACCCCCTATTATATTTATCTCTACAGTCTTCATATTGTACATTGCTTCATGATTTCAGTTTGTTTTTGCATGATATACTTCAACTGATAGCTTGTTTCCCCTGAATGAATTAAAATAAAGGTGAATCACTAGTTCCCTTAATCACTTAGGTGACACCTTTGAGAAGGCTTTTGAGGTAACTTCTCTGTCTTATATGTTTCCACCTTGGAATTGGTTTATGTCCACAGTTCATAACAAGTTACATGACTTTGTTTGAATTAGTTGGGAAATGTTTCTTCCACGCTTGAAACATCAAACCTGATCTATGTCTATTAATGATGTTTTATTATAGGGTAACAATGTAGTAACATCTTGCTTTCAGAAAAAAACAGAATTGTTAACTAGCTGAGACACATAGTTAACTACTAATTTGATTCTTCATTATCTGGTATATGGGAATTGTATCATTTCAAGTATTGAAACAACATAACATTGTTCATCTCATTGCTGCTTCTCAAATTTCTTCAGGAAGGTCGAATGATTGTGGAGAGCAAGACAGCAGAACTGAAGACTCAAATCCGGCTTAAAGGAAGTCACGAGGACAATGAATCACAACTCAAGGCATCTCGAGAAGTATTGCCAACTATGTAATCGTGTGTTCTTGCCTCACTAATTTTTTTGACATAGTATTATGTAATTAAATACATCTATAAATTATTTTTATAGACAATATATCAAGATTAATTTTTTTTTTAATTACTAAAGTGAAAAGATCAATATGTATTACGCGGCATATATTCGAGTCAGTTCATGAGCTAATGAGCTGAGTTTATTCAAGCTCAAGTTCGACTCATTTAATTTATGAGTTTAAATTTAAGCTCAAGTTCGGCTCCGCAGCTCACGATTTCAACTTATCGAACTATTAATGAGTCAAGCTCGAGTTGGCTCCTGAGCTGGTTTGATTCACTTCTAACCTTAGTGATGAGAAGATAAATTTTTTTTTTATGGCGGTAATAATAGTTGTTTCAGTATGAAAATATGAGATGGCTGAAAGAGGAAAAAAAAGAAAAAAAATAGATAAAATTATAATTTCACAATAAAATTATTTTAAAATATTTAAATATAAAATATGATTATTATATAATTAATAAATAATTTAAATTCTAGCCATCAATTCAAATTTTCAATAGTTATAATTTATAAAAAAATTTAGTTCATGAAAAATCAAAATATTTTTTTTTTCTTCATTAAAGAAGGCTCCATAAAATTATTATCTTATTAAGTAGTGTATACAAAGAAAAATAAAAAAAATATATTAAAATACCATTAACTATAATTAAGTAAAATGAAATAAATATATTAAGTTTCATATCGATTATATATAATGTAAGAATCATATAGAAGCATATTAAGTTTCATATATAATATTAAAATTCTCCTAAAACTCTAAGCAATCAGAATCTTATAGGATTCATCCAGTATAATGCAATACAAGTTTGGTTGGAGGGGAAAAAAATAAGTGAAATTTTTTATTTATAATACACTATTTAAAAAGAATATCTTATTGTGTTAGTAATATTTTACGTGTAGATTTAAAAAGTAAAAATATTTAAATTTATTTTTATTTTTATGAGTTAAAATTTTTTATAATCAAATATTGAACTCACTCTAAAATTTTAATTTAATATAAAATTTATCTATTTTTTTTTCTTTAAACTTAGATTTTATCTTTTATTATTTTATCATTTATAAATATTAAATGACCTTTTCATATATAAAATACTTTTGTCAAAAAAAAATGAAATTATAAATTTATATTTTAGTATCATCTTAATTATTTTTATTGATTGTCTAATTCTAATATTAATATAAAAAAAAATATTGCATTCATAAATGAAATATATTCTAATAAAAAATTCTTGATTCAATCATAAATAAGCTTTATTAAATTCAAATAAGAGAACAAAAAAAAGGGATATATCTACCTAAGAAAATTGTTTGATGTGCTATGCAAATTAAATGCACACTTCTTATAGGGTTGGCTTAAAACTTAGCTTGAGCCCAACTACCTTGAGTAAGGGAATGTATTTGCTGCTCTAGTTAAAATTGCCACACACTAAATACATGAAGAACACTTTAAAAAAAAAAAAAAGAAACAAAATGAAGAATAAATTAAAGTAAAACCTGACTTATAGAATAATTATATAATAGCTTTTGTAATTAAAATAATAATTTTATAATCAAAATATAATACTTGATACACTTTTATTGTAATTAAATTAAAAATTTTTTTTGTTTAAATTAAGGAGGTTTTTTTTATCTTTTTTATATTTTATCCTCTTTTCACTACTACATTTTTTTATATATTAATATTAGTTATTAATTTAACAATTAAAATGTAACACATAATATTTTTTTATTACAATTAAAATTGAAATATATCGTTAATATAACAATCAAAATGTATCACATTGTACTCTATTTTATTATAATTAAAATAATTTTTTTTTTCAAAACTAATAAATTTTCCCTCTTTTCTTCACTCATTTTTTTTTAGGATTTTAATTAATATGCCACAATTTCTAAAAGTTATTATCTAAACATGTCACATAATATTCTCTTTTTGTAATTAAAATATATATATATATTTTTAAATTGAAGACCTCTCTCCTTTTTTATTTTTCTATTTCTCTTCCTCCTTTATTACTCTATCTCTTATATATATTATTAATAATTTATTATATCTATTACATATTACTAATTTCACAACCAAAATATATATATATATATATATATATATATATATATATATATATATATATATATATATATATAACACTTTCTAATTGCAATTTAATTAAAAAAAATTTTACAAATCAATGAAGTCTCTTCTTTCTCCTCTTCTCTTTTCTATGTTCCCTCTCTACTCACATAGCTCTTTTATATATTATTACTAATTATTAGTTGATCATTTAACAATCAAAATATATCACATAATATTTTTTATTATAATTAAAACTACTTTATTATATATTTTTAATTTGATAATCAAAATGTGCCACATAATACTCTTTTTTATTGTATTTGAATAAATTTTATATTTCTTTATTTAATAAATTTTTTAATATTTATTATAAAAATATTAAATATTATTAATTTTTAAGTTATAATAAAAAATCAAATATTAGAATATAATTTATTTTAAAAAAATTTATAATTCTATAATATTATTACTAATAAAAATACTAATATTTTTCTAATACAATTTCATTCATATATAGTATTTAAGTAACAGGGTATTAATAAAGTTCAAGATGTTGATTGATATGATGTAATAAGAGAATATCTATGACTAATTAAAAGATGATAATTCAAAAATCAAACTATTTAAAAACCTATTTACATAACAACATTAAAGGAAAATATCTATGAAGCAAAGAATATATAGTTTTTTTGAGACAAAAAGTGTGCACATGTGATCCAAAGCAATAAGCATGAATGTATGAAGCGTGGTGGGAGTGTCATGTGTGGATATGCACTATCATAAGCTGTACCATATGTGAGGGCCCAACTTTGTAGCCTTTGACTTTGTGTCTTGTTTTTGGGGAACCAAGAAAACTTCACACTACTCTTACATCTGCATCTCTTTTCTAAACGTACACTATATCATTACCAAATAATATATCTTAATTTTATGATCTTTGTTTCGTGTTGGGTTGCTCGTTAGAACGATGAAGGGTTGAATGTTAAATGTTGGCTCCAATAGTGCTTCTTTCAAGTACAATCTCCCTTTACTTGTTTAATGATCCAAATTAAACAGACAAGCTTTTGTCATGCCTGTATATACTCCCTGTAATATCTTATTGACTAACACTTCAATACCACATTCAACATTAATGATGAGTTTCTTATTGGTTCCAATTTCCTTCCCTTTCATACGAAACAATTCCATCTTTTCCCTATACTTCACATTCTCCACTGTTCCCCGACCCCTCTCCGTTTCTTTCCCAAATTAGACGGACAAGCTTTTGTCATGCTTGTTTAATAATAGCGGGTACTATTTGTGCGTAGTTGGGAAATAGATAATATCGGTGTTTATAGTAATAGTAGTAATAGTATGTAGCCATGGAGAGGATTAGAATTCGTGACTTCTAAGGCCTTTACAGCAAAACCTAAAACCATGAAAGCATGAAATCAAATCTTAGTTACTTACTAAAAAAAGGTACAAAACAACTCACGAGTTTAAAAGTTTGGTTTAGGAAATGCCACAAATATGTCAATATATATAATTACATATACATATGATGATCAACACATTTTCATTAATAAATTTCATATTGTTTTTTATTCATAATATGAATAGGATAAAGATAAAACTGAAACATTTAAATAACGCAAAAAAAAAGTAAAAATGAAAGAACAGTTCATCCAACATTATTGTTAAGGAGAATATATATTAAAATTTTCTCAACCACAATTATGGATGAGTTTTGTAAACACTTATTCTAGCGTTAAAGAGTTTATCACTATCATGAGAAACGTGATATCCCTTTTTTGTTGGGTGAATCTAAACGTAATAATATATAGCTATATATATTAATACTAGTACTAGCTAGTATAATGGGAGCAATAGTGGTAAGAATGTTAAAATGATTTTGCTATTTAATTAGTACTATCTTTTTTATATCTAATATTTACTTTCTAGGAAAAAATGTAGTAATAATTTTGACAATATGTAGCGAAAAAAATGACAACTTCAATAAAAATGTAGAATATTTTAAAAAAAAGAAATAATTATATACAAAATACAAAAATATAATAAAAAAAAAGTTTATGACTACATATAATACATAAAAATAATTACTTGTAAATATTTATCGTATTAAAATACGAAGAGGGAGTTGTATATATGAATAGGGTAGTGTACGTTGGGGACAACCTAGGAAAATAGGATGTGGCCTGTTTTCCGGAAAAAGACAACCCATAATGCTAAAAAAGATTTCTGATCCTCTGAAGTTTGGAGAATATTACGGGTGAATGCCATTGCAAATTTGCCAGGAAGAGAAGAGCAGAAGAGGAGAGGAGAACTTATTGTATCACGTGATAAAGTTGATGATTGTGATACGATATAATAACGAGATGAGATGAAGGGTGGGGCCAAATGGTGATTTAATAATGCAAGTGAAGTGAATTAAATGTGTGGTCAGGGGGTTGTGTAGGTTATTGGGACCGTCAGGTGTGTACATCTGCATCATCTTCTCCAACATGCGCGCAACCAGATTCTCTCTTATAGAAAAGGCTTCTGACCACTAAAATTATTGTTTTTCATTTGAATATAATATATTAAGCATTTTTATATTTAGTTTTTACACAATATATTTTAATAAATAATTAATTATTAAATACTGATATAATTGATATTTTTTATTCTTAAAATAATTATTCTAACTTTTTTTTAGGTGTATTCTCTTGTTAATTAAAAATAAACAATAATAATAATTTAGTAATTTTATAATTAAATTTTAATTTTAAGTTACTCAATTAGCGTATAATGATTAATAAAAATAATATGAGCAGGAGACAATAAAAATTTAACCATAATATATTAATAATATAAAAAAAATTATATTGGTACTCAAAATTTTTTTATTTAATCAAAATTTTCTATTTATTAATTTAAATAAGAATACAAAAATATGATCAATTTGTATATTAATCTCATTTTCCTAGTCTGCAAAATAATACATTTTATTTTCATTTTTGATGGCGGTAATGAACCACAAATTTTTTTTCATTTTCATATTTTTGTTAATATAACTACAAAAGATTTTACAAATCTAATTTTTATAGTATCTAACTATAAAAATAAGACTAAATGTACAAATTAATAAAATTATATTTTGTTATTTAAATAAGAGGTAATGACCAAATCAGTACCCGAAAGATTAAAACGCTGACATTGCGGTACCTGACTATTGTTAACGATAAAATGGTACCTGGATGATTTTAAAATCTGACAAACGTATCCATAACCTGGCCGAACCTAAGCTCCGGTGAGGAGAATGCCTACGTGGTCACCGGATTATGCTGACATAACATGTTTTAATTGAGTTGTCATTTCTAATTAATTAAATTGCTAGCCTAGGTAGAAATTAGGTTAATTGGAATTCAATTTTCCCCTAAACCATTAGTCTTTGCCCTAATCCCAAATCAACAACGCTCTCTGTTCCTTCATTCGCAGTAGGGGATCCAAGATTGAAAGATGCATTCTGCAAGGGCTCGTGGAAAATCTGCAACGCTGAGAAGGCAGCCCTCGATGCAAGCCTGCGACGTGGATGGTGCTTCGGGCATTGTGAGTAAAAGTTACGATGGCTATTGCTTTTGTACCCTTCCGGTGGTTCCGTTGAAGTCGAAGACAAGTAGCAACCCTGATAGATGGTTTCTACGCTGCCCTCTGTGGAAGGTAAGATTGGAAGTGTGATGAATATGTGAGGAAGTAGAGTAATATCCCTTCTTGGTTTATCGTCTATTCTCATTCATTTTTAGATTTCGATTGTTCTCTGATGTTTGAACTCTTCGTGTTGTGCCAGAACACAGAAATGCGTTGCGGGTATTTCCAATGGTTGGATGAAATACAAGCGGAATGTGTGGAAGGAGAAGTTTCTTCAGAGAACAGTAATATGCTAGGCAAACCAGAACCCAAAAAGAAAGGCAGAATCAATGTTGACTGTGGGGATGGCCAGGAAATTCAAAGGATAATGATGGTACTGTCTGTGGTGAATGACATGAAGGAGAATCTGAAGAGGGTTGAGTTGTGCCTAATTTTTATGTGTATTTTGATTGGGTTAAATGTGGCTTTGATTATGTTTATGGTGGCTAAGTAGGTAGACATTGTAGATTATAATAGTATAACAGTCAGAGATTGGAATTTTGTAATCTTGTCCTCAATGTAATTGAGATAAATTAATGTATGCTGTGTTCTTGTTGTGCTTTGTTTGAGTTGTTGTTGTGGTGATTTAACCAATATACATGGAGTTTATGTAAGCCATGTCAATTAGTTTTGTAAACATAAACTGAATAAAACACCAAAATAACATCCAGTTATAACCATTAACTACTTAGAGTAACAAAGTTCAGGCCCCAAATAAGACAACCAAAATGACACATGTTCATAGTACCTGCTACAGACCCAAGATCACAGTAACAAAACACAGAAACACTAGGTTAGCACTTACATGCCATAATGGCAGTTGGGTGCATTTTAAGTAAATCATGTCCAAAATGCAAATAACAACAAACTAAAAAACCCAAGAATCTAAGCTCATTTCTTGTCATTTCTTGATGGCTTTGATGGTGGTGGTCCGGATGGCTTTTTCTTCTTCAAGGATGGGGTGGGCATGAAGCCTGTGAACCTGCTCTGGGTGGCTGGGCTTGCTGCTGCCATGGTCTCCCTAGTCACAGTTGGGAGCCTAAATGGTGCTGTAGGTTGGGCCTGAAGACTGGGCCTAGGTAATGGACCTTGAGGCTGAGGCCCAACATTGGATGGAGATGCAGGAATTTGGGTGGTGGTGCAGCTGCTGCATTTTGTGCTGGGGTTGGAGTTGTTGTAGTGGCTGCCATTCCTCTTCGAGTGGTGCTGCTCATTCCTCTTGGTGGAACTGTATTGCCCCTAACAAAAGATGGTCTGCCTCTCCTCTTTGGTGCTGGTGATGGTTCTGAGCTAGCTGGTGGAGCACATGGGTTGGTTGCTGCTGGTATGGTGGCTACATTAGGGGCTGAAGCACTTGCTGTAGTGTTGCCATCATTGATGTTATTCTGCATCAGTTTGTGCATTCATTAAATCAAATCTTCTATGGAGACAGATCCAACAGTTTAGTACAACAAGGTAAAATAAATCACTAACATTTACCTGATCAGGCTGAGTTTGTGGATGGTTTTGAGTGAGCTCTTCCTCATCTGCAACATATGCAGCGTGTGCAGCCTCCATGGTCTCCTCCCAGTTAGCTTCTTGCTCCCTAGCTTCATCCTCATCAAGATCTGGTTCTTCAGCTGCTGCTCCACTTCCTTTGTCAGGACAAGTTCTGCTATTATGTCCAGCCTTGCAAAAAACACATGAGATAGGAGAAGCAGCATTAATAAAGTTCTGCTATAAGG
The DNA here is from genome assembly GCF_003086295.3 of Arachis hypogaea. NCBI lineage: Eukaryota > Viridiplantae > Streptophyta > Magnoliopsida > Fabales > Fabaceae > Arachis > Arachis hypogaea. The sequence goes on along the minus strand of NC_092049.1, from coordinate 129,659,089 downwards.
TAAAGTAAATGCATTTAAGTAATGGATTTTGTTTTGCTCACCCTTTTGCAGGTTTGGCATGTTATCTGTCCATATCTTCTCTTGGCCTTGTATTGGCTGCCAGAACTTTACTCAGTGCTATCATTTCTTCTCTTCTTTGTAGGTCTGCCAATAGGCCTCTTGTATGGAGGGGGCAGACATGGCAGCCCTTCGTGATGCTCCCAGTACTCCTGACTCGGTATGCTATTAATGTGAAACATATAAGTTCTATTATAAGCCTCGATAGTGAGTTTGTGATGGACATAGTCTTCAGGTTTCTCGTTCTTTCTTTGGATTGCTGCAATCCCATGACAGCATGGTAGTCCAGTGAGCTGCCATTTTCTGCATGAGCATATCCTCTCTCGTGTATTGACTCTGACTCTATGCTGCCATTTTGTTACTTCAAACTGATTGTGCTCATCATCACCACACCATTGTGCTTCCCAGTAATTGGCTTGTCTTTTTTCTTTCTCTAACCTACTGACCTGTACAGGGGCTATTTGTCCAGTATAAGCCATCAGTGAGTCTTTGTGAGTTGCCATTGTCTTCATGATGTAGAACCTAAGCTCCTCAAGCATTGTCAAGATGCTCTTCCCCCGAAGTCCCACAATTGTTGAGTTAAATGATTCACAGTTGTTGCTTGTCAAACTGTCTATCTTTGGCCAGTCTGAAAACCTTGATCTCGACCACTGTTCTTGTTCAAACTTTGACAAATACTCCCAAGCCTGTTTGTTGATCCGTTTCACAGCTCCCATTGCATCATTAAATTCCTGATCAGTAGTTGCCTTTGCACATTGCCAAAATGTTGCCTTAAGTTCCTTATCCTTCCATCTCTTGTTCAGATTTCTCCACATATGCATACAACAGAATATGTGCTTCACCCCTGGCATGACGTCCTGTAATGCTGGGATTAAACCCTGCATTGAATGGTAACCACAATGAATTAGAGGACATTTGAAAACTAATTTATGTATACTTACAGGAACTCAAAAAACATTAAGATAGTCCACATCACCTTTTGCTGGTCTGACATAAAAACCCAGCCATTCTCATTGAAGTCCCCAATGTCTGTGTGCAACTCCTCCAAAAAGAATCTCCAATTTTTCCTAGTTTCTGCATCAACAACCCCCATACGCTATTGGAAACAGCTGATTGTTCGCATCCTGACCAACTGCTGTTAATAATTGCCCTCCAAAGTACCCTTTCAGAAACGTTCCATCCAAAACAATAAATGGCCTACACCCTGCTCTAAAGCCATTTTTGCAAGCAGCCAAACAGATGTACAAGTTTCTGAACTTAGGCAACCCCTCTGGCTGTGGAGTAGTCCCCATGTTGGCTCTTGAACCAGGATTTGCCTTCATGATTTCGTTAAGGTAGTCTCTGAGCCTTAGGTATTGATCTTTCTCTGTTCCCTCGATAACTTCCTTGGCTTTGACCATAGCCCTATACATCATCCTCTCGTTGACTGAGATGTCATACTGCACTTTAAACCATTCTTGTGCTTCTCTCTGCAGCATGTTGGGATGGATCCTCAGCTTTGGGACCAATTCCTCAGCAACCCAAGCACATGAAACAGATTTACTTTTGTTACTCCTGGGGCACGTATGCTCATCCACAAATGTCTTTATCTGAAAGGATGCTGGGTAGTTGGTCCTGGCACAGTAGCACAACCAAGGGCAGTCTGGATCATAGCAGATCACCCTACACCTCTTCCTCTCATTCCTAAGGTAGAACACCTATCTCCCAATTTGTATGTTGTACTTCTGCACTGCTGCTTTGAACTGCTCCATGGTCTCAAACTCCATATTCAACTCCAGAGTTATTTTTCCATATGGCGTGTTGGGATTATGTTGAGGAAATACAGTTTCCTCTTCGTCATCAGTTGCAGGGGGGCTACAGAGTTCTTCGAATTCATATTGGTACATCTCAGGTTCACTATCACCATCTTCTCTATTCGGGTTAGGCACCTCTACCCATGGTGCTTCATCCTCATTTTCAGGTACAATTCTTTGCCCAGATGGTTGAGGCCTTGGATGATTTCTCCTTGCATTATCCCTCCCACTAGTTTGTGTTACATTATCTGCTGTAAAGTCAGTTGAGATACATGAGAATTGAAGCAATTTCTATTCACATCTACTCTAACTAAAGAAAAAAACTAATTTACCTGTTGGGTTTTCTGTAACAGGGTCCTCTGCCCTTTCCTCATCCACGAAAGGTTCTCGAAATTCAGAACCTCCATTGAGACCAGCAACATCATCATCATTGGTCTCCTCGGTGGGTTCATTCCCAGCTTCAGCTTCTCCATGGTTACTCTCATTTACACCCTCATTCTCGGCAGCTCTTCTTTCTCGGGGTAAACCACTAGGGGCTAGTCTTGGATGTCTCTTTCTAACCTTCTTAGCCGGTTTCTCCGGAGCTGATGCTCCTTCAGTGTCCTTCTCCGCATTCCCGTCATTGGCAGCTTCTTCCCCTGCACCACTCTCACCTTTGTTCGACTCGTTAACATCAACAGTTGCCTCAGGTACACCGTCATTCATATTCTCCTTCACAGCCACACTCAACCCCATCTCCAATTCATTAACCTCACCACTGGTCTCATTCACACCTTCATTCTCCGTCTCATTAGCATGACCGTCAACCTTATTAGTAACTTCATCCTCCTTCACACTATCACCATCTGGATTGACTTCAACCACACTATCACTACTACCATCAGAAAAGACTTCTTCATCTATGATTTCAGGGTTTGCGTCAATGGGGTGATCAAAATATAGGTGTACAGTGTTGTCATTCTTCATCGCACTCTCACACATTCTCATGACTTCAGCATCTGTCCTAAGCACTCTAAGACCCTTACCTAACTCTAAACCAGGTTCTAGCCAGTACACCTCACTGTATCCAGGGTAACCCAAGTCTAAAAATAAACCCTCGACAAAGAACATGTTACATGTCTCCACATTCACCCTGTGTATCTCAGTTACTAAACCCCCGTCATATATCATATTACCGTCAACACCCCTTTTCAAGGCACCCATGTGATGATAAACAAAGGTAACTAGACGATCCATCTAAAAAATCGTAGAGGGAAGATACAATGAATAAAACAATCAACATGATAATAATGCTGTCGACAGAAGGCACGTAAATGAGAGGATGGAGTGAAGGTGAACTTACCTCTACGTAGCGTTCTTCCTTGCGAAGACTGGGGTTGTGATGATGCCACTACCAACCCCTCCCTGTTGACGCTACGACTTCGACAATGTCTCTCAAATCCTCTTCGTTCTTCTTCGCGCCAAGTAACCAGGGCAACGTCTCTCTCTCTTTACGTGACCCTTCAATTTTACTCTTAGTGAAACACTAAGTCACAGTAACTCACCCAGCAGTAACAACACTTGTTTGATTTGGGATTAGGGCAAAGACTAATGGTTTAGGGGAAAATTGAATTCCAATTAACCTAATTTCCACCTAGGCTAGCAATTTAATTAATTAGAAATGACATCTCAATTAAAACATGATATGTCAGCATAATCCGGTGACCACGTAGGCATTCTCCTAACCGGAGCTTAGGTCCGTCCAGGTTATGGATACGTTTGTCAGGTACCATTTTGTCGTTAACAATAGTCAGGTACCGCAATGTCAGCGTTTTAATCTTTCGGGTACTGATTTGGTCATTACCTCTTTAAATAAAAATTATATTACTCAATGATTGATATTTATTGTTGTGTATAATGTAAATAGGATTAGCTCAAATGACATAACATTATCTATAATTTTATATAAATAAATTATAACTTATATAAAAAAAATTATCAATTATATATAGTTTATGTCTTCTATCTAGTTATTATAAAAAATTTAATTAGATTTATTATTCATTCAATAAAATAAACAAAAATATTATAATTTAGATATGATAAAAATAAAAAAATTACACCTTAACAAATATGAATATTATAATTATGTAACGACTAAATTTTTAGTAGGTCTAAATACTATCAATTATTAAGCGCCACTTCTGAGTAAATTTATAAAACTCTAGACTTTGTACTTAGGGCTGGGCATGGTTTGGATTTTTATTAAACCAATTTTTGAAAATCCAGTTTTAAAATCAGTTTCTTTAAACAAAAATTCAATTTTCAAACCATAATTTTTTTAAAAGTAAAATTAATACTAAAGTCATTTTAAAGTGTATAGGTTCATTACAACTAGAATTTGGTTCTTTATAAATCTAATGACAATAGCTAATCTATATAACATTTAATCATTCTCAAGATATCAAAAGAATACCACTAAAAAATCTCTCTAAAATCTCTCTAAATCATCCTCAGGTGCCCAACTACTGCTTCCAGTGCCTTAAGCACCTTCAAGACTTCTCCATGCAGCTCTACAATCCTTTCATCGGCCGCAGCATAAAATGGCACCTCATCTATCATGAAAATGATTTGGCATCAGAAACATTCCAATCTTTTAACCAAAAATGTATTTAAAAAAGAATGCTCATTTTGTTAGGTACATAAAAATGAGAACAGGAATCTAAACTTAAGTCAAATTGGACTCTGCACAAAAATTAGGCTCAAGAAAAGAGCATCGACCAACACAAATCTAATTGAACATAGAATTTAGCACACCTTAATAATCCAAAATCACTAGTTGCTGTTAAAATACAGGGAAAATCATAGGTTCATTATGTAAAATTACAGGAGAGAATGCTGTCTCTGGATCTTCCTTCCCTGATATAAGTACCTACAGACATTTAATCCAAAGAAACAGCAGCCAATAAAACTTCAGCATGATTCATAAACTAATGCATGTTCATATATCTCGCAAGACAGCAGCAGTGTTTAAATAAAAAATTCATATAAATTGAGAGTTATGTACTCAAGAATCTACTGCTGCAGAATCAGAATTCAGTTTCTTTCTGCACAAGGCACCATTTTTCAAAAGGGGAAGCATTTTTATAACTCATAAATTTCTTTAGGGATATGCAGCCTAGTATATCTAATCTAATCATGCAATTAAACATAGGTTCAGAACTTCCCTAAACAACAATAACATGAAATAAAACTAAGATTCATTCAGAGGCCCAGATTGGCAGTAGTAAATCTAACAATTTTCGGTTTTTACTGCCTAATTCTGCAGAAAAAGCTTTGGTGTATTTTATTGATTCTCAACTATCCTTAAGCTTAATCTCAGCCCCAAGTGTTTGATTAGCATTCAATCATCACAATATAAAATCATATATTTAGAAGATCAATTAAACATTCGCCATAACATAATCAAGCACAAATCCAGCAACACAAACTCAACCAATACAGCAAAATTTGCCCATTCAATGATGTAACAATCTAAATTCACTCTCCTCATACAATTTGTGAGTAGAGTGCATGGTGAAGTAAAGTGATGAAGACAGAAAAACTAGTAAGTTAATCACCTGCACCAGTGTGGATAATTACAACAGCCAACTTGATGTTCCTCCCACGAATCACAGCCCTGCACACAAACAACCCCAAACACATTTCTGAAAAATCAAGGCCAAGAAATGAAAACAAAACCAAAATCCCACATCCAAAACCAACACAATACATTCAAATTGTAGGTCATGCTTGGATGATATTGAGCTAAAATCACAAGTGTATGACTCAATCACGAACTATCTTGAAAGTCTTACCATGCAAGTCTAAAATTCTTCTCCACTTTCAGTTCATAGTAATTGAACTCAAAATAAAAGCCATTATATTCATAAAGCAAATAAAACCTCAAACTTGCCTCAACAACAATTCCTTGTTCCACTACATCTCAATATACATTACATATCTCCATTCTCCAAAACAAGACAGCAGCTTCCTCAACATACAATCCGTGCTCAATTATATTACTTTCTTATGCAACATCCTCAAACCCCCCAAACAATAGCTAAAAATCGACATTTTCACTTAAAATGCAAAAAGTAAACACTATCATTATCTACTTAGTTAGCTGCCATTGTTATTGTTGTTCACTCATAATGCTGAATCGTACCTTCTCCAAAACTCCACCATCCAAACACGCACTTAATAGAAAGAGAGAGAGAGAGAGGTTTTACTTGATGGAATCGAGATCGGAGCAGACATTGAGCCACTGAGCAGGGTCACCAAACACGTGCTCCGCCCTGAACACAGCACCGAGGACGGCCGGAACTTTTGTCCGGTGCTTGAGGAGCCAGTCCTTCTTGAGGATCCCACCGACAACCGTAGGAGGCGGTGGCGGTACTTCAGCGTTGGAATCCTTGGGCTTGCGTTCGAAGAGGTAGATCTTGGAGAGGTCAGAGAGGGCGAGGGTGTTGATTGGGTCACGGCGAGAAAAGGCGGACGGCGCCTTGAGGGTACCCAGAGAACGGAGAAAAACAGAGCTGGGTCACGGCGAGAAAAGGCGGACGGCGGAACCGCGGATGGCGGAACAGAGCAGTGGCGCGACGCGCTCGTGGTGGTGGTGGCAGCTACGAAACTGCAGTGCCGGTTGCCTGCTCCGGTGCGGCGGTGCCGGCTGCGGGCGAAGGAGAAAAGGATTCGTGACGGTGCTCTGGATCTGGATTTTTTGAGAATCAAAAGTTAAGAATTAGGGTTTTGTGAGATTTGGATTTTAATCTGGATCTGGATCCGGGATTAAAACCGTTTAAATGGATTGGAGTTAAAACTAAATTATAAAATAAATTTGGTTTGGTTTGAATTTTTTTTGGTTTAAAATTGGTTCTTTTTTAATAGTTTGGTTTGAATTTTTTTGCCCACCCCTATTTGTACTATATATACACATAAGAATCTGCTATGTTATCAGATTCGTATATGTTAGTCGGGTTTTATATGTCTTATAATTTTAGTATTAAAATTCAATTACAGATAATAATAGATAAATTATCACAAAATTTTCAAAATTAATTATGTGAAAAACTACGGTGTTACACTATATATATAAACTTATATATTATTATTAATTAAAGTGATAAAATATAATGTGTATATATAAATATTTATTAATTATTAAAATTTAATCTGACATATTAAAAGCAATAGATTTAATATTGTATGTATTGCCAGATTAATAGAAATAGTTAATTTATTATCTATATTTTTTTAAGTTAAAAAAAAATATTTTTAATTATTTAATAAAATGACCCTTAAATAGTCTTTCAAAGTAATGAGAAAACTAGTTAAATAAAAATTAAAGCATTTCAGACTTTTATTAGGCTAGCATAGTAATGCCTCGTACTTTTACAAAAGCTATTTGTCCAGTTCTTTAAGAGATAATTAACTCCGTTTAAAAGCTTTCATTTTTGTTGGACCCACATGATAACACTTATCTATATTCTAATGGATATTTGAGCATTTCCAAATTCGGAACGGCACGGAAGAATTCACCGCAAATAAAAGGAGAAGTCTATGAGACAACATCTTTTTCCTTTTCTTACTAATGCGAAACAAAATATTATATGTCCCATCCCCATTTCTATCGGTCATTCCCATCCCCTTACTATCGGCCATTCTCATCTCTATATATAGGTCCGTATCTTCTTCTCATAAACACAAACTTTCACTTTTACTCCCATCTTCTTCTCCAACTTAGCTTTAATAATGAAGAGTATAAGGGGATGCATATCATGCATCCTACCATGCGGGGCATTGGACGTGATACGAATAGTTCACTCCAATGGCAGCATTGAAGAGCTGCTCGCACCATCAAGGCTGCTGATGTGATGAGAGCTCATCCTAACCATATCCTCAAAAAATATTCTTCCTCCAACCTCGTCATCATTCCTCCCGAGGCTGATCTCCATCGCGACAATATCTACCTGCTCGTTCCCCTCCCTCCCCCTCCCCCTCCCAACCAACACGCTGCGGCAGTACATCAGCAGCTCTCTACCTCCACGCTGAGTATCAATGCACCACAACCAGAGAGGCTGCTGTTGAGCGGGAGAAGCTATTAAAGGTTACTTGGTTCCTTTTCATGCCAATTTTATATATATATACTATTATTTTTTGTTCTAGTTTTGCTCCTTCGAAAGAAAGTTTTCTTCTCATACTTAAAAAGGCATCAATCCAGCTGTTGATACATAGTCATGTTTAACTTGCAGGATGCTTCGGATGAATATTTGAATACTGAGAATGTTGGTTCTACTGGTTATGTAGAAATCAGTACCATGGCAACAATTTCTTTTGTTGTGATCGCTTCTTGTTTCTTGCTTATGCTTTACAAATTAATGGCATCCTGGTTTATTGAAGTTCTGGTGGTTCTATTTTGCATTGGTGGTGTTGAGGTGCGTTATTCTTTTCCAGACTTTGTTCCAATTTATTACGATCACTCCCTCACGCCTCCTTTCCGTGTAGATTAATATTAGTAATCCATTATTGATCATTTCATAGTAACGAGTTTCCTTTAAACTTTTAGGTACAAACATTTTTCTAACTGTCCAACTCTTCACATTTCACATATGTGGCTGATGATTATGTTGATTGCTCTCTTCTTTTTTTCATTAGTAAACAAATTAAAAAATTGGTATCAGGGTCAAATTAATAATTTTAAGAATATAACTCATTTAATCTATGTCATGTGTCAAAAATCTAATATATTATAATCTATTCAACGAATGGACCGTGCCGGGATATACCTAGTTCGCATCAATGTTTTTCATGGAATCCAGACACGTGTGCTTGAAGATACTTTTTATGTAATAGTGTTATGTACATATGTACATAGGATTAAGGAGGGGGCGGGGGCCTAACATGGTGCTTAATGTTGGCCCCAATAGTGCTTCTTCAAGGTACAATCTCACTTATCCTACTTTGAGTAGAAAACAAGCCATTTTTCAATCCACTTGTTTAATCAACTAAATAAAACAGACCAAAATATTATGATAAAGAAAAAAAAACAGACAAAGAATAGTAAATTTTTGTCATACTTGTATATAATAACAAACAAGTGTAACTACCCGTGTCATGCACGTGCCATGCACGTGATAAGATCGAATAAAATATTAAAATGATAATTAAATAAAAACAGAAAAATAGGATTATAAAATTTGTAAAAAATAATAATAAATAAAGTAAACCTCTAATAAAATTTTTATTAAAAATTTAAATTGTAAACAAATTAAAAAATTGGTATCAGGGTCAAATTAATAATTTTAAGAATACATTGGTACTTTAGTTTACTCTATTGATCGAATGGCATCCAATAAAGAAAAAGTGATGTTTCACCTAAGAACGGTTAAGCTTTTGGTTGTACATCATGTGATTTCCATTTAACTGCATTTCTCATACATAATTGTGCTTAGTTGCTTAGTGCTTTATGTAATTTGCCAACTTATTAAATATGGAAGATAAATGCAAGTGGGTTTTAGAATAAAAAATGTAGGGAGAGAAAAAATATATATAAAGAGAAAAGAAGAAAGCGTATGTATTGTGGGTAGGAAATGGAAGGATGTGGAGAATGAAGAAGAGCATAAGGTGATGTATATCATGCATCCTACCATGCGGGGCACTGGACGTGATCCGAATAGTTCACTCCAATGGCAGAGTTGAAGAGATCACCACTCGCACCATCAAGGCTGCTGACATCATGAGAGCTCCTAAGCATGTCCTCAGGAACTATTCTTCCCCCAACCTCCTCATCGTTCCTCCCCACGCTGAACTCCGTCGCGGAAACATCTACTTCCTCGTTCCCCTGCCTCCCCCTCCCAACCAACACACTGCAAAAGCAGATCAGAAGCTCTCCATCCCCACTCACACAAGCCTCTGAGTCCCCGCCGTTTCTGAGTCCCCGCCGCCATCCTCTCACCATCTGTAACCGCTCTCATGGTGAAAAAAAAAGAAAGGAAAAATATTAGTATCTTTACTATTTAGATAACAATAAAAGGACAAATTTTATTAGCCTTAAAATTGATAGATCAAATTAATCAAAAAGTAAAAACTAGAGGAATAACAAGTGTAATTACCCGTGCCATGCACGTGATAAGATCGAATAAAATATCAAAATGATAATTAAATAAAAACAGAAAAATAGAATTATAAAATTTATAAAAAACAATAATAAATAAAGCAAACCTCTAATAAAATTTTCGTTAAAAATTTTAATTGTAAACAAATTAAAAAATTGGTATCTGGGTCAAATTAATAATTTAAATTGTAATTAAACTCCGTTCAAATACTGTGTATTTCGGCAATTTCAGTACCAAATCCTTAGGCACAGAAGAACTCACCTTGAAAAATATCTGAAGCATAGCATCTCAGATTAATGATAGCCCTACAATTACCAAGTAATTCCACTAGTGCAAATAAAAGGAGAATTCTATGACACAACAGCCTTTTCCTTTTTTTTTTTCTTTTTCTCTTGTTGCCCATACACATGCACTTAGACTAGCCCTGAAATAAAATATTGTTTGCTACGGTATGATGATAAATTCATACGTACCGATATGTTTAAAATACGGATAAGTAATAATAAATCATGTGGAATTTATTTTCCACGTCAGCATTTATTTTTTTTAAATATATATTATATCACCACTTTTACTAAAATATCTCTTTAATTAAATAAAAATAAAAATATATTTTTTATTTAATTTTACAAAAAGACTTAAACATCTTTTTTTTATTTAATTAAATAAAAATATCCTTTTAAATTAATCAAATTTTAGAATTCAATTAATCCTAATTTTATAATTTCAAATAATTTAAACAACAAAACAAAAACATATTAAAAAAATAAAAATTAAAATTATTCTTAATGTGGATTAAACATATTATAAGAACAAAAAACTAAAATCGTTCACGCCTCTGAAGATTTCTGAAATCTTCTTCTCTGCTCTTGCTATCCTCTCTCTCTGTCTCTCTCTGCTCGATATCTATCAATCTTTCTCACTGTGCGTCGGACGCAAGATCTCTCCCTCTCTCCTCTCTCCTCTCTTGTCTCGCAATCGAGCTCATCGCCGGTGTTTCAACGTCTCGCGGCCTTCCCTAGGCTCCTCCTCTCCGGCGACAGAAGCACTCGTCGGATCGTCGTCGCCCGTCGTCTTCTGGTTTCAAGTATTCGCCGTCGCGAGTCGCCGTGGATCGTGGACCGTCGTAGGGTCGTCACTTGCTTCATCGCTCGTCCTCTTCTGGGCTGGGATCCTCTTCGTCACCCAGTCGCCTTGGTAAGTCCATGCATCATCACTTCCCCTGTTCTCCCTTTCCCAGATTGCCTTGAGATGATGTTGAATTGGTAATCAATTAATTTGTTAGTGATTGAATCTTGAATTTGTTGCTGTCTTGCTGAATAATGACCGTGTTTAATTTTTTTTTCTTTGCTAAAAATCATCAGAGTTGATTATCATCGAACCTTGAATTTGTTGCTGGCTTGCTCAAACACCCCCTATTATCTTTTCTATGCACTACTTGGGTATGTTACAGTTTTCATATGACCGGGCTTACAATTTGTTGCTGTCTTGCTCAAACACCCCATATTATATTTATCTCTACAGTCTTCATATTGTACATTGCTTCATGATTTCAGTTTGTTTTTGCATGATATACTTCAACTGATAGCTTGTTTCCCCTGAATGAATTAAAATAAAGGTGAATCACTAGTTTCCTTAATCACTTAGGTGACACCTTTGAGAAGGCTTTTGAGGTAACTTCTCTGTCTTATATGTTTCCACCTTGGAATTGGTTTATGTCCACAGTTCATAACAAGTTACATGGCTTTGTTTGAATTAGTTGGGAAATGTTTCTTCCACGCTTGAAACATCAAACCTGATCTATGTCTATTAATGATGTTTTATTATAGGGTAACAATGTAGTAACATCTTGCTTTTAGAAAAAAACAGAATTGTTAACTAGCTGAGACACATAGTTAACTACTAATTTGATTCTTCATTATCTGGTGTATGGGAATTGTATCATTTCAAGTATTGAAACAACATAACATTGTTCATCTCATTGCTGCTTCTCAAATTTCTTCAGGAAGGTCGAATGATCGTGGAGAGCAAGACAGCAGAACCTAAGACTCAAATCCGGCTTAAAAAAAGTCACGGGGACTAGGGGTGTGCAAAAAAACTGGTTTCACTGAACTGAATTGAAACTGAACTGAAACTGTTTTAAATAAACCAGTTTTTTTAAATAAAAAACTGAACTGAAACCATAGTTTTTATGAAAACCAGTTTATTAAAAACCAGTTTTTATAGTTCAGTTTAGTTTTAAACCAAATGAAAACTGGTTTTATTTAAACTCCAAAATTAGTTTTTACATACTCTTTCTCTCTCCTCTTTCTCCCCCTCCTCTCTCCCTTCTCTCTCACTTTCCGCTTTCTTCCTTCTCTCCATTCTCTCTCTCTCTCTCTTCTCCTTTCTTTTTCTCTCTCTTTCTCCCTCCTCTCCTTCTCTTCCCATCTCTCTTCATCTCTCCCTCTTTCTCTTTCTCCCTCTCTCTCCTTTCCCACCTCTCCCTCTCTCTCCCCCTTCCTTCCTCTCACTCCCTCCTTTTTCTCTCTCTCCCCTTTTCTTTCTCTCTCTTTTCTCCCTCCTATTTCTCTCTCTCCCCTCCCCTCTTTCTTCCTCTCTCTCTCTCTCCTTCTCCTCTTCCTCCCCTCCTCTCTCTCTCTCTCTCTCTCTCTCTCTCTCTCTCTCTCCTTTTTCTCTCGCTCTCTCTCCATCTCTTTTCTTTTTCTCCCCTCTCCTTTGCTCTCCCTCCCTTTCCCTTATCTCTCTCCTTCCCTTCTCCCTTTTCTCTCTCTTTCTCTCTTCCTCTTTTCCCTCTCTTTCCCCTTTTGTTTCTCTCTCTCCCTCCCTTCTCTCTTCCTCTTTCTCTCTCTTCTTTTTCCCTTTCTCTCTTTCTCTCTCCCCTTTTCTTCTTTCTCTCTCTTTCTTCTCCCCCCTCTCTCTCTCTCTATCTCCTCTTTCTACCCTTTCTTTCTCTCTTTTCTCTTTCTCTCTCTCCTTTCCCTCTCTCTTTCTCCCTCTCCTTTCCCGTCTCTCTTCCTCTCCCTCTCCCCTCTCTCTCCTTTCTTTCCCTTTCTCTTCCCCTTTCTTTCTCTCTCTCTCTCTCTCATCCCATCTCTCTTCCTCTCTCTCTCTCTCTCTCTCTCTCTCTGTTCTCTCTCTCTTCTTTCCCCCATCTCCCTCTCTCTCCTCCTTTTTCTCTCTCTCTTCCCTCCCCTCTTTCTTCCTCTCTCTCTCTCTCTCCTTCTCCTCTTCCTCCCCTCCCCTCTCTCTCTCTCCTTTTCCTCTCACACTCTCCCCCTCTCTTTCCTTTTTCTCCCCTCTCCCTCGCTCTCCCTCCCTTCCCCCTTACCTCTCTCTCTCTCTCCTTCCCTTCTCTCTTTCTCTCTCTTCCTCTTTTCCCTCTCTTTTCCCTTTTGTTTCTCTCTCTCCCACCCTTCTCCCTTCCTCTTCTCTCTCTCCTTTTTCTCTCTTTTTTTTCTCT